>NC_044031.1:707724958-708058093 GCF_901765095.1 Microcaecilia unicolor
GGTGGATCGGTGGGATAGGCCTTTTTGAAGAGGTTGGTTTTTAGTGATTTCCTGAAGTTTAGATTGTTTTCACAGCTTTTGGGAGTCCATTCCATAGTTGTACGCTTATGTATAAGAAGTAGGATGCGTAGGTTGTTTTGTATTTAAGTCCTTTGCAATTTGGGTAATGTAGGTTTAGGTATGATCGTGATGATCCAACTCTGTTTCTGGCTGGTAGATCCATGAGGTCTATCATGTATCCTGGGACTATGCCGCAGATAATCCTGTGGACCAAAGTGCAGACCCCGAAGATGATCCCTTCTTTGACCATATTATCTTATTTTTTTTTCTTTTTCATTATGTGTTATGTAAATTATTCCACAGACATATCTTCCTTAATTCTTACATAGTAATATGTTAATTTAGAACAAACCTCTTATTCTGTTCATAACTATATCTTTTGCAATATAATGTAAGCCACATTGAGCCTGCAAATAGGTGGGGAAATGCGGGGTACAAATGTAGCAAATAAATAAATTAGGAAAAGTGGAATACAAGTGGAAAAATAAAATGCAATCGACACAGAAATCACAGCTAACACTGGCTGTCTGTAGGGTTAGCTGTAAACAATAATACAGGCTTTTTCTGTTTTTCTATGTCAACCTTTTGATTGAAGTGTGTGTTGGAAGCTACAAGTGGTATTTTGTCTTTTAGCCTAATTGCTCTGTGTCATGAGCTGAGGTACCTTGAGTTCCTCAGCTCTTTTGTGCCTCTTTTTTTTTTTTTTTTGTAGGTTATGCTCTTGCTTTGTAGTAAAGTGAGGCAATTAGGATGTGCTTAATATTGCTCCCTCTCCCCCCCTCCCTCCACATGGTTCCAGATGTGCAAGTCCTTACTGAGAAGATACACAGTTCTGAAGCGATACTGAGAAGACAAGACACTTGTGAGGGAATCTGTCAAGCGAGTTTTTAGAAACTCCAGAAAACACAGCACCCACCGGAGCTCTATAAGAACACTGAAGATGAAAGGAGTTATTTGGATACTTCCAACTACCTCAACAATTCTAATTTTGGTTTGTGCTTGCTTGCCTCAGAATTGAGCAATCGTATGCCTCTGTGCCTATAATTTGCATAGTGCCATTCATAGGTGCCAACATTTCAAAATAATTTAGGGTACGAACACAATGCATATTTCTCTTCTCTGTACATAATGAAGGAGCTTTCTCCATATTAGGGATCTTTGGTGTTTTGCTAACATTTAAGCAAAATAAATATGTACATTGACAATTAATTATATGAAACTGCAAAATAGGCACGGTGACTAATTCGTTAACAGAATGTTACCTCTGTTTTCTGAACGCATTCAGTCAACATACCCATACCCACCCACACTCCACTAGAAGCTTTTTACCCTCTAATTTTACATTTTGGCATTGCTGCTGCTTTAATATTTCTAAAGTAAAATGATCCATGGGAAAATGCATTCTACTTTCTGGTGCATGTACACGTCTTATTTATAAAAGAGGATTCTTTGATAACTTGCTTTTGGTGACTTTTGTGTGTGCGTGTGTAACGGATGATTTCCCTTTGCAGGATCCAAATGTTAGTAATTAAGGCCTCTGTTTACAAAGCCACGTTAGCGGCTGACAGGGCAGTACTGCCGACACAGCCCATTCACTTTGAATGGGCTGTGTTGGCATTGCTGGTGCGGCAGCTGCTTTCATGGCTTTGTAAATGGGGAGGTAAATGTTATCTGCGTTAGAACCCCTGATGCAGGCAAATGCTGAAACATGGCCATGTCAGGTCATATCAATAAATCGGTTCCAATAGTATGACTCCTGTGACACTTTGCCTTTTGCCATTATCAAGCCACTTCTTAATTTGTTTGAGATAAATGCCCAGGGTTGGCGTTTTCATTCAACCTATTCAAAACGGCCTACCCCAATGATCCAACGTAAACCCCTTCATCCAGCAACACAGCATGACCAATGATCGTACTGGACAATATACAATCTTCATTCTTTCGACCCTTACAACTACCTCATTCAATCACTATATTTTATTTATTTATTTATTTATTGCATTTGTATCCCACATTTTCCCACCTATTTGCGGGCTCAGTGTGGCTTACAATAAGACATGAATAATAGAAATACATTTGTTACGACTAAGTTATGGATTACATTGAACAGAGTTGTACGAGACATTCGAATATCAATGGGAGTATAACAATGGGACATCAACATAGAAACATTAGAAGGAGACAATGGGAAAAAAGGGCATTGAAAGTATCATGGTACATATAAGTACATAAGTACATAAGTAGTGCCATACTGGGAAAGACCAAAGGTCCATCTAGCCCAGCATCCTGTCACCGACAGTGGCCAATCCAGGTCAAGGGCACCTGGCACGCTCCCCAAACGTAAAAACATTCCAGACAAGTTATACCTAAAAATGAGGAATTTTTCCAGTCCATTTAATAGCGGTCTATGGACTTGTCCTTTAGGAATCTATCTAACCCCTTTTTAAACTCCGTCAAGCTAACCGCCCGTACCACGTTCTCCGGCAATGAATTCCAGAGTCTAATTACACGTTGGGTGAAGAAAAATTTTCTCCGATTCGTTTTAAATTTACCACACTGTAGCTTCAACTCATGCCCTCTAGTCCTAGTATTTTTGGATAGCGTGAACAGTCGCTTCACATCCACCCGATCCATTCCACTCATTATTTTATACACTTCTATCATATCTCCCCTCAGCCGTCTCTTCTCCAAGCTGAAAAGCCCTAGCCTTCTCAGCCTCTCTTCATAGGAAAGTCGTCCCATCCCCACTATCATTTTCGTCGCCCTTCGCTGTACCTTTTCCAATTCTACTATATCTTTTTTGAGATACGGAGACCAGTACTGAACACAATACTCCAGGTGCGGTCGCACCATGGAGCGATACAACGGCATTATAACATCCGCACACCTGGACTCCATACCTTGTATTTGTTATCACCGACTTGGCGAATGCCTTTGACGATACTATGTAAGCCACATTGAGCCTGCAAATAGGTGGGAAAATGTGGGGTACAAATGTAACAAATAAAAATAAATTCTGTTGTTTGTATATATTAACTCATTTATGAATGTGAACATTTTTTTATTTATTTGAGCAGCACAGATTCAAAGTATACAGCACACATTTACGTACTGTATTCTCTGTAATAATCGCCCACTCCCCTGCTTCAGGACCCAAAACCCCAAGAAAATTTGGTTTAAAAACCAAATCGAGATTCTCCCAATAATTGCTTCCCCTTTAGCATTGCTCTCCTCCACCTCACCCCCCCCCCCCTTTCTGAGAAGATCTTGAGGTTATGGTGCAGGGCCAGTACAGGGCCTTGAGGATCTGTGCATGCTCAAGGCCCCTCACCAGCCCAGCACCATAACTTCAAGACAAGGTAAGAGAGATCTGGTCATGGAGGAGGGGAGCAATGCCAGTTACTGCAGGAGGCAGGATGGAGGATACAAATGGTTATCGTGAGGGGCAGGGGAGGAGAGAAATGGTCATTACAAGGTGGAGAGCGGGAGGAGTGAAATGGTCATCACAGGGAAGAGGGCTGGAGGACAGAAATGCCTCCGCTAAAAGCCCAACCTAGCCCGGGCGATTATTAGAGAGAATATGGTAGTTTGGGCAGGGGTTAGTATCATTTATGAACAGCAGGCAGTGTGGAGTTTTTCCACTACTGCAATGGTGCAAGGGCAGTTAAGCAGCCTATAATTCTACTGGTTGATTCAACATTACTGATGGTCTCCTGTTCTTTTAAACAGAAATAATACAAACATTTTGCAATTTTTAGATTATATATATAATGATCTGTTGTTTACACAGAGGAGTTTCTTTTATCATTGTAATTTTTCCTCCTCTTGGGAACTTTATTTATTCTGGTGCTTTGCCTTGTGACAGGAATTAACCCTGCAGTGGAAGTAAAAAATCTGTCTCTTTGTTTCTGGTTAATATTTATTGGATATCAATGTCATACTAAGTATCAATATTTGGATATATAGATCAATAACAAACCATCTTTGAGGATATGTCATAACAATTATACCCTAAATCCCCTTATGACACATCACTTCTTATAACATGCCCTTTGGCTCATACCTCATAGTAAACATAGTAGATGACGGCAGAAAAAGACCACGGTCCATCCAGTTTGCCCAAGAAGATAAATTCATATGTGCTACTTTTTTTTATTTGTACTGTCCTCTTCAGTGCACAGACCGTATAAGTCTGCCCAGCACTATCCCCGCCTCCCAACTACCAGTCCCGCCTCCCACCACCAGCTCTGGCACAGACCGTATAAGTCTGGCCAGCACTATCCCTGCCTCCCACCACTGGCTCTGGCACAGACCGTATAAGTCTGCCCAGCACTAGTCCCGCCTCCCAACCACCAGCCCCAGCACAGACTGTATATGTCTGCCAAGCACTAGCCCCGCCTCCCAACCACCAGCTCTGCCACCCATTCTAGGCTAAGCTCCTGAGGATCCCTTCCTTCTGCACAGGAACCTCTCCCAACCCTCCCTTTCTATTCCTCCTCTCTCTCCATCAAAGCCATGCCACCTTTAATATAATGTTCCCCCTCTCTTGTCCCTAAACCCCACCTCCTTTGGTGCCTCAAGATCTCTATAAATCCTTTTATTTAGTTAGTTTAGGTCCCTAGCTCTGTATTTTTTTTTTTTCAAGTAGTTTGAGTATGGGGTCCACACTTCGTCAAAGCTTGTAAATTTCTCATAAAGTGTTTGTTTTTCCATTAAGTATATACCTTATTCATTCTCTTCAACCATTGCTCAGTCCCTAGTGGCTGTGTTACTTTTCACTTGCTGCTACTTCATATCTGACTCATATTCTACACTGCATTATTAACTCCCCCTCCCCCTTTAGCAGTGTTTACCAACCTCTTTAAACCTAATGCCCCCTAAGTCAAAACAAATTTCCACTGAGTACCCCTCACCTCCAATCAGAACAGATTTTGTCGTGGACATTATTAAACAGTTAACTAACTAGGCAACATACATGGAGTGGCCTAGTGGTTAGGGTGGTGGACTTTGGTCCTGGGGAACTCAGGAACTGAGTTTGATTCCCACTTCAGGCACAGGCAACTCCTTGTGACTGGCCAAGTCACTTAACCCTCCACTGCCCCATGTAAGCTGCACTGAGTCTGCCATGAGTGGGAAAGCGCGGGGTACAAATGTAACAAAAAAACAAAAAAATACAGGTCATTGCAACTGACATACAGACCAAGATGTAGTTGGGATGATCTGTTATATTTCAGTCTCATATAAACAGTCTGGCCCCTTGATAGGTGCTGTGTTATTCTTACAAACTGAGTAAAAATGAACAATGAGGCTTAGATGGGGCCTATTTATAAAAACAGGAAAAAAAGAAAGTCCTCCACAAAAGAGACCAATCAGATTCTTTTTCTTCATTTTCCCAGAGAATAAAAGATGAAAATCGAGTGGTCACTATGGGTAACTTCTCCACTTTTGTGAAATTTTTTTTAATCAATAGGCCCCAATAAATCAATGGAATGCACATAAAAATAATTAGCACACAATAATGACACAAGCGCAAACTGTCTTCAGAATATACAAAGAACGCAACTACTGACACTTAAACTCAAAGTGTAGCCTGCTACCTCTTTTAGGATTCTATGCATTTGTTATAGTTCATGCTAGTGTTTAAAACCAGCTCTGACAGATGTATGTTCCAAAATGTATTCTAATCATGACAAAGAAAATAAAAAATTTTGGAGTGGAGGAGTGGCCTAGTGGTTAGCGTGGTGGACTTTGGTCCTGGGGAACTGGGTTCAATTCCCACTGCAGGCACAGGCAGCTCCTTGTGACTCTGGGCAAGTCACTTAACCCTCCATTGCCCCAGGTACAAATAAGTACCTGTATATAATATGTAAGCCGCATTGAACCTGCTATGAGTGGGAAAACACGGGGTACAAATGTAACAAAAAAAATTAGTTTTTCTACCTTTGTTGACTGGTTATTTTTCTAATCATGTTGGTTCTGGTTTTTGCTTTCCTCTGTCAAGCCCTTCATACTGTTTCTTTAAAGCTGGGAGGATCCTACCCTCCAGAGACACAGCAGCTCCAACATATCACCCCCAGAGAAAGTACAAGAGGAGCTTGGTGAGAGAGAGGCTCAGCAGCTTCATCATATCACCTTCAGTGGGAACTTAGAGATTGGGGCCACCAAGCTCCTCTTGCTGTTTCTGTGAGGGTGGGAGGATCCCTCTAGAGGCACAGGAAGAAGGGTTCAGCTGTCCAGGATATCATCTTCCACCCTCAAAGAAACAAAAAGAGGAGCTTGGAGCTCCATTCAAAACTCTAATGACACCTGCCTACCCCCTACACACTCCCTTCTCTCTGCCCCATCATGCCTTCTGTTGTGTTCTTATGTTTCCCAAACTTTCTTCACTCCACACCCTTACTTTTGTTCTCTCCCTCCCCACCTGTCCCTTTTTACAAATGCATACCCATTCCCCTTCTCTTTTTGTATCCTACCACTCACCACCTTGCCACCGAAAAGTCTCCCCAATGTACTCCTCCCCTTCCTCTCCTCACCACTATCATTTTTTTCTGGCTGTACCTACTTATTCCAACCCCAAAGCAAAGTTTTATTTCCCCCCTTTACCCATGTTCTGGGCTGAGGAACCACAGCAAGGTTGCAGACATGATGCAACTGGGCCTCTTGATCTGACTTCACAGCCAGCTGTTCAGAAGAGGCCAGAGGAAGGCACTGCTTTCGTTGGTAGTGAGTCGGCACAGCTTCAACAGATGCAGGCCAAGGAGAAGGCTTCAATTTGACAAATTGAAGAATAACAAATCACCTGAACTAGATGGTATTCATCCCAGAGTACTGATAGAATTGAAAAATGAACTTGCAGAACTATTGTTAGTAATATGCAATTTATCTTTAAAATCAAGCATGGTACTGGAAGATTGGAGGGTGGCCAATGTAACGCCAATTTTTAAAAAAAATATTCCAGAGGTGATCCGAGAAATTATAGACCGGTTAGCCTGACATCAGTGCTGGGCAAAATGGCAGAGACTATTATAAAGAACAAAATTACAGAGCATATTCAAAAGCATGGATTAATTAGACAAAGCCAATATGAATTTAGTGAAGGGAAATCTTGCGTCATCGATCTATTACATTTCTTTGAAGGGGTGAACAAACATGGATAAAGGTGAGCCAGTCGATATTGTGCATCTGGATTTTCAAAAGGCATTTGACAAAGTACCTCACAAAAGACTCCAGAGGAAATCGGAGAGTCATGGGATAGGAGGTAGTGTACTATTGTGGATTAAAAACTGGTTAAAAGATAGAAAACAGAGTAGGATTAAATGGTCAGTATTCTCAATGGAGAAGGGTAGATAGTGGGGTTCCCCAGGGGTCTGTGCTGGGGCTGCTGCTTTTTAACATATTTATAAATGATCTAGAGAGATGGGAGTAACTAGTGAGGTAATTAAACTTGCTGACAACAAAGTTATTCAAAGTTGTTAAATCACAAGAGGATTGTGAAAAATTACAAGAGGACCTTACGAGACTGGGCATCCAAATGGCAGATGTTTAATGTGAGCAAGTGCAAAGTGATGCATGTGGGAAAGAAGAACCCAAACTTTAGCTATGTCATGCAAGGTTCCAAGTTAGGAGTCACCAACCAGGAAAGGGATCTAGGTGTTATCGTTGATGATACGTTGAAATCCTCTGCTCAGTGTGCTGAGAATGTTAGATATTATTATGAAACGAATGGAAAACAAAAATAAGTACATTATAATGCCTTCGTATTGCTCCATGGTGCAACCACACCTTCAATATTGTGTGCAATTCTGGCCACCGAATCTCAAAAAAGATATAGTGGAATTAGAAAAGGTACAGAGAAGGGCGATGAAAGTGATAAAGGGGATGGGACGACTTCCCTATGAGGAAAGACGAAAGCAGCTAGGGCTCTTCAGCTTGGAGAAGAGATGACTGAGGCGGGGAGATATGATAGAAGTCTGTAAAATAATGAGTGGAATGGAACGGGTAGACGTGAATTGGTTGTTTACTCTTTCCAAAAATACTAGGACTAGGGGGCACACAATGAAGCTACAAAGTAGTAAGTTTAAAACAAATCAGAGAAAATATTTCCTCACTCAACATGTAATTAAACTCTGGAATTTGTTGCCAGAGAATGTAGTAAATGCCGTTAGCTTAGCGGGGTTTACAAAAGGTTTGGATAGCTTCCTAAAAGAAAAGTCCATAAGTCATTATTACAATGATTTGCGGGAAAATCCACTGCTTATTTCTAGGATACAAAAATACAAAAAAAAATGGCTACACTTAATCTCAAAAAGACTTTGTATAACTACACAATATAGGTCAGATTAAGATCTATTGCAGTAGAAAACTAGTAGGCTGCAGAGGTTATCTCATAGTTTCTCAACGTCCATATATACCATTTGTTGGTCTGGTTCTAGGGACTATGTATGTTTCTAATCATTGATAGCCTCCAGCCAACCAGTAGTACAAAAAGTACTCATGTACATACAGTGGGGGAAATAAGTATTTGATCCCTTGCTGATTTTGTAAGTTTGCCCACTGACAAAGACATGAGCAGCCCATAATTGAAGGGTAGGTTATTGGTAACAGTGAGAGATAGCACATCACAAATTAAATCCGGAAAATCACATTGTGGAAAGTATATGAATTTATTTGCATTCTGCAGAGGGAAATAAGTATTTGATCCCCCACCAACCAGTAAGAGATCTGGCCCCTACAGACCAGGTAGATGCTCCAAATCAACTCGTTACCTGCATGACAGACAGCTGTCGGCAATGGTCACCTGTATGAAAGACACCTGTCCACAGACTCAGTGAATCAGTCAGACTCTAACCTCTACAAAATGGCCAAGAGCAAGGAGCTGTCTAAGGATGTCAGGGACAAGATCATACACCTGCACAAGGCTGGAATGGGCTACAAAACCATCAGTAAGACGCTGTTTCTGTCGGTAGACTTATTGTAAACCTTAATCTGAATGAAATTCTAAGTCCAGCTGATCTGCCAGATCCGAGAGCTATCAGGTTCAACACACAAGGCTGTCATAGCAGATGCAACAAAAATGGATGTAGAACCTGCCCTCTGACCATTGAAACAACTAGTTTTTACCACAACGGACGTCTAATCCAACTTAAACATCAAACGACCTGCCGGACCACACACATTATCTATTACATCAAGTGCCCCTGTGGCAAAGTATACATTGGTAAATCAAACAGATCGTTGAATGCCAGAATGGTAGAACACAGATCAAGAATTTCTACTCAAACTATAGGAGCTCCGCTTGTTCAACATTGTATTTCAAACCAGCACTCTACGGAATCGCTTAGGTGTATGGCAATAGATTGTATTATACCCAGCGTTCGCGGAGGGAACATCAGCAGATTGCTGCTACAAAGAGAAACACAATGGATTTTTCGCTTAAACACACTTGAGCCACAGGGATTGAACGCTTACCTTCATTGGAATTGCTTCTTTTAACTTTTACTTTAATTTCAATCTGATCAGCTGTTTGTGACGTAGTCCTGAGAGGTGGAGTCTAGCAACCTTAGATTTAAACATATACGCTACTATGATTGGAGGTATACTACCTTCACTCAAACTCGCTGTCTTTGACGTAGCCTTTTGAGGTGGAGTTTAGGTAGATATAACCCTATACGCCAGCGCCATTTTGGCCGGCAACAATTCGATTTCAGCTGATAATACTGTGAGTCCAGACGCCGGGTAGGCTTAGCAAGTATTTATTTACTAAATGGTTTTTAACACTCACAATTTCGTTTCCGTTTTCAGTGATTTATGCCCTTGACAAAGCCAGAGACCGCGAAACAGGGTCCTGTCGGGCGCACTACGGTATCGGAGTTGCCAGTTAAACTTTACCAAGCTATGATGGAATTCGGGAAACTCCAGCTTCAGAAAACAATAAGATAGAACCTGGAGCCCGCAAGCTAAGTACCTTCAGTGCATTACTTGCGTTTTTTGCAATAATGTTGAATTTTTGAAATATTCGTTTGACCAGTAGTACATATTTTGATTTAAGTTTGTATATGTACATGAGTACTTTTTGTACTACTGGTTGGCTGGAGGCTATCAATGATTAGAAACATACATAGTCCCTAGAACCAGACCAACAAATGGTATATATGGACGTTGAGAAACTATGAGATAACCTCTGCAGCCTACTAGTTTTCTACTGCAATAGATCTTAATCTGACCTATATTGTGTATTTCTAGGATAAGCAGCATAACATGTATTGTACTGTTCTGGGATCTTGCCACTGTTGGAAACAAGATACTGGGCTTGATGGACTTTCGGTCTGTCTCAGTATTGCAGTACTTATGTACTTATGATAAAATGGGGTCCCCTGACCTGGCTTGCACGGCCCCAGGGTTTTGAGGAAGCCAAAGGAACGTGCGGCATTTTATTTATTTATTTATTTATTGCATTTGTATCCCACATTTTCCCACCTTTTTGCGGGTTCAGTGTGGCTTACAATATGATTTGAATGTTGGAAATACAATTTGTTACAGATAGTTAGAGATTATATTATGCAGGGTTAAGCGAAGCAGTTGAGGTGTCGTTAGGGATGTAATAATGGGACATAGGCATTGCAACTTTGGAAGGAAACAATGGTAGCTTAGGGGCGATAAAAAGACATGAAGTCATATGGTATATAACTTTCTGTGAGTAAAGGTATGAGTGATGTGGTAATTTGGGAGTGGGAGTTCTGAGATGAATGTACGATGCATTAGTGAACAGTAAGTATGGACTTTATGTGTTTTGTTTTTTTCCGTAGACTTGGTCGAAAAGATGGGTCTTCAATAATCTGCGGAAGGCAGCTTGCTCGTTGGTTGTTCTTAGGTTGCGCGGCAGTGTATTCCAAAACTGCGTGCTCTTGTGAGAAAAGGTTGACGCGTGTAACATTTTGTATTTCACGCCGTTGCTATTAGGAAAGTGGAGGTTAAGGAAGGTTCGAGATGATCTTTTGGCATTTCTGGGTGGTAAGTCTATCAACTCTGACATGTAGGCTGGGGCTTCACCGTGAACGATTTTGTGGACTAATGTGCATACTTTAAAAGTTATGCGTTCCTTGAGTGGAAGCCAGTGCAGTTTTTCTCTTAATGATTTTGCACTTTCATATTTTGGCTTTCCAAAGATAAGTCTGGCTGCCGTATTCTGGGCTGTTTGCAGTTTCCTCAGTGTTTGTTCTTTGCAACCTGCATATAGTGAGTTGCAGTAATCCAAATGGCTGAGCACAAAGGATTGCACTAGGCTACGAAAGACGGATCTTGGGAAGTATGGTCTTATCCTTTTTAGTTTCCACATGCTGTAAAACATCTTTTTTGTTGTGTTGTTAGCATGAGTTTCAAGCGTTAGGTGGCGGTCGATGGTGATTCCAAGGATCTTTAGCGTTTCTGAGACTTGAAGGTTCAGGTTTGGAGTGTTAATGGTTGTGAATTCTTTTGTGTTGTATTGAGAGGTGAGAATCAGGCATTGAGTTTTTTCTGCATTTAATTTCAGTCGAAATGCATCCGCCCATGTGTTCATGATGTGTAGGCTTTGATCAATTTCGTTGACGATTTCGTTAATGTCCTGTTTGAAGGGGATGTATATTGTCACATCATCAGCGTAGATGTATGGGTTAAGGTTCTGGTTTGATAGGAGTTTTGCCAAAGGGATCATCATTAAGTTGAAAATGGTTGGTGAGAGAGGTGATCCTTGTGGTACTCCACATTCAGGCATCCATGTCTTAGATGTGGTCGAATTTGATGTGACTTGATATGAATGTTGGGTTAGGAACCCTTCGAACCAATTCAGGACATTACCTCCAATGCCAAAGTATTCGAGTATATGTAACAGGATTCCGTGGTCAACCATGTCAAAGGCACTTGACGTGTCGAATTGAAGGAGGAGTATGTTGTTGCCAGTTGCGATTGTCTGTTTGAATTTGGTCATAATGGTGACTAATACTGTTTCTGTGCTATGATTCGATCGGAATCCTGATTGGGCGTCATGTAGTATTGAGTATTTGTTTAGGTAGTTTGTGAGTTGTTTGGTTACCATTCCTTCTGTTACTTTGGTTATTAAAGGTATGGATGCTACTGGCCTGTAGTTGGTTATTTCACTTGTGCTTTTCTTTGGCAGTGAAGGGTCAGAATCGGATCGCTGCACATTGAACCAATACAGTTCCTCTGCACTGCCTTGTATAGCTTCTGTGCCTGACCCAAATTCAAGTGCCCCTACTGAAGGACCACTTAAAAAGGACAGAGAGTAAGAGGGATCAGGTTTCTTCCTGCCGCATGCCCCCTGCAGATATCTTACTACAGCGAGCTCCCCTCCACCTGTCCTGTGTAGCTTCTGAGCTTGTTCCAAATTGAATTGCCACCACTGAAGGGTGCACAAAAGGGGGAGGGAATAAGAAGGATCAGTTTTCTTTCTTGTGGGTTGCCATGTACTTCCTGCAGATGTCTCACATACCCCTTAGGGTATGTGTACCATGTTTGGGAAACAATGTCCTATAGCCACAATGTATGATCTAAGATGAGATGTCTTATTATTGTTCCCTGGATAACCTCACCATTATTCCGGATAAATAGGCTTGTCTACCATAAATATATATATATTTTTTAAAACCCTGCTTGTACACACTCCATCCAACACTGACTTGATACATTAGGGAAACTCTTGCTTAGCCAAACTGGGGTTAAATACCAGTGGCACAATATCTTGCACCCCTTCTCAGAAACTGGGCATTGATATCATACCTAGTTCTTGAAACACTACTTCCCATTGCTCTTTTTCTAAACTTCCTGCTTGTTTCTTTTCCCATTCTTTTTAACATCTGGGCAGTTCTCAAGAATTTTAGATCTTTGAAATGAGTCTTTTTGTTATCCTTCAAGATGTGTACATCCATTCAAAACCAGCAAGTTTCCAAGTTTATTATAATCTGATATAGCGCACCATTGAAGGCTGCCTGTGCGGTTTACAATAAAATCTTAAGAAAAAATGAAAAGAACTACAAAATCAATAGGAAAGAGCTAGAACAAAGGTTAAAGAAAATATAAAACATAAACAACAGCAAAATATAAAACAAATGCAGAAGAGTGGCAGGGAGGTCATTCCTAATATAATAAGCAATCTGGATGGAAAAGCTGAGACAAATTAGTTTTTATGCCTTCTTTATCCAAAAATACTAGGATTAGGGGGCACACAGTTAAGCTACATAGTAGTAAATTTAAAATGAATCAGAGGAAATATTTCTTCACTCAACATGTAATTAAACGCTGGAATTCGTTGCCAGAGAATATCGTAAATGCAGTTAGCTTAGCAGGGTTTAAAAAAGGTTTGGATAGCTTCCTAAAAGAAATGTCCATAAGCCTTTATTAAAATGGACTTGGATATTTCTAGGACAAGCAGCATAAAATGTATTTTACTGTTTTGGGATCTTGCCAGGTACTTGTAACCTGAATTGGCCACTGTTGGAAACACAATGCTGGGCTTGATGGACCTTCGGTCTGTCCCAGTATGGCAATACTTATGTACTTTAAACGTATTCAGTGATGACTAAGCAAAGAAACAAAGGAAGATCATTTCAGAGTTGGGGTCCTATCACTTTAAAGAACCGTTTATGAAGATATGCTAAGCCACTACAATTAAACTGGATTGTGAAGACTGAAGAAAATGACTAGGTTCATAGGGAATTAAATATTGTACCAAATAAGTAGGAATACCTGTAGCCCAAGCCTTGAAAATAGTATTTTATAGATTCTATAAAGAATTGGTAGCCAATGCTCCTTCCGATAACAAGACCTCCTTCCTTTGTTTTGACAAAGTCCTTTTATCCCAGGTAATGTCATATTTGCAGATACTCATAAAAATCCCTTGTTCCAACAACATATTAATCTCTGATTTCCTTTGGTATTGCAAAATTGATTGTCTGTAAATCTTTCTGCCCCCATCTATCAAATTGTAAGAATTAATTCCCATCCCTGAATAATTTACAGGTTTTGTGCCCATCCCATAACTTTATCACATGTTTGGTAAATTAGTTTTTTAGTGTCCCTAATTTCCTCATTCCTTTGTGCACTCATAGTATAGGTTTCATTTGACTATGAGATACATAATGTGGCTCTATCTGCACACATCGTTTCTCGAGTCCAATATAGCTTTTAGTATCCCAAAAAAGTTGGACACCTCCAGTCTTCCCTGGTCTTTATTACCAGATAATACCTTCCTCAATACCCTTTTCCAAATATATTGAAATGCTTTTCTTCACAGCTCTTGTAATTCACCATCTGCTATATCTACTTTCAGGCTCTGGAAAAGATGCATCAGCTATGGTAATACAAGCTATTATTCCTGGCCAGGGGAAGATTTTGCCATTTATTTAAATTGGCCAATATTACTTTCATTATTGATTTATAATTTAATCTATAGATTAGTCCCTCCCTTCCCCAAGTTCACTCTCAAAAAAATACATTTTGGCCCACCTAAAGGTTAACCTAGCTCTCAATCTAGTCTTCTCCTCTTGAAGGAGTCATGTACTCAGACCTTCAGTTTTGTCTAGATTTACCTTGAACCCACCCCCACCTCCTGTATCTTATTGTATTGGTCTAATTCATCTATGATTTTTACTAAAGTCAATGTTAGTTTGGATATATTTATTTAATTATTTATCATGATTTATTTTTACGCCTTTTTGAAGAAATTCACCCAAGGTGGTATACAGCAAGAACAGCCTGAATAAATGCAATAAGCGATTAGAGCAGTTAAAAAAAAAATAAACACATTCAAATAACAGTACACACTACAACATAGTAAGCTGCTTCCAACATCAATACAACACACATTATAACCGCTTAACAGACAGCACAGAGGGTACTATTTATATTTCTTATATGATATCCTGTTTCATGTCACACTGTTGTCTGTCCTTTGCTTCCACGTCTGGTATGTCTCCACCTCCCTCCCTCCCGCCCCCCCCCAATACATCGCTATTGATTCGTTGTAAACCATTTTGCTGTACTTGATATAAGAAACTATATCAAACCAATGAACCTTAAACTCAATTATTTGTATACTCAAAATTTTATAAACTAAACAAGGAGTGGTATTTTAATGGCAGTCAGTACAATAATGTATCACCAGCAAATAGGAAAATGTTGTGGACCTCACTGCCAACATGAATCTCGTATATCTCAGTGCTCTTCTACTGTTGCTCTGCCAAAAGTTTTAACACTAGCACAAACTGGATGGATGACAGCAGACATCTTTGTCTTGTCCCCTTTCCAAGCTTAAACCTTTCTGAATAGCTCTCATGTCCTTTAATGCTGGCCTTTCACTCCATGTACAACCTATTTATCCACTTTATGAAATTCTTCCCAAATTCCACTTTTTCAGCTACTTGGAGCTCGAAAGCCCAATGCACCCTATCAAATGCTTTCACTGCATCTATGGCTAGGATCATGGCCTGCAAGCCTTTTTCCTTCACCACTCAAATTAAATTACAAACCGTGTTTATGGTATCAAATGCCTGCTTCCCTTTTATGAAACCTGTTTGGTCCACTTTTATCAAAGCTGGCAGAATTATCACTAACCTCTCGACTAGCACTTTAGAAAATATTTGAACATCTGGATTAAGCAGATGCGCTGCACAGTCTGCCCCATCTTTCTGGGTTTTACAGTCACACTGACTACTGTTGTTCTCATTGAGGGCAGCATCTCCTTCTCCTCTAACAGTATATCAGTGGCGTAGCCAGACTGCCAATTTTGGATGGGCCTGAACCTAAAGTGGGTGGGCACAAAATTTTCTCTCTATCCCCCTTCCCCAGCAAAATTTAGTCACACTAATCAGATGCATTTGTCACACAGGGGTAAAGTGCTGCTTTTCAGTGCATCATGTTTCAGAAAATTTATTTAAAAGCCTAACATCCTTTTCAATGAGCTTTCCAGTCCCTTCTTCCTCTCCCTCCCATGTCCCAGTAGCTCTCTCCCTTCCCTCCAGTTCCTTCTTCCTCTCCCATGTCCCAGCGGCTCTCTCCCTTCCCTCCAGTCCCTTCTTCCTCTCCTTCCCATGTCCCAGCGGCTCTCTCCCTTCCCTCCAGTCCCTTCTTCCTCTCCCTCCCATATCCAGTAGCTCTCTCCCTTCCCTCCAGCCCCTTCCTCCTCTCCCTCCCATGTCCCAGCAGCTCAGCCATTTTTCCTCCAGGTCCGCCCATCTGCATCCTTCGCGCGCTGTCTCTATCCCTTTTGTCCCACGGAGGCAGCGCTTCCTTCCTGCCCTGTCTTCTCCCCAAGCTCCGCTGCATCGGTCCCTCCCTGCAAGTGGAATCCTCCTTCGCCGGTCGCGCTGCGCTGCCATACACACGCAGCTTCGCTCCTCCCCCTGCCGCGTTTATCCGGCCCTAAACAGGAAGTGCATCACAGAGGGCCAGATAGACGTGGCAGGGGGGAGGAGCATAGCTGCATGTGCAATTGCATGGCAGTGCAGCGCGACCGGCGAAGGAGGATTCCACTTGCAGGGAGGGACCGATGCAGCGGAGCTTCGGGAGAAGACAGGGCAGGAAGGAAGAGCTTGCCTCCGTGGGACAAAAGGGATAGAGACAGCGCACGAAAGATGCGGCTGGGAGGGCCTGGAGGGAAAATGGGTGGGCCTGCAGTATATTAAACACCTTAGCTAACATAAGAATCAATTGATCGCTGGTTTGGTTTTTTATACAAAACCTAGTCATTAGCCCATTCTGCCCCAGAGACTTCTCCTTTATTAGTGTCTTAATTGCCTTCTGGACTTCAAACATCATAATTGGTCTGTCTAATCTCTTGTGTGTGTGACTAAGTAGTGCCAGCAAGGTCAATGGGATTTAGATATTCTTTTATATTATATTTCCTTATATTCTCATCCTTCTGATAAAGGCACCTAATCTACACATCACTATAAATTAGGGCTGCAGTTTAATCACAGTTAACTCTGCAATTAATGCATTAAATCATTAATCGTGATTTAAAGAAACTAATCACATTGCAGCGTGTCTTCTGTCTCCACCAAGTTTGTGTGGTTGCTCATGGGGGTGGAGGGGAGGGAAGGAGAGGTGTTGGACAATGAGAGAGAGAGAGAGAGAATGGTCCCCAGGAAAGAAAAAGAGAGAATGGACCTCGGGGAAGAAAAGAGGGAGGGAAGGTTGAGAAAGGGAGAGATGTTGGATCTGGAAGAGATTATCAGTCTTTTAGGGAAGGGAAGGGGGATGGGATTTGATATACCACATTTCTGTGATTACAATCAAAGCGGTTTACATATTATACACGGGTACTTATTTTGTACCTGGAGCAATGAAGGATTAAGTGACTTACCCAGAGTCACAAGGAGATGCAGTGGGAAATAATCCTATATAATAATTCTCACCTCCAACGTTCTAAAGTAGCTGCCTGTGTCCGTGGCTCCTGGAGTTGCTGAGCTAGGCTCCATAGCCAGGTTGATGTCACTCACAGCTGATTCCCAGCTCCCCCCCTGTCTGGGAATCAGCTGTCAGTGCACTGCTCCCTGCCACTTCAGAACAAGTGTCAGGGAGCAGCGCATCAAAAAACTACAAGCGTGGCACCACAGAAACCCCCCCCCCCTCGGCGCATCACCCAAGCACCCCCACCCCCGAAGCACATCAACACCCCCCCAGCATATCAACCCCCTTGCCACCTGCAGCTGTCACAACACTGTCCAGCCGCTGCTGCTTCTCCTGTTGAGCAGCAGCGGCCGCTACAAAAAGAAAAAAAAGCGATAAATGTTTTTAAACCCAGCCCAAATCATTCGCAAATGCCCGAGTCTTACAACGCAGTCTCTGCAGCCGCTCCTCCTCTCGCCTCCATGTCACTGCTCCTAGAGTAATACCCCGGAGGAGCGCAGCGACGTGACAGGCAAGAGGAGGAGCGGCTGCAGAGACTGCGTTTTCAGACTCAGGCATTTGCGAATTGGGCTGGGTTTAAAAACATTTGTCGCTTTTTTTCTTTTTGTAGCGGCTGCTGCTGCTCAACAGGAGAAGCAGCAGCGGCTGGACAGCATTACCACTTGCAGCTGCGGGTGGCGAGGGGGTTTGATGTGCCAGGGGGGAGGGGAGGGTCGCTGGACATGGGTAGCTGGAAAGGGGGCAGGGGAGGAGGGGGTCCTGAGACCAGAGAGGTGGGGTTGGGGAGGGGGGCCTTGCGAGAGGGGGGGTGGGGGCTCACACTCACTCACTCACTGTCTCTCACATACACTCTCTCTGACACACTCCATTCTCTGTCACACACACACAGTCTCACACACACAGACACTCTGAGGCATATTTTCAAAGCACTTAGCTTTCCAAAGTTCCATAGAAACCTATGGAACTTTGAAAATATGCTTTGAAAATATGCCTAATCTGTCTCTCACACACTCTCTCTCTCTCACACAAACACACACACATGCTGTCTCTGTCTCTCTCATTCTCTCTCTGACACACACACGCCATCTCTCACACACACTCCAAGGAAAACCTTGCTAGCGCCCGTTTCATTTGAGTCAGAAACGGGCCTTTTTTACTAGTTAATTAAATAAAATACCTTTGTGTGATTAATTGCAATTAAAAAATTTTAATCAAAATGCAGCCCTAATATAAAATATTCCCTCTCCATCTTTTATCTTTGTTATAGTGTTCAGAGTTATGCTTGCTTTGAAACATCTAGCCAACAGCTTGCTAGATTTTTTTTCCAAATTCAAAGAACCATTGTTTGACACACGTTAACTTAAAGCTAATCTCTTCTAACTGCATCACCTGTAAGTTTTTCCTTGCTTCCTCCAGCTCCAGTCTAATGTTAGAGGTAAGCAATGCCTAATGCTAGGCCTCTGGCTTACTTTCCCATACCACTTCTCAGCTTCTTTAGCCCATTCCTGCTGCCGGACCACGAGGTAACAATTTTTAAATTACAGCCGTCACACAGGAAGGCGAGGGGCAGATGCAGGACTGCGAGAAGAGGGCAGCCAAAGCAGGTCGGGCTGCCACTGAGAAAGGGAGGGAGGCATGGGGGTCTGGAACTCCGAAGACAGGGGGCATGGAACTCGGAGGGAAGGGGGACCTAGAATTTGGAGGGGTTGAGAGGGAGGGGGCGTGGACCTCGGACGGAAGGGGGGCCTGGAACCCAGAAGGGAGGAGAGGGAGGGAAGGAAGGAGTCATGGAACTCTGAGCCCGTATGTGATAAAGAGTGGTAAGTCAAACTGAGAATGGCCACAAGGCAGCAACTCACGCCACAACTATCCGTTGACGTTGCGAATACTGTGCCGCTCAAAATACATCGGGCAAGTGCTGATCTCGCAAGACAACTCGCCGCTGATGTCCCCATACAGCTGGCAGGGTTTACAAGACTATTGAACAGATGTCGACAGGCTGCAGTCATGTTCTGATATAGTTTCTCAGACTCTATCAACTGAAAAATAGGGGTCTCTCTCTCACACACATACACACACACACTCTCTGTATCACACATACACTCTCTCTCTCTCACACACACACACACACACACTCTCTGTATCACACATACACTCTCTCTCTCTCTCACACACACACACACACACACACACTCTCACTCATTCTCTCTTTCACACACTCACTCATTCTCTCTGTCACACACACTCCATCTCTCACACAAACTTTCTCTATCAAACACACACACTCTCTCTCACACTCTCTCTAAAACATATACACTCTGTCTGTCTCTCACTCTCTCTCATACAGTCTCTCTCTGTCTCATTCTACACACATACTCTAACACACACACTTTCTCTCACACACAATCTCTCTGTCACAGACACACTCTATCACACACACTCACTCTGTCTCTCACATACACTCTCTCTGACACACTCTCTATCACACACACACTCCATCTGTCTCTCTCTCTCTCAAACATACACACTCCGAGGAAAAAGCGCCTGTTTCATTTGTGTGAGAAACGGGCCTTTTTGAACACAATCTCTCTGTCACAGACACACTCTATCACACACACTCACTCTGTCTCTCACATACACTCTCTCTGACACACTCTCTATCACACACACACTCCATCTGTCTCTCTCTCTCTCTCTCTCAAACATACACACTCCGAGGAAAAAGCGCCTGTTTCATTTGTGTGAGAAACGGGCCTTTTTGACTAGTCTCTCAATAAAGTAATTCAATTCCCAGAATGAACCAGCTAAGGTGGAAGCTATACAAACTTGGCCCACTCCCCAAACTAAAAAGCAAGTGTTGGCCTTCTTTGGAACAGCAGGGTATTACAGGAAGTTTGTGCCTCACTACAGCACTATTGCCAAGTCCCTAACTGACATGATTCAATAGTTACCTGGTCGCTAAAGTGTGAAGCGGCCTTCCAGACATTAAAGACAGCATTATTTATTTATTTGTTACATTTGTATCCCACATTTTCCCACCTATTTGTACGCTCAATGTGGCTTACTTAGTGCCGGAGAGCTGTTTGCAGACTCCAGAGTAAACAAATACAAGGTGATGTTGTGGAAGGATAAGGTTCATGTTGTAGGACCACATAAAGGAATTGTACAACTGAAGAGTCGTGTGATGGCCATTATGAACTTAGTGTTGTTGTGTCGCCGAGATCAGGCGTTTATGTTGGGTCGGTAGGGTATGCCTTTTTAAACAGGTGGGTCTTAAATGATTTTCTGAAGTGTAAGTGGTCGTATGTGGTTTTCAAGTCTTTTGGTAGTGCGTTCCACAGTCGTGTGCTGATGTATGAAAAGCTGGATGCGTAAGTTGATTTGTATTTGAGTCCTTTGCAGCTTGGATAGTGGAGATTTAGGTACATTCATGTTGATTTGGATGTGTTTCTTGTTGGGAGGTCGATCAAGTCTGTCATGTATCCCGGTGCTTCACCGTAGATAATTTTGTGAACCATAGTGCAGATTTTGAAGGTAATGCGTTCTGATTGGGAGCCAATGTAGTTTTTTGCGGAGGGGTTTTGTGCTTTCAAATCTTGTTTTTCCGAAGATGAGTCTTGCTGCCCTGTTTTGAGCGGTCTGAAGTTTCTTTAAGGTTTGCTCTTTACATCCCGCATAAATTCCATTGCAATAGTCTGCATGACTTAGTACCATTGATTGTATCAGGTTACGAAATGTTTCCCTCGCGAAGAATTGTTTCACGTGTTTGAGTTTCCACATTGAGTAGAACATTTTCTTTGTTGTGAATTTTGCTTGGCTCTCTAGTGTGATGTTGCCGTCCAATGTAACGCCGAGGATTTTCAGGCTGTCTGAGACAGGGAGGATGTGGTCTAGGGTGTTGATAGTTTTGGGATTGTCCGTGGTGTGTTGGGATGAAAGGATGAGACAATGGGTTTTTTCTTTGTTGAGTTTTAGTTGGAATGCATTTGCCCAAGAGTCCATGGTATTCAAGCCAATCTTGATTTTATTAGCGATTTCTGTCAGTGTAGATCAGTAAGGAATGTATATAGTGACATCATCTGCATAGATGAAAGGGTTAAGGCCTTGGTTGGATAAGGTCTTGGCTAGTGGGGTCATCATTAGGTTGAAGAGGATCGGCGATAGCAGCAGGGGCGTATCTGCGTGGGGCCTCAGGGGCCTGGGCCCCCGCAGATTTCGCCCTGGACCCCCCTACCGCTGCCAACCCTCCCCCTCCGTTGCTCGCCTACCTTCGCTGGCGGGGGACCCCAACCCCCGCCAGCCGAGGTCCGCGTCCTCCTGCCGCTGCCGGCTGCCTTTGGTCCTTTAATTCTTCCATTGAAGCTGGCGCCGACGAAAGTTTCTTTTGAGTCTGACGTCGCTGCACGTTGTACGTGCAGGACGTCAGACTCAGAAATTGTTTCTGAGTCTGACGTCCTGCACGTACAACGTGCAACGTGCAGCGACGTCAGATTCAAAAGAAACTTTTTCGTCGGCGCCAGCTTCAATGGAAGAATGAAAGGACCAAAGGCAGCCGGCAGCGGCAGGAGGACGCGGACCTCGGCTGGCGGGGGTTGGGGTCCCCCGCCAGCGAAGGTAGGCGAGCAACGGAGGGGGAGGGTTAGCAATGGCAGCGGCTGGGGGGAGGGGGATCGGCAATGGCGGCGGCGGCGGCGGCGGCGGGGGGGGGGGGGCTATAATGTGCCCCCCCTCTCTGGCCCTGGCCCCCCCTACCGCCGCAGTTCAGATACGCCCCTGGATAGCAGTGATCCTTGTCGTACTCCGCAGTCTGCTTTCCACGGTGGTGATCTGTTTTTGACTTTACTTGATATGTTCTTGTGGTTAGGAAGCCCTTGATCCAGCTGAGTATGTTGCCAGCAATCCCGAATTTGTCGAGTAATCTTATTAATATGTTATGGTTTACCATGTCGAATGCACTAGCTACCGATCCAGTACTAGCTGCACCTGACTACCAGCAAAGATTTGTAGTATAGACTGATGCCTTGGCATTGGGGCTGTACTCAGTCAAGTGAAGAGGAGAGGAGCACCCCGTTGTGTATCTAAGTCGCAAGCTCCTTGACAGAGAGATAGCCTATGCCACTATTGAAAAAGAGTGTCTGGCCTTAGTGTGGGCCTTCAAGAAGTTACAACCATTCCTATATGGGTGAAACTTTCAGAATCTGTTGGTCTGGCTGAAGAGGTTCTCTGGAGAGCATGGTAAGCTACTCCGGTGGAGCCTGTCCCTACAAATGTACAACATCATACAGTACCAAAAAGGCAGTGAACATGGTAACACTGATGGTCTCTCTAGGAAGAAAGAGCCAGAACCACCCTGATACTGGATTATCAAAACCCAATCAGCGGCCTGTGGAAGCTGCAGTCAGAGGTCTCTCTCTTAAGGGGGGAGGTGTGAAGAAACAGTGTTTTTTTTTAAAGCCGGTAAAGTGTATTGGATATTTTCCTGCATTGATTATGTTCTGAAGTGTATTTCTCCTATTTGGACAGCAGGTGGTGTTTCTTTGCAGTAAAGCTGTTACAGAGAACTGAGTTTTTATTTAGTTTGACACAAACAGGAAGCACAAAAAAAAAACAGTATATATTTGAAATCTTGTTGACTGGGCTCTGATTGGCCTAGGAGCTCACCTCATTTGGACTTTACTGGTTTTGAATTCAGTCTTAGCCCGGGAGGAAAAACAAACAGATCTCTTTGCTGAGGCTCTGTGAACAGTTATATATCCTGACCTTCCTGGGTACTTTAGACAGTATATAGATGTTTATTTAGTGTTATAATTGATCTATATTTCATTTACCTGTTATTGTTTGCTGCTTGCACATTTTTTGTTCATTGTTCCAGTGTGACAATAAACCTGTTTAGTTTGTTCACTCTGCTGTCTGGACTGCTAAAGAATCCTGGTGGTTTGTGTGTTGGGTCTGTGAGTGCTTTCTGGGAACTGTGGGACCACTGGGAATGTGGCCCCAGTAAACTAGAAATCACTGGGGATAATTGGAGAGCGGGAGACTCGCCCGGAGGTGGTTGTTACCCAGTCGGTGGGAGGAAGGTGCTAGTGTAGAGCACAAGTGGCAGGAGCAGGCAGACCTCAGCTGTGCTGGGGATAGACACTCTAAGTGGCCGCGGGGGAACCCCAGGCAGGTGGCTAGACATTTTGTGACAGATGCAAACTCTGACAATCCCCAGAGGCCCTCACTGGTTCACAATCACACAACAAAACTTTAGGTTTCAGTTTTGGTTTCAGCCAAAACTGAAAAAAAGCTGTTTTGGTTGGCTTCTAGTTTGGTTATTAATTACTCTCTACTTATATGTTTCTCTACCGTTACACCCAAAGCCTCGTTACCCTCACTCTTACATTAAAACTCTGCATTTACAAATTATTTTGACCACAGAATCTTTTTACCACTTTACCTCCCATTATCCCTTCCCTCAAAATCTTCACTTCGTTTTTCCAAACTTGCTGCTCATCCACAGTCTGGAAACATCCTCACCTCAGGAAACCAGTTCATTAAATACACCTTCCTTTTCCTGTCTTCATGATAGACCTCACAGATTACACTCCTGTAATTACCTAAGCACAACTTGTGTGTTAAATTTGTTTTTTTAATTGCATGATCACAGAATTGATATTGACCGCATTACCATGAATTTTAATGTGGTGTGCAGTAATAGTTTCCATTCAACTTAACACCCGGCCACGCTGAAACCCTTTCTGCATTTCTCAGCCAGTAAAACCATGTTAAATCCATGGTAATGCTTTCTGTGTTGGCACCAGAATATTGTAAGTTGTGTACTTTGCTTGCTACACTTAGGTGCACCTATTTAGACCTACCATTTACCTGGTAAAAGCGCCAATGCGGATTTATACTAGTATTCAATAACGGAA
Source organism: Microcaecilia unicolor (assembly GCF_901765095.1). NCBI lineage: Eukaryota > Metazoa > Chordata > Amphibia > Gymnophiona > Siphonopidae > Microcaecilia > Microcaecilia unicolor. The sequence goes on from NC_044031.1 coordinate 707,749,336, forward strand.
CCTGGTCACCCAGACACTGTTATAGAACAGGCACTCCCTAAGCAGCTTTTGGTAGAGGCCAACCGAACGTTGCTTTTTTTTTAACACACTGCCACCAAAACAATTAATTTATTTTTGGCTGAAACCAGGCAGGTGGTTTCATCCAGAGCCAAAACCGAAAATAAAACAATAGAAAAACTATATATATATATATATATATATATATATATAAGGCAACACCAACATTCTATGAAGCCTCCAGCCGGAAGTGTGAAGGGGGCGAGATATCCGGTTTCCCTATGAGTGTCTGCCCCGCCCTCTCTGTAACACAGTCAGTGAAGGAAAACAGCAGAGCACGAAATCAAATCGCTGGCTCTGTAACAGTGAAGGACTCAGAGGGGGGAGGGGAGAGAGGTCAGAGGGCAGGGACACACACACTCCCACATGCACACAGAAGAAAACATTGCTAGCCCCCGTTTCATTTGCATCAGAAACGGGGCTTTTTTACTAGTATATATATAACAGAGCACAAAAGCCAAAATTAGACTTACCAGTGTAGATTCTAGTCTGCATGTGCCGTATCAAAGTTACGGAACAGAAAATGATGAAACAGATAAAGGCCCAGAGGGACCATTTAAAAAGGCTCCAAGAGCAAGTTTATTTGTCACAATTTAAACAATATTTTTGCTATTTATTATCCAGAATTTCAATACAATCCAGTATTTTCATTAAATTTTACTACAGAAAACAAAGACGCTTAAAGTTTTTCTCACTTAGGGCCTCTTTTAGCAAATCCCGACGTGGCAATGCCGACAAAGCCCATTCACTAAGGCACAGGTGGTCTAACATGTGGGTAGTGTGTGTCAAATCAGCACTACTGCTGGGCTACTGCATGCACCTGGCGGTAATTCTGAGTTTGGCGTATGCCAAATCCCACAAAAGAAAATTTTGTATTTTCTACTGCAAGGTCATTCGCGACGGTAATCAGCAGGTCACTTTTTACCGTAGCTTAGTAAAAGGAACCCTGAATGGGCTTTATCGGCATTGCTGTGTGACAATCTCTATCGTGGTTTGGTAAGAATCTTTTTAAAACTCCCATTTTACTACTTTGGGAACTGTTCCTGCTGTACTACCGCAGTAGTACCATGCAAGTTTTTAAAAGACTCCCATTATTTGACAGGGAACAGATTCTGTGCCAAAATCTCTCCCAGGACTTGCACTCCAGCAGCCCCCTTCTCCTCTGTGTGCTTCTTCCCCCTGCTTCTCACCAATGCATTGTAAACAGTGCTGCTTCTCACCTGGCCCAAAGGCTCTCTCACTATGAAATAGGAAGTTATGCCTCAGAGCTTCCTGATATAGAGAGATGCTTTGGGCCGGGTGAGAAGCAGCAGTATTTTTACTGCAGTGGAGAGGTGCATGGAGAAGAAGCACACAGAGAAGTGGGGGGGGGGGGGGGGGGGCTGCTGGAGTATAGGTTCTGGGAGAGATTTTGGCACAGAATAGAGGGTTAAGTGACTTGCCCAGGGTCACAAAGAGCTGCAGTGGGAATTGAACCCAGTTCCCCAGGATCAAAGTCCACTGCACTAACCACTAGGCTACTCCTCCACTCCTTATCAAATAAGAAAGCAGAAAGGAAACTAGAGACTTGCAACACTCCACAAGGGAGTAGTTTATGAGGAAAGGGAAACAGGTCCAAGTCATAGTCTCTTTCAAGTGGCTTTTGCCATAATAATGTGCAGGCACTGGTTTGTACTGAAATGAAGGGTGTGCTCATGTTTGTGTCATTGCAGATGGTGAAGTAACCCAACAAAGAGAAGGGGATGCAGGGGCGTAGCTACGGGTGGGCCTGGGTGGGCCCAGGCCCACCCAATTTCAGCTCAGGCCCACCCAGCTGATCTCGCCAGACTTGCAGCAGCGGCGAACTGGCGGGCGGCGGCACTAAAAGCATAAAGCAGCGAAGCTCTTCGAGTCCGTCCTTCGCTTTCCGTTTCCTGCCCTCTCAGCGTCCCGCCCGCCCGAAAGGAAATGACATCAAAGGAAGGCGGGACGCTGAGAGGGCAGGAAACGGAAAGCGAAGGACGGACTCGAAGAGCTTCGCTGCTTTATGCTTTTAGTACCGCCGCCCGCCAGTTCGCCGCTGCAACTCCAGAAGGAAGCCATTTTTTAAAAATCTGTTTCTACTCCCCTGCGCAGCCGTCGCCATTCACTTAAAGCACAGCAAGCAAACCAGTGAGCTGCTGTGCTGTCTGCATCCACGTTGTCTTCTTTATTCAGCAGAGGGTGGTGAGCAGAGGGAAGGATGGGACTGGGAGGGGTAGTGAGCTGAGGGAAGGCGCAGAAGATGGATGGGACTGGGAGGGGTGGTAAGTACAGAGTATGGGGAATGGGGGACTAATGAAGTGGGTGAAAGATGGGGGAGGAATTTAGGAGACTGGGTAAGGGAGAGACAGAGGGGGGAATGGGAGTGCTGGAGAGGGAATGAGAGGGAGGTGGTCAAAGGGGAGAAAGGAGCATCGATGGACATGGATGGGAGGACAAGGACCAGGGAGAGAGGAGAAATTGCTGGACATGGAGGGGAGGGCAGGGGAGAGAGGAGAATTGCTGGATATGGATGGATAGATGAATGGAGGGCAGGGGAGTTGCTGGACATGGGTGGATAGAGGGGAGGGCAGGGGAGAGGAGAGTTGTTGGACATAGGTGGATGGAGGGGAGGGTAGAAGAGAGTTGCTGGACATGGATGGAAGGAAGGACAGTGGAGAGAGGATGGTTGCTGGACATGGGTGGATGGAGGGGAGGGTAGAAGAGAGTTGCTGGACATGGATAGAAGGAAGGGCAGTGGAGAGAGGATGGTTGCTGGACATGGGTGGGTGGACGGAGGGGAGGGTAGAAGAGAGTTGCTGGACATGGATGGAAGGAAGGGCAGCGGAGAGAGGATGGTTGCTGGACATGGGTGGATGGAGGGGAGGGCAGGGAGAGAATTGTTGGACATGGATGGAGGGAAAGGAAGGGAAGACAGGAAGGAGATGCACATGGATGGAGGGGAGAAAGAAGAAGAAATTCTGGACATGGATGGAGGGGAGGGAAGACAGAGGAAGGAGATGCACATGGATGGAGGGAAAGGGAGAGAGAAGAAATGCTGACATGGATGGAGGGGAGGGAAGAGAGAGGAAGGATATATGAGGGAAAAGGAAGAGAGGAGAAAAACAGCACATGGATGGAGAAAATAGGCAGAAGCTGGATCCACTGGACAGTCAAGTCTGCAGAGGACCCAGCTTTTACTTACGGATGTAGAGCAAGAAATGAAGAAGAAAGGAGGACAGTAAAGAAATAAATGGAAAGGAAGCTCTGGAAACGGAGTTAAGAGGACAGATAGCAGCAGAATCAGATACTGGGCCAGCATGATCAGAAAAAGAAAGTCACCAGACAACAAAGGTAGAAAAAAAAATCATTTTATTTTCATTATAGTGTTTGGAATATGTCCACTTTGAGAATCAGGTGCTCAACATTAAAAGTTTATATTTATTTATGGCATATTATCCCACATTAAACATGAATTAGATTGGAACCTGGGATCATTTAATTTTTTTTTTTCCTGGAGAGAGTAATGCATTGCCTCCCCCCCCCCCCCCCAGGCTCTCTCCCCGGCTATAGCCAGCTCTGCAATTTGAGGGGGGGGGGGCGCAGAGGTGGACCGGGGAGAGAGCCTGTTGTTAAACATTTACCAGCAAACCACTGTCTAGTGCCCACCCATCCAACCTGTTGGCCCACCCAAAAATTGACTTCTGGCTACACCACTGGGGGGGGGGGGGGGCGATGGTGTGGGTGGAAGATGCCAGGGAGAGGAGCGGGCAAGGATGGAAGATGCTGGTTCTAGGGGGGCTGCATGGGTGGAAGATGCCTGAACTTAGGGGGAAGAAAGGAGAAAAATGTTGCCCATCAGCTGAGCAGAGCATTACAGGGTGGGCAGGGAAACAAAGATGCCTGACCATGAGGCAGGGAGGGAGAGAGATGCTGGTGAGAGGGAGGTGACCTAGAGATAAGAGATTGGATAAAGTAGTGAGAGAGTGGGAGAGAGGCTGGAGTAATGGAGGGAAGGCAAAAGAGAGAGAGTTATGCTGAGGGGGGGAGGCAGGTGAGCACAGGGAAGAGTAGGAAAGTTGCTGAACCCAAAGATGGAAAGAGAAAAATCAAGAGATATAACTGCCTTTGGATGAAGGGACATTGCTGGGCAGTAGAAGGGGCAGGGACACAGAGGGAGGGGTGGGGAAACAGTGGACAGGTGCTAGAAAAGACAGGATGCAGTCGGTTCAAAACTCTGCTGCCCGTCTCATCTTCCACCAGGGTCGCTTTACTCATACTACCCCTCTCCTCAAGACCCTTCACTGGCTCCCTATCCGTTTTCGCATCCTGTTCAAACTTCTTCTACTAACCTATAAATGTATTCACTCTGCTGCTCCCCAGTATCTCTCCACACTCGTCCTTCCCTACATCCCTTCCCGTGCACTCCGCTCCATGGATAAATCCTTCTTATCTGTTCCCTTCTCCACTACTGCCAACTCCAGACTTCGCGCCTTCTGTCTCGCTGCACCCTACGCCTGGAATAAACTTCCTGAGCCCCTACGTCTTGCCCCATCCTTGGCCACCTTTAAATCTAGACTGAAAGCCCACCTCTTTAACACTGCTTTTGACTCGTAACCACTTGTAACCACTCGCCTCCACCTACCCTCCTCTCTTCCTTCCCGTTCACATTAATTGATTTGATTTGCCTACTTTATTTATTTTTTGTCTATTAGATTGTAAGCTCTTTGAGCAGGGACTGTCTTTCTTCTATGTTTGTGCAGCGCTGCGTATGCCTTGTAGTGCTATAGAAATGCTAAATAGTAGTAGTAGTAGTAGTGGACATATATAGAGAAAAAATGTCTAATGAACTGGAAACCCTGGAAAGAGCAGAAGATGAGACTCAGGGCTAAGGATTCAGAGCAGAAGTATCACTAGTATTGCCCCCCCCCCCCCCATGACAGCCCACCGAAGGGGAATACACTTCTCCCACCCAGAGAGTGCCCAGGTTTCAAATGTTCTGTCGGAGACAACCTTGTCTCTTGGAGACAGGCTATATCCACGCACTGACACTGCAGGGCCTGTAAATGTTTTGTGCGTTTTAATGGGGGAGGTGATCCCTTCCACATTCCAGAAAAGAATATGCATGCACTTATGAGATGTCATCCCTGATAATGGAAAGTAAGAAGAAGATATGATAAGGAAAGAAATTGCCTAATAGCATACCCTGGGGTGCCCAGCCCTCACCCCAGAGATTCCACACACACACAGTCAAGCCTCTCCAATTGCTTAGTTCCGTTACACCACATTGAGCCTTACATACCTCTGTCCATGCACAAGTGCCCCCAGATCCCCTCCCATCTCCCATCCCTCCCTCACCCACCTCCTCCCCTTCCCAATTCTACAGTTTAGGCGCTCCATTGATTACCCAGCCACAGAACCTGTGGCTAAGGTCTAGGGATCATAGTAAGCACAAAGGGGCCTCACTTCCCCCACTTTCCATATAGCAATACAAATACTTCAACCGGAACTCACATTTAATATGTGCCTCAGGAGGCAAATGACCTCCAGGATGCACAACTCACAAAACTTGCAATGTTTACCACTCAGTGAAAACTCCTGATATGCTAGTTGAAGTCATCGATTGTCCATAGGACCTTCTAAACCATTAATTGCCACTTGTGCCTGTTTCAGCATATCATATGAGTGTCATTTGCCATTTAACAATGTCTTCAGTATTGAGGGGTACAGCAACATGAAGTGAACTCCTTTAGCAGCTAATGCGGCACACAATGGGGTGAATTTTCTTCTGCGTTCCTGCAGCGACACTGAATAGTCCTGAAAAATCTTTATCGATTCTCCTGCATACTGTAAATTGTCTTTCTTCTGGTGATAGCCTCTCAAAATCTCCATTTTGTGTATGTAGTTATGAATCTTAATCACCACCATGCAGGGTTTCCGTCTGCCATCTTGAATCCAACCCACCCTGTGCGCTCTTTCGAGGCAGAGTGGACCCTTGTGCTGTCAGAAAGTGCAAATTCCGTGGACAACCAGCGCTCTAGCTCTGAGGCCAGCAATCTCTCAGCCACAGTCTCTAGTAAACCAACAATTCGCAGGCTGCTGCGGCATGACCTGTTTTCTAGGTCATCCAATTTCTCGAACTGTTCCTGCAACCATTGCGTAAGCCGCTCTATGGCGGCTGCTGTAGTGGGGGCCAAGTTCTCCAGTGCTGACATCTGATTCACCAGCTCACCCGCCCTTCTTGTAGTTTCTGCCAGAAGCGCCTCTAAGCTGGTTATTTGACCCGATAGTTGCTGAAATTTAGGTTCCAGTGCTTGACCCACCGCAGTGGTGATCTGGGTAAGCTGTTGCACAGTAAATTACGCCATTGTGGGCAGACTGTCTTTCATCTTGTTGTCTGTTGCATAATGGATATATCTGTCCATACAGGATCTATTACTAGGTAAACTCGGTTTAGGTTCCAAACTTGAATCCAAAAAGCCAAAAATTATCGTTTAGGGAGAGCGGGGCCCCCGGAGAGGAAAAGAACATGACTGTTCCTCTCACTGCATCACACGATCCCTTGTTGTCCTTTAAAAGACCTCTGCTTATAACTTGTTTCCTTTTTTATTTATTCAGTGGAGACACGCTAATAGCTTTGCACACCTACGGCTCTTTTTCACTTTTATCAATATCACTGTTATCTCAAAACTGCGACTTGTACTTTATACCGGTACTACATTTTCAATCGTAGTACAAAAACATTGCATCCTCTGTTGTAGCACAACCATATTTTATTATTGATACCAAATAGTTTGTATGTACTCGTACTCACGGGAACTGTTTAGTTTTCACGTTACTCCCAATTTCTTCTATTTCAAAATATCACCCTTAGAATATCATCTCTTTTATGAAAATTTTATATTTCAAAAGGGAGTGTAGTATATATTTTTTTACATATTTATTCATATGTTTTTAGCATGAATACAGCATAAAACATCTACCTGAATAACCTCTTGTTATAGTTAGAAACGTTTTTTATCTTTTCATTCTCCACATTTTTCTACACCTCAGTATTCTTCATAAGACCGAGGCTTACACATTTAATGCCATTCATCAACTGATGTCCCCCTTTTCTTATCTAGACATATAGAGCTAGGTTTACTAGCAGCGCTATGGATGCATTAGCATTTTTAACGCACATACATGGTGTACACATGTTAAACGCTAACATGCCCATAGAAATGTATAGGCACATTAGCGTTTAACGCGCCTTGAATTTACAGGCTCGTTAAAAATGCTAACGCACCTTAGTAAACATACCCCATAGTTTTGTACATACCATTTTCCGCTCTCTGGGGGTCTTTTACTAAAGATTAGCTGAAGTTATCTGCAGCAGGGCCCATTTTATTCCTATGAGCCCTGCTGCAGATAACTCGAGCTAACCTTTAGTAAAAGACCCCCTCTATTTTTAGTTTTCTCTTTATTCCCTTTATACAATATGCACAGATACACTTCCTATTTTTAAGATGTTCTCCCTTTTCAGGTATTAGATATGTTTCATTTTTAGAGGCTATCCAAGAATTCCACACATCAGAGAGAAGGTAACATTATTCACCATTTTCATGCAATATTAATACTATATACAGTGGGGGAAATAAGTATTTGATCCCTTGCTGATTTTGTAAGTTTGCCCACTGACAAAGACATGAGCAGCCCATAATTGAAGGGTAGGTTATTGGTAACAGTGAGAGATAGCACATCACAAATTAAATCCGGAAAATCACATTGTGGAAAGTATATGAATTTATTTGCATTCTGCAGAGGGAAATAAGTATTTAATCCCTCTGGCAAACAAGACCTAATACTTGGTGGCAAAACCCTTGTTGGCAAGCACAGCGGTCAGACGTCTTCTGTAGTTGATGATGAGGTTTGCACACATGTCAGGAGGAATTTTGGTCCACTCCTCTTTGCAGATCATCTCTAAATCATTAAGAGTTCTGGGCTGTCGCTTGGCAACTCGCAGCTTCAGCTCCCTCCATAAGTTTTCAATGGGATTAAGGTCTGGTGACTGGCTAGGCCACTCCATGACCCTAATGTGCTTCTTCCTGAGCCACTCCTTTGTTGCCTTGGCTGTATGTTTTGGGTCATTGTCGTGCTGGAAGACCCAGCCACGACCCAGTTTTTAAGGCCCTGGCGGAGGGAAGGAGGTTGTCACTCAGAATTGTACGGTACATGGCCCCATCCATTCTCCCATTGATGCGGTGAAGTAGTCCTGTGCCCTTAGCAGAGAAACACCCCCAAAACATAACATTTCCACCTCCATGCTTGACAGTGGGGACGGTGTTCTTTGGGTCATAGGCAGCATTTCTCTTCCTCCAAACACGGCGAGTTGAGTTCATGCCAAAGAGCTCAATTTTGTCTCATCTGACCACAGCACCTTCTCCCAATCACTCTCGGCATCATCCAGGTGTTCACTGGAAAACTTCAGACGGGCCGTCACATGTGCCTTCCGGAGCAGGGGGACCTTGCGGGCACTGCAGGATTGCAATCCGTTATGTCGTAATGTGTTACCAATGGTTTTCGTGGTGACAGTGGTCCCAGCTGCCTTGAGATCATTGACAAGTTCCCCCCTTGTAGTTGTAGGCTGATTTCTAACCTTCCTCATGATCAAGGATACCCCACGAGGTGAGATTTTGCGTGGAGCCCCAGATCTTTGTCGATTGACAGTCATTTTGGTACTTCTTCCATTTTCTTACTATGGCACCAACAGTTGTCTCCTTCTCGCCCAGCGTCTTACTGATGGTTTTGTAGCCCATTCCAGCCTTGTGCAGGTGTATGATCTTGTCCCTGACATCCTTAGACAGCTCCTTGCTCTTGGCCATTTTGTAGAGGTTAGAGTCTGACTGATTCACTGAGTCTGTGGACAGGTGTCTTTCATACAGGTGACCATTGCCGACAGCTGTCTGTCATGCAGGTAACGAGTTGATTTGGAGCATCTACCTGGTCTGTAGGGGCCAGATCTCTTACTGGTTGGTGGGGGATCAAATACTTATTTCCCTCTGCAGAATGCAAATAAATTCATATACTTTCCACAATGTGATTTTCCGGATTTAATTTGTGATGTGCTATCTCTCACTGTTACCAATAACCTACCCTTCAATTATGGGCTGCTCATGTCTTTGTCAGTGGGCAAACTTACAAAATCAGCAAGGGATCAAATACTTATTTCCCCCACTGTATGTTTGTATTATATGGTTATATTTTAATTTTTTTAATTGATTTATTTATATTGTGCATAGACTTTTATTTACCTGTAAATATTTTTTTATTTACTTGTAACATTGTTCACCATTTCTGTACAACAAAATTATACATATTTTAGTTATTCATCTATATGTCAATTTCTATTTATTTATACTGTCAAGATTTTTTATCAATTAATGTTATGTTTTAGTGGTTTATTTTGTTTTACATATATATTTATTTTTAGACTCCTGAAGAAGGCTTTTTTTGGCCAAAACACGACTTGTGTCGAGTCTCCGATGATTGCAATAAAGCTACAATATACTGAACAGCACCCTCATTGTGTTTGACTTGTGTAACTGCAAGGGTTGCTGCTCTTCTGGTTTTTGCCGAGGAATATGTCTGTAACGAGGAAACCTGCTTGTGATATTCCAGTTCTGATGAGGAGTACATACAATCAGGACTTTTTAAATTTTAACTAGCAACTTCTCTCCTGCTCCGTTTCTTTCCAGTTCAACTGGAATCAGGCTAGGATCTAGCATCATAAGCCTTGTGACCCCCACGGGGCCTTCACAGGTTTGTAATCCACAGGACACCGCAATTCCTCAAACTTCCCAGCTGAGCAGTCCTCTTGGCAGGAGAAAAACACAGAAACAGTCCTCCCGTGCTTGTCCCTCCTCTGGGTCCCCTTGTCCAGGATTTACAAACTCTAGACCAACAGTCTTTCTTTTTCCCCTTTATTTTCTCCAGCAGTCCTTGATACACACAGTCAGCAGGTTTTTGCTTCAACTTCTCCTTCACTCCCTTCTCACTACTTCCTGGGAGATGAAAGGGGGCCCCACCCAACCTCTGTCAGTTTCTAACATCTGACAGCCACTCTCCTGACCCAGTTGAAAACCCTCACCCCCTGTTGGAGTGCTTCTGCAGCCACTTCTTTCCCTCTTTCATTAAGTCACAGAACCATGTGGCCATGAGCCCTTTATCTGCCCACCTTTAGCTTGAGCTATGGCTGAAATGTCCATGGGCTCTCCTTCTGAAGACTCCTCTCTCTCCAATCCTCCTCCACCTTCGCCAGACTGCCAGTCCATGGGCTCCTCTACAGCCTTCTTTACCAACTGCCTCCCATCATCATTACCCCCCTCTCCCAGCTGTTTCCTATTCTCTTCATCCAGCCCTCCCAGATCCTCCTCCTTTCCCCTAGGATTCTGGGACTCGTAGTGGGGGTAACACTTCCTTATCCTACCAGGCCTCTCTCTCAAGAGCTGCTGGGACTTGTAGTCTTTCAGCTCCATTGACCTCAATGGTGAAGGAGACAGGCTGCTTTCCTGTACTGGCCCTGAACTATTGATTCTGGCCCTTTTGGCTCTGTCCTCCCGTGGTGGTCTAGGGTACCCAAGCGACTTCCCCCTCCCCACTTCTCTTGCTTGGTGACCCTTGCTCCCCGCCTGATCACAGCCTTCATTTATATTGGGATTTTATCCCTTATTTCAGTGGTTCCCAAACTTGTCCTGGGGGACCCCTAGCCAACTGAGTTTTCAGAATATCCATAATTAATATGCATGAAATAAATTTGTTTGCAGTGGAGGCCATTGCATACAAATCTATCTATGCATATTCATTATGGGACAGGTTTGGGAACCACTGCCCTAATTTATATTCCCTGCTTCCACTTCCCCGGCCAAAAGCAAAACAAATAAAATCATACTCCAATCACTGCAGCAACCACCTGAACTGGGGACCGTGCAACCTAGCTTCCTTTGGCACCTTACAGCCATAGGTCCTGTCTCTATCTAAACATCACTCTCACCCAAAAATGTCAACTGCATCTTCTGCAAGATCTCCCCTATCACTTCCTAGCATCGCTCCTTCTCTTCCATTCTCATTTCCCTCCCCTATCTGTGGTGCAATCCAGCATCTTTCCCTTCACTTCCCTCCCTCCACAGCTCAGCATTTCCTCCTCAATCAGCCACCCCCCCCCCCAAATCTACCTTAAACGCGGTATTCTAGAGGTCCCTTACATAGACAGCGATACACAGAGGGAAAGATGTTGGACCTAGGAGGGAGCAGAGGGGAGAGAAGAGAGAGATTAATAATGGGCAGGGTGGAAGGGAAGGCAGGAGAATTGCAGGACAATGGGGGAGGGAGGGAAGATGATAGACAAATAGGGGCAGGTGCAGTGGTGTGCTGGTAAATTTTTAACAACAGGCTCTCTCCCCAGTCCACCACTGCGCCCCCCGTCCACCTCGGCGCCCCCCCCAAAATTGCAGAGCTGGCTATAGCCGGGGGGGGGGGGGGGCAATGCATTACTCTCTCCATAGGAAACAAATTTAAATGATCCCAGGTTCCAATCTAATTCACGTTTAATGTGGGATAAAATGCCATAAATAAGTAAATAAATATAAACTTTTAATGTTGAGCACCTGATTCTCAAAGTGAACATATTCCAAACACTATAATTAAAATAAAATGATTTTTTTTTCTACCTTTGTTGTCTGGTGACTGTTTTTCTGATCATGCTGGCCCAGTATCCGATTCTGCTGCTATCTGTCCTCTTAACTCCATTTCCAGGGCTTCCTTTCCATTTATTTCTTTCCTCCTTTCTTCTTCATTTCTGGTCCTCAGCTTCTGCCTATTTTCTTCATCCATGTGCAGTTTTTCTCCTCTCTTCCTTTTCCCTCATCTCCTTCCTCACTCTTCTCTCCCCTCCATCCATGTCAGCATTTCTTCTCTCTCCCCTCCTCTCCCCTACCCTGCATGCACCCATACCCAGCGACCCTCCTCTGCCCTGCCCTGCATGCACCCAGATGTCCAGCAATGACCCTTCTCTCCCCTGTATGCACCCATGTCCAGCAGTGACCCTCCTCTCCCCTGCATGCACCCATGTCCAGCAGTGACCCTCCTTTCCCCTGCCCTGCATGCACCCAGATGTCCAGCAGTGACCCTTCTCTCCCCTGCATGCACCCATGTCCAGCAGTGACCCTCCACTCCCCTGCCCTGCATGCACCCATACCCAGCGACCCTCCTCTGCCCTGCATGCACCCAGATGTCCAGCAGTGACCCTTCTCTCCCCTGCATGCACCCATGTCCAGCAGTGACCCTCCACTCCCCTACCCTGCATGCACCCATACCCAGCGACCCTCCTCTGCCCTGCATGCACCCAGATGTCCAGCAGTGACCCTCCTCTCCCCTGCATGCACCCATGTCCAGCAGTGACCCTCCTCTCCCCTGCATGCACCCATGTCCAACAGTGATCCTCCTTTCCCCTGCCCTGCATGCACCCATGTCCAGCAGTGACCCTCCTTTCCCCTGCCCTGCATGCACCCAGATGTCCAGCAGTGACCCTTCTCTCCCCTGCATGCACCCATGTCCAGCAGTGACCCTCCACTCCCTGCCCTGCATGCACCCATACCCAGCGACCCTCCTCTGCCCTGCATGCACCCAGATGTCCAGCAGTGACCCTTCTCTCCCCTGCATGCACCCATGTCCAGCAGTGACCCTCCACTCCCCTGCCCTGCATGCACCCATACCCAGCGACCCTCCTCTGCCCTGCATGCACCCAGATGTCCAGCAGTGACCCTCCTCTCCCCTGCATGCACCCATGTCCAGCAGTGACCCTCCTCTCCCCTGCATGCACCCATGTCCAACAGTGATCCTCCTTTCCCCTGCCCTGCATGCACCCATGTCCAGCAGTGACCCTCCTCTCCCCTGCATGCACCCATGTCCAGCAGTGACCCTCCTTTCCCCTGCCCTGCATGCACCCAGATGTCCAGCAGTGACCCTTCTCTCCCCTGCATGCACCCATGTCCAGCAGTGACCCTCCACTCCCCTGCCCTGCATGCACCCATACCCAGCGACCCTCCTCTGCCCTGCATGCACCCAGATGTCCAGCAGTGACCCTTCTCTTCCCTGCATGCACCCATGTCCAGCAGTGACCCTCCACTCCCCTGCCCTGCATGCACCCATACCCAGCGACCCTCCTCTGCCCTGCATGCACCCAGATGTCCAGCAGTGACCCTCCTCTCCCCTGCATGCACCCATGTCCAGCAGTGACCCTCCTCTCCCCTGCATGCACCCATGTCCAACAGTGATCCTCCTTTCCCCTGCCCTGCATGCACCCATGTCCAGCAGTGTACCCTCCTCTCCCCTGCCCTGCATGCACCCATACCCAGGGACCCCCTCCTCCATCCACCCATGCCCAGCAGCGACTCCCTTTTCCCCCCTGCCACCCCCTCCCGAGTTGTTTCGTGAATTCTTCTCCTCCCTCCCACCCTCCCTCCCGATCCGGTCCCTCACCGCCCGCTTGTTTATTGAATTCTTCGGGGCAGGCAGTCTTGCCTGCCCGCTTCCAGCGCCGACTGTCCTCCCTTGCTTGCCGACTCGCGCTTCAAAATGGCCGCCGAGACTTCAGCCGAAGTCTCGCGAGGCCGCCTCTGGAAGTCTCGGTGGCCATTTTTAAAGGGCGAATCAGCAAGGGAGGACAGTCAGCGCTGGAAGCGGGCAGGCATGACTGCCTGCCCCGAAGAATTCACGAAACAAGCAGGCGGTGAGGCGGATCCGGAGGGAGGGAGGATGGAGGGAGGAGAGCCAGAGCCGGCTCGCTATTTTCAACAACCGGCTCGCAAACCGGAAGAAAATTTAACAACCGGCTCTTGCGAGCCGGCTCCAGCACACCACTGGGCAGGTGGGAAGAGAGATGCTAGACTACAGGGATATAGGACAGCAGGAAAGAGAGAGAAATGCTTGACCATGGGTGGGGTGGGGGTGAGAAACAGGAGGATAGGAACTACTGTATAGGGTTACCATATGGCTCCAGAAAAAGGAGGACAGATTGAGCCAGCCGGGTTTTACTTCCATTGCTTTACAATGGAAGTAAAACCCGGCTGGCTCAATTACTTCTGTAACGGGTCCGAAAATCAGGAGACGAAAGACAAATTGGTTCCAAAACAAAACAGCTTTTATTGCTAGCAATTCACACAGCACCGAGTACAATCTCAGAATACTGTGTGTCAGAAATCATCTGACACTCACATTTATACTTCCCTACGGGGCCTGCGCACTAGGCACCTGATACATCACATTTGGCATGCGCAGTAAACAGTTGTAGTTCTTACAGTGCATATTGTAGTTCTCAGTACATACACACGTCATAATACTGAAAAGATACTGGCAAAAGAAACGAAACTTAGCAGCTTATTCCACACACACAATGCTCCTTTCTAGCTCAGGAGATAAGATTCATCGGCTCAGAGATGCAGGGCGGGGGTGTTAGCACCCTCCAAGGCCACCTATTCATGTGGCTCCTACGTGCAAGCTGATCTCGTATAGGCCTTGCTACTACAGTTACAGTTACAAGCTATGTGTCTAATAGCCCTGCATTCTGTCTTACATTAGTAAACAATAAAACTGGGTAAGGCACAAAGGTTCAGTGCATTAATAAAGTATGGCTAAAAGGCCAAAAACAGAGGTAGAGTACATAAGTATAAGTCCATCAGTAGGCACAAAACATGAGATTGTTCTGGTGGTCAGTAGTATGCATAGTATTCGAGTAGTATCCGGTGGTCCACTCCTACAATTCCCCCCTTTTGATACTAGAACATTCATTCTGATGGAGAGTATCACTCCCAGAACCCTGAAAGGGAAAAGAAAGAGAAGAATCATTAGCAGAGAGGCAACAAGGAGCCCTAAGCCCTTGCGCAGCCGCTGGTTACTTCACCGGGGTTGAGACGGAGGGCCCCTAGTGGAATCCCCCCCCCCTTTGTATCCGGTCTTATGCTGGCACAAGGGTACTGGCCCATTAAGTGACTCAGGAGGACAAAAGTGCACGTCAGCCACAAGGTGCTTCATCGGCAGCTTCATCAGACTGGGGAATGGGGGAGTACATCTGGAGAGCCATAAGTTGGGCAGCAGCTCGGCGGTCAGCGATGCTTTCCATGGTGGAGCGGAGACACCTGAAAACTAAAGGAAAAGACAAAGGTATTAATAGGCAGGACAGCAAAAATAGGCCCCCCATGACGAGGAGGCCCTTTAGGCTCCCGGAGGTCGGCAACCAGCTGGTTAGGGAGGAAGTCCAATCCCAAGCGCTGTTCCAGGTTTGGACGGGGACGTGGGCCAATTTGACCATCCGGTCAGTTATCTCGCTGATGACTTGGCTTTGGTCATCAATCTGTAAGCAGCAATTACTGAGGTTAAACTTGCCACACACCCCGCCTTCCTGGGCCAAGAGGTAGTCAAGAGCCAAGCGATTTTGGTAAACTGCGGTAATAAGCTTAGTGTTCTGTCGGGCTAGAATGTTGAGGGCAAAGGCCGAATCATTGGTAAGGATCTCGAGCACTGCCTGCAAGCAGATAATGCGGTTCAGCATGTAGATAGGAGTACGGTACCCGTATGTACCATCTTCAGCCCATGTGGCCGGTCCATAGTAATGAATGATACGTTCTGGCGGCCACTCGTTGTCCTTCCAGTCTCCTATCTGGACTTTGGGTTTGGTGCTCGGGAGGGACCGTTTACGTCTGCCAATGTTATCAGGTCCTTTTTCCATGTAAAGGGGGATGCCCAACGTCTCGCCGACTCGCAGGGGCAGAAGGAAGAAACTAGGTCGGACGGTGCCCAAGAGACAGGTACCGTACCAGCGGGCCGGGAGCTGTTCATAGGCCCTGCGCCCGCAAATATAGTAGTAGCCCTCCGGGGCTACCCACTTAAGGGAGGCATTCCCTCCATGTGTCCACGTTGCGTTCAAGGTGGGTTCAGTCCAGATGGGCTCCGGGGCAGGCAGGCGGTCCGTCTGCCACCAGGTATGTCGACTCCCGTTAAACTGAAGGACCCCCGTGCAAGCGGAATCTCCCACGGGTACAGAATAACGTTTCGATGGCGCTCGACTAGCGCAGAGAGTACCTATGATGTTGGTTCTCAGGGCCCATTCGTACGGCTTCGGGCGCTGGGGAAAGGTAATGTTTGTGGTGTTGAGCGCATCCCATGTCTGCTGTCGGATCTCCCTCGCTTCCCAAGGCCATTGCTCACCCATATCGGTGCCTCCACAGACGAAACAGTTGGTAATTCCCAAGGAGAAGGCGATGTTTTCGGCCAGGTTGAGGAACATATTCCGAGCTTCTGGGGAGATGGGGAACTTAGTAGCTGCCTCTTCAGCGCGAGCGATTTCATCGAATACCTCTTGGTACCCAACGACAGTAGTCTGGTAGTTCGTGGGAGGCTTTGTTTCAAGGCTTTGATATATGGTAATATACGTCAGCGGATCCATTCCTCCTCCGTCAATGCCAAGGCCCCACGTTCCTCTCCATGGCATGTCGTGGCCTCGGATAGGCCAGTCTAGGGACACATAGTTACCAGAACCTCGACGAAATTCGCCCAGGCCGGTGCATCCGGTATATCCTCCTCCCGTGTAAGCGCATACTCGTTCCCAGCCCGAGGCTCGAGTGTCGCCGGCACACGGGAGCCAAACCCAAGGGGAGCAACATCTCATGTCTGGACTGAAGGGGCAGACATACTTGTGGTCGTTCACATATGCCTCACGCCAACTTTGGCTTCCACACTTACGGGACCAAGGGTGTTTGTCCATGGCGGCGCAAACGTCGAAGGTGAGTGTAGCCACAGTTTGGGCGCCGCCAGCAAGGATGCGAGTGGAATTGACGTAATACAGAATGCCATCCTCTTCAACCCCCGGGGGCCCGGCCACATACGCAGGGAGTCCTACACTGAGGGTGACATTGTAGTATCTTGGCTTGGTGGGGCTATGACAGACGGTGAGGTTGCCTTGGAGGCACCTGTGGAACTGTTGGAGGCCAGCCGGGGTGATGATGGCACAAGTTGGAAGGAGCCGACAATCGCTGTCCGGGGGCTGCGACTGGTGGATGAGGGTGGTAACTAGGTGGTACCCTCCTTCTATACGATGGCGCACCAGGCGCAAACATTCAGTACAGTTCTGGCTCAGGGGGTGGTAGCTCGGGACTGAGCAAAGGAGGAGTAGTAGACTCAGCATCATCATATATGTGGTGGGAGGTATCCGAGCCTTTGCAGCAAGAAGATGATAAGGCCCACGATTATGGCTACAATAAACGCAGAGCCAAAGACGCAGTGGGTCCAGAAGCTGAGGTCCTGGCGCTGGGCAGGCATGGATCTTCGGTTCACGTTTTTCTGAGGGTCAGCCGCAGTGGAGCGTTAGGATGTTGATGCGCAGTCCAACGCTTCGGGGTGCTGCTAGTAGGAGCAGCAGGCTTCAGTCGGGTCCAATGTATCCACACTGGGTTTCCTGCAATTTTAACAGCGGTTGGGGTCGTTAGGAGAACAAGGGAGGGCCCTTTCCATTTGGGTTTCAGACAGTCTGATTCATCCCACTCCTTTACCCAGACTTCATCCCCCACCCTAAACTGGTGTGTAGGACTAGTAAGGACTAAGGGACCTACACTCTCAGTGTATTGTTGGATGTCCTGCACTACCTCGCGTAATGCCTTCATCTGTCTCACTAAGGAACTCTCGCCCTGTATCTGCAAGGAGTCGGGAAAAGAGGGTAGTGGTGGTGGCCTAGCGTACATCATCTCGTAAGGAGTAAGGCCAGTAGCCTTGGGGGTACACCTAAGATGTAGCAAGGCCAGCGGAAGCAGGTCGGGCCATTTGGCTTTAGCTTCCTGGCATAGCTTGGCCAGCTGGTTCTTCAGGGATCGGTTAGCCCTCTCCACTATACCACTGCTCTGGGGCCTCCAGGCACAATGCAACTTCCAGTCGAGGCCCAGTCTCGTACTGAGCTGTTGTGTAACTTCGCTGGCGAATGCAGGGCCGTTGTCAGAGTTTATCTGCTTGGGGAGGCCGTATCTTGGCAGAATGTGATGGATCAATAAGGAGGTGACTTCCTTCGCCATTTCCGTTCTGGTGGGCTGAGCTTCAATCCATCCAGTGTAGGTACACACAGCGACGAGGATGGCTTTGTAGCCCCGGGCCGGGGGCATATGCGTGAAGTCAATCTGGCAAACGTGGAATGGGCTAGTTCCCCGGAGAACATGTCCTGGCATAGGACCGGGCCCCGTTCTGGGGTTGTTCCGAGCACAAGTTACGCATTGGCTGGAAGCATTTTTGGTCCACAGGGACAGTTTGTTGATGTAGTAGGTCTTCTCGAGTAGGCGTCCCAGAGCTTCCTTGCCCAGGTGTGTACGGTCGTGGGCCTCCTTGGCCACAGTCCACGCCAGGGCTTCGGGTATCCATACGCGTCCGTCTTGTAGCATCCACCAGCCATTGCGTGACTCCAGGCCCTCTTGCCGGGCCCACTCCGTCTCTTGTGGGGCATAGATAGGGATCTCGGTGGGGAGGTGAACGACGAGTACAGGGTCAGAGGAACAAGAAGGGTAAGGGAGTTGACTTGCTCTTTTTGCAGCGTCGTCTGCCTGCTGATTTCCCCGGGCGATAGGGTCCGTTCTCCCGGTGTGGGCCCTGCAGTGCATCACAGCCACCTTCTTCGGTTTCCATACTGACTCGAGTAACTGGCAGATCTCAGCGGCATTTGCAAGTCCTTTCCCCTCAGCTGTCAGAAATCCCCTCTCCTTGTACAAGGCTCCGTGCACCTGGAGGGTGAGGAAAGCGTATTTGGAGTCGGTGTAAATGTTAACAACTTTTCCTTCAGCCCACAGGAGGGCTCGGGTGAGGGCGATCAGCTCCGCTTTCTGGGCTGATGTTCCGGGTGTCAGAGCCATAGCTTCGATCACATGGTCCTCAGACACCACCGCATAGCCTGCCCTTCGAATTCCCTCTATCACCTGGCTGCTTCCATCGGTAAAAAGGGTGATGCCCCCTTGCCAGGGTTGGTCCTTCAGGTCAGGTCTGCTCGAGTGCACAGTGGCCATTACCTCTTCACAGTCGTGGAGTGGTGGTTCGGGGGCCGGAAGGAGGGTGGCAGGATTGAGGTTGGTCGTGTCCAGGATCCGCACCTCCGGATTTTCGCACAGGAGGGCTTGGTATTTAACCAATCGGGAGTTAGTCATCCATCTGGGTCCGTGGCTCTCGAGTAGGCCGCGGATGGTGTGAGGCGTCGTCACAAAGAGTGTTTGGCCAAATGTGAGTTTATTTGCCTCGTGTATCAGCAAACAGGCAGCCGCAATGCTTCGGAGGCAGCCTGGCCATCCTCGTGCCACATTGTCCATGCTCTTGGAGAGGTATGCTACAGGGCGTTGCCAGGTGCCGACCAGTTGGGTGAGGACTCCAAGTGCCAATCCTTTCTTTTCGTCGATGAACAAGTGGAACGGCTTAGTCACGTCTGGCAGTCCGAGCGCTGGTGGGGCCACAAGGGCATCCTTAAGGTCCTGAAGGGCTTTCAATTCGTGTTTCTCCCACCGGAGATTTTGGCCCTCGAGTTCAGGTCCTTTCAGTTTGGCATACAAACTGTGGGTCAGGATGGCAAAGTTGATGATCCAAATGCGGCAATATCCAGCGGCTCCGAGGAGTGCCCGTAATTCCTTCTTATTTGCAGGAGTGGGTTGGTTGCGGATGGCTTGGGTTCGGGGGGTACCGAGCCTCCGGGTTCCTTCTCGGAGGCGAAATCCCAGATACTCGACTTCGATCTCGCATATCTGGGCCTTCTTGCGACTGGCCCGGTACCCCTGGGCTTCCAGGGTTTTCAAGAGGTAGAGGGTAGCTTCGGCACATTCGGTGAACGTTTCACGGGCCAGCAACAGGTCATCCACGTATTGGACGACCGGCCCATGCTCGTCCTGATACGTCTTCAGGTCCTGAGCGAGTTGGTCACCGAAGAGGGTAGGTGAGTTCTTGAACCCCTGGGGCAGCCGGGTCCATGTGAGTTGCTGTTTATTTCCAGTCTGTAAGTCTTCCCACGTGAAGGCAAACAACTTCTGGCTGTCGGCAGCAAGGGGGATGGAGAAGAAGGCGTCCTTCAGATCAATGACACTGTACCACTTGGTCTGGGCTGGCACTTGGGCGAGAATGGAATAAGGGTTCGGTACGAGGGCAACTATGTCGGCTACCTGGTTGTTGACCTTCCTCAAGTCTTGGACGGGCCTATACTCCGATGTTCCTGGCTTCTTCACGGGCAATAATGGGGTGTTCCAAGCAGATCTGACAGGTCTAAGGACCCCTTGCTGCAGGAGTTTCTGTAGGTGTGTTTGCATGCTATGCCGGGCTGCATAAGGGATGTGATATTGTCCTTGGTTGACAACTTGGGCATTTGGTTTGAGTTCGATCCAGATGGGAATGGCGTTGACGGCTAGTCCACCAGGGTTCACTTCTGCCCATACGTTGGGCACCTCCGCCATTAGGTTCCTCCTCTGTTGTGCGAAAGGGGTATCCTGGTAATAGCGGCCGTCGTCTGGGCCTACAATAAGGGGGGCATGTAGTCTCCATTCTTCCCGTACCGGGCAGAGGAGCGTCACCGGTTGGTCTTCAAAATGGGCTTCCACTTCGCCCGTTGGTTTAAACTTCAGGGTGGCTTGGAGTTTACACAGTAGGTCACGGCCAATCAGGGGGACGGGGCACTCGGGGATATGGATGAACTGGTGAGACACCATCGTTCCACCGATCTGGACTTGGCGTTCCCTGAGGAGGGGGGCTGTGAGCGATTTTCCAGAGGCACCGATAATTGGTATGGTTTCTCTTGTGGCCGGGGCGATGGCAGTGGTGATGACGGAACGTTGGGCCCCCGTGTCTAGGAGGGCCTTCATCAATTGCGTCCCCACACGGATCTCCACCAGAGGGTCAGTGGGGACTCTGCCCTCCCGGTCCCTTCATGCCGTATGGTCCCGGGTGGCGTCCAGAGCCATCTGCCATTCCTGCTGTTCGGCCCGTTCCCGGCCGCGGCCCCGTCCTCGTTGTCCTTGTCTGGGGCCCCTTGGGCGGTCGGTGTCTTCCCCCTCTCTCTTCTGGTCCCGCGGTTTCTCCGGGCAGTCCGCCCACCAGTGCCCTTCCTCCCGACAGTTTGCGCATTGGTTGCGTCCTATGGGGGACCGTGTTCCTCTTCCCCCTCGGCCTCTGCCTCTGCCCCGTGGCCTGGACCCCAAACGTTCTTCCAGCACCGTGGCCAACACATCCGCATTCTCGCGCATCCGCCTGGTCGACTCCTTCCGGGCTTCGGCCTTCTCTTCTTGGTCACGGTATCCGAACACGCGATCAGCTATGGCCTTCAGTTGGCTGATGCCCATCCCTTCAAATCCTTCGGTTCTCTGGAGTTTTCTCCGTATGTCGGGTGCTGACTGGCTAACAAAACTCATGACCACTGTGGGGACGTTTTTTGGGTCCTCGGGGTTTATCGGACTATGTCTCCTGAATGCGTCCATAAGGCGCTCGAGGAAATCCCCCGGACTTTCATTCTTCTGTTGGACTACATTGTGAATTTTTCCCATATTGGTAATTTTCTGCTTTCCCTTTTTAAGGGCCGCCAGGTATGCCTGTTGGTACCGGCGAATGACGGCCTGTCCCTCCTCGGTCCGGTAGTCCCATGCAGGGACCGCGGTAGGGGCTTCTGTGTCTATGATGGCCTGTACGTTAGCATTTCCCGGGTTGGCGTCTCGGATCGCTTGTTCCATATTTTGCTGTAGGAGGCGGCGTTCTTCGGTGGTCAGGATGTGGGCGCTCAACTGCCTGAGGTCAGCCCACGTGGGATTATAACTGTAAATGATGCCTTCTACCAATTCTATCAGTTGTTCGGGTTTCTGATCATAAGAAGGCCCGTGCAGCTTCCAGTTATATAGGTCAGCGCTGGAGAAGGGAACGTGGCTGTAGACGGTCGACTGAATGGGCTGGGCATCGGCCACTGGGTTAGGGGTGTAGGTCGTAGACTGCCGGACCGGGTATAGGTTAGTCACTTCAGTCCTCCGGGGAGCCGGAAGTGTACTTCCCGGACTCGACTGGGGGTATCGGGTAACGACCTTTACTACTCGGCGACTCTTCCTGTAAGTTGTGGGGTCCGGGATTATAGCGTCTCCAGTGTCCGACTCGGACTCGGAGGCCTCAGCGTCGTCCGGGCCATCCGACGAGTCCGCGAGGTCGGGGTATAGGGGGACGTATGGAGGGGGCGCCACATCCTCCTCGTAGGCTTCCGTGGTAGCAAGAATTGGGGCCTTTGGGGGTACCTTTTCGGGCAGGCCCTGAACTTTCCCTCGGCCTTTCATGGGTGGTCTAGGTTTGGAAGGCACACTGGTAGCACGGGGCGTGGCCTTCTTGGCGGTAGCACGGGGCGTAGCCTCTGCGGCTGGGGCGTCAACGGCAGGGGCGGTGGGCGTTGTAGGGGCGGTTCCCCTGGCCTTTGGAACGGCAGCGGCTGCCGGGGTTTGGAGAGCGAAGGCCGGGGTTCGTTTGGCTCCCCGCCCCTTCCTCTGTTTTATCACCATAAGAGCGGCCTTCTCTACCTTATGTTGGGCCCAGTCGGGCGGGTCTCGGACAACGCTTAACCACGCCTCAATGTAGGGGATGTCCTCTGGGCAACCGGGGTTTCCCCCAACTATAACAATATTCATGACCGCCGCCACCTTTTCGTACTCAAATGACCCTTCCGGGTTCCATTCGGCAATTCCTAACCCGGGCCACATAAATTGACATCGCTGTATCATCCCGGCCCTACTGCATTTATCTTGGTCAAACACTTCGCTAAAGTGTTCAGTCATTAGATCTAACGGTGTGGAACCACCCCCGCCCATCCTAACCTGAGTGCCAAAGGATAGGAGACAGACGAAGGGGAGAGGGGTGGTGGAGGAGTAAGGGGTCTTGTTCCACCGGACACAGAAGGGTCAACACTCGGCCTGACCAGGGCGTGGTCGCCCAGCCTGGAACTGCAGGCCCAATCTCACAACTTTCACACACTACAAGAAACCCTCCCGTACGGTTTCTTCGCCCAAGCCTAGTGAGGTTCCGGGACCTAGTCCGTATTATTCACTGGCTAAGAGGGTGATCAATCCTCTTCTTCGGCCCTTTACCGAGCCGGTCACTACGTTGAGTATACTCGCCTGTCCGTCGTCCCAGCAGGCCGCGCCGTCGTACGCGTCTCTCCGGAGAGAAAAAGGGGAAAAAAATGAGAAAGCTGTTTTGTCGGAGCCACACAGTCCCACTTGCAGCCGGCCGGAATTGATCGGCCCTCCCGCCGTGAGGTGGACGCTGAAGTCAGCGGTGGCCACTGACCACCTTCCCGGCCGGGGGAGTCGGTGAACCGATCCGCCTGCAGTGGGGAGGGGAAAGAATATAATCCGATTTCCCTTTCTACTCCTGTCCCATCTGGGTCGCCAATGTAACGGGTCCGAAAATCAGGAGACGAAAGACAAATTGGTTCTAAAACAAAACAGCTTTTATTGCTAGCAATTCACACAGCACCGAGTACAATCTCAGAATACTGTGTGTCAGAAATCATCTGACACTCACATTTATACTTCCCTACGGGGCCTGCGCACTAGGCACCTGATACATCACATTTGGCATGCGCAGTAAACAGTTGTAGTTCTTACAGTGCATATTTGTAGTTCTCAGTACATACACACGTCATAATACTGAAAAGATACTGGCAAAAGAAACGAAACTTAGCAGCTTATTCCACACACACAATGCTCCTTTCTAGCTCAGGAGATAAGATTCATCGGCTCAGAGATGCAGGGCGGGGGTGTTAGCACCCTCCAAGGCCACCTATTCATGTGGCTCCTACGTGCAAGCTGATCTCGTATAGGCCTTGCTACTACAGTTACAAGCTATGTGTCTAATAGCCCTGCATTCTGTCTTACATTAGTAAACAATAAAACTGGGTAAGGCACAAAGGTTCAGTGCATTAATAAAGTATGGCTAAAAGGCCAAAAACAGAGGTAGAGTACATAAGTATAAATCCATCAGTAGGCACAAAACATGAGATTGTTCTGGTGGTCAGTAGTATGCATAGTATTCGAGTAGTATCCGGTGGTCCACTCCTACACTTCCATTGAAAGCAATGGAATTCCTGCATACTATGTTTGAGAAAAGCCAAGGGTATTTTGTTTAATTTTGCTGAATTTTAATTCACATGAAAGCTAGAGACTGATGGTACCCAAGGAACCAAAATGTTTCTTTTTGAATAGAGTGCTGTCTACTGTCATCCACTTGGTGGAACCATGTGGAATATGTAAGTTGGGGGATGCAAGACACTTGATTCTGATATAGGTTAATTGCAAGATTCATCACATTTATACATTTTAATCAAACGATTAATCATGATTAAAAATTGCAATTGCTATGTAGTCCTAAATATATCATCTTTGATGTTTCTACCTTCTGTCAGGCATGAATCTTTCTTTTTTTTATTTTTTTTCCCCAAAGGCATAGCACATATCTTTTTCACAGTCTTGAATTTCACCTTTTATTGGCAAACACCATGTCCTAAAATACTTACCCTTCAAAGCCACAACCCATGGTAAGGGAGGTGGAGCAAGGCTCTGAATCAAGCCTTTGGTCCCCAGTTCCATTTGTCATTTTGTATTCATGCTTTGCAGCAGAGGTAGCAACTGCCTGAAGCTCTGGGAAGAATTAGCACATCTACTTCCTGATATGCTTAGAGTGGTAATGATGACAGTAGACTAGGGTATCCTTTCCAAACTCCTAAGGAACTAAAAGTAGATATGCCTTAGCATATTGACTGGCCCCCACTCACTCTGCTATGCACCTGGTCCCTGAAACAAACACCCATCTCACCTTAGAGAGGCTTGAAATACAGATCTATGCATGTATCAACCTTTTCCTATACAAGCACACAGCTCTGGAACTCACTGCCTCGTAACCTGAAATCGGTCTACGAAGTGACTACTTTCCGCAAACTCCTGAAGACTTATCTATTCGACAAAATATATCATAAAGAACAACATGCGTAACTCCACCCTCTTCAAGATACCCAGGAATGTTCTTTAATGTCTTTTGCTCTCACACCTTCTTTACCTAATGCCTTTGACTCTAACAATATCATGTACTTCACCATCATGTAACCAAAACTTGCTGTAAATCCAAATGTACTTTCTTTTTTATTTCCAGTATCCACGATGAATTGTAAGCCACATTGAGCCTGCAAAAAGGTGGGATAATATGGGATACAAATGTACCAATAATAATAATAGCCAATTTCCCAGAGGATGGTGTACTACAAGAGGTCTACCAGTAGAGGGAGCCATTCATTCATTTTTCAAGTCCACCACATTTGATTAGATTATAACTCTGCAGTTTCTTAGTAAAGCAAAATCTTTGAACCAGCACATCCATACATTATAGAAATTGACACTACTGTGTCTCCTTTGATTTAAACATATTTTTATACATTTCGACAGTATATTTAATGGAAAAAATAGAACAACAATGTACTTTTCTGGACAATGTTTCCTGGAATCACTGAATATTATTTTATTTGCATTAAAAAGGAATTAAACTCAAAGCTCTGTTTTCTAGATAATAAATCATACCATGGGTCATATCTTTTAAGACCTCTGTTGCTAAAGATTGTGTGAACCACTGACAGAAGGCTCTAGCCTGGATGAGCACTATAATACATTTTTTTGACCAATAAATGAAGAAGTTAAAAACATAAGACTGACACATTTGGTCAGATCAAATTGCATCAAATACCCAAGCTGCCAGAATACTGAATTGCTTAGATCCACAGAAAAGCAGTGGCTTTCCCAAGACTACATGGCCAACACTGCAAATATTTCAAGAGTATATGTGCATGTTATATACTGCTCAGTGTAGACTTTAGAACTGTTTCCTGTTGCATAGAAGTTTTGATAATGTATACAGAACACATAGACCAGTTTAAATGTAATCATACCTAGCACTGCTAGGATTAAATGGCCTCATATTGCCCTAGATAGGGGGGGGGGGTCCCCCTCAAAGCTCCATTCAGAAAGTGGAGGAAGGAGTGAGAGGCTATGCACAGAAAGCGAAAGGGAATGGGACTTGATATACCACCTTTCTGTGGTTTTTACAACCACATTCAAAGCAGTACCCCACTGCACTAACCACTAGGCTGCTCCTCCACTCAAACTCAGGGGAGGCTGGAGGAGAGTATAAGTGAGTGGATATTGAGGGTGAAGTTGTATGTGGGTGGGCATCTGGAGCAGGACCATGTATTTGGGCAGGGGGGGGGGTAAAATGTGAAGAGCAATGAGTACTTGTATGATATATAGGGCAGGGGATACATATGGGGTTCTTAGAGGGTATCTGGTACAGCAAAGGTGTGTGGGGATGTGATGACATGGGAAGAGGGGGAGTAAGGGCTTCTGTATGTCAGGGGCACAGTGAGGGATGTGTATGGCTTTGTATATATGGCACAGTAGAGGTCTCTAAGGTGAGATGGGTGTTTGTTTCAGGGACCAGGTGCATAGCAGAGTGAGTGGGGGCCAGTCAATAGAGTGCATCTGGGACCATGGCACGGGGGTGTCTAGGGAAGGTGGCAGGGGTGCAGTTCTCCCATTCCCTACTGCAAATAAATCCTGGGAGATCAGCACAGCGGACACTGCACTTGCTTCCAGCAGTATTGGCATGCTGCCTCTGATCTCTTTGTTTAATCCCCCATGTGGGCAGTCAGTAGGAGAAGCATTTAAGCATTTCCTATCCAGTTCCTGTGAGGCCAAGTCTTGCAATAAGATCCAAGAAAACTGACAGTTCATATTATCTGTTCAGATTAGGAAGGAGACTGATTAGTTGGGTTTCTGTAAAAAGTTAAAGAGCTGCTTTTTAGTTCTGCTTTTAATGATGCCTGATTAGGTATATGGTGCTGTTATTGTATTTATGTGCTATTATGTTGATGTTTCTATGTATATGGTTTTATTTTATGAATCTTCTTTTATATAATTATGCATGCTTTTTGTAATCTTCTTTGAACAATGTTTTGAACTAAATGCATAAATAAATATTTACCTTTTGTGCAATATCTAAACTAGCAATGTTACTGCTGCATGAATATTTCTATTCACATTTATTCTAAAGGCTAGTACCATTCAATTTCAGTGACACCAAAATACTCAGCGGATCAAGCTTGTCAAAACTTAAAATAAAAAGAGTTACATTTGATGGACCAACCCAAAGGTTCAGTACAGAGGAATCCGAGTTTGATTTCTGATCAGTCAGGGGTTAGAGATAATATATTCACAGCCTCTAAAGCGGGGGGGGGGGGGGGGGGGGCAACCTCGGTCCTCAAGGGCTGCAACACAGTTGGATTTTTAGGTCTTCCCAATGAATATACACGAGATCTAGTTGCATACAATGTGTAAATAGATCTCATGCATATTCATTGGAGAAATTCTGAAAACCCAACTGGGTTATAGCCTTTGAGGATCACGGTTGCCCACCCCTGCTCTAAGAGGAAAGGAGACCCAGTCATCGCACAATGGTGACATCTAGTGGTTGGTTTTAGGGCCCATGACTGCAGGGCTCTGGGAAGGCACCCTCGAGCCTCTATCTCAGCCAGAGATGTCACTAAAACAAATGGACTAGTAATTTGGAAGGGAATACAAAACAGAAAGAGTGAAAGCTGAAAAGCACAGAGGGGTGCTCGTTAAGTTTTTAACAAGGAGGAAGATTTGAGAGGAATCCATTTTGGACAGAAGTAGGGGAAAGAAGTCAGTGTGTGAGCACATTGCTCAGAAAAGTAAATCAAATTTTTTTTTTTTTACTTGACATGATCCCTGAAATCTCTTGCATTTTCCCATCCAGATCAAAGGCTGATCCTGAGTCTCCGTTCTCATGAGTAACTGAGACTACTTTGAGGGGCCTTGGTGGTCTAGCGGCCTCTTTGGGGGCAGGAAAGAACCCCACTGTTTCCTGCCTTCTGCACTGCTCTGTCTGGTACCGCTGTGTCTTCAAAATGGCTGCAGAGATTTCCTGTGGCAGTCTCACAAAACTGCCGAGACCAGTGAGACCTCTGCTGGAAGTCTCAGCAGCCATTAAGAAGATGGGACAGCGCTGGGTAGAACAGCAGCGGTGGGCAGGAAAGAGTGAGGTTCTTTTCTGCCCCCTGAAGAGGCCACTAGACCACCAGGGCTCTTCAAGGTAGGCCCGGGGGTACTGTTGTGTACAGGGAGGGTGCTGGAAACAAAAGTGGGAGCAGCAACAGGGGCTCGGAGGGGGGCCCAATGACCCTTTCTGCCCAGGGGCCTAGATCTCTGTCAGTCCACCCCTGACTGTAGTCCTTTCCTGTTGGTAGTCTGACTGTAAAATAAGGATGTAGAGTTAAAAATGCAATTTTCACAAATTGTTTTCCTTCCCCCAAACTACATATGCCCCCAGAAAACACCCTCTCACTACAGCTAAATGTACATGCATCATGGAACAGTATATGTACATTTTGCCACACTGGGGGAGGGAAATTTTCAGATGGAGCAGACTATAAGTGCAATAAGCACACAGGCAGAAAAGAAGTGCACAGAGCACACAGGCTATACTAAGACACAAACCAGGACTGGACTGAACAAGCAGGACTGGAGCAGACAAAGTGCAATAAGCACACAGGCAGGAACATACCAGAAGTGCACAGAGCATACAGACAGTACTAAGAAACAACACTTGAGTAGGCAGGGGACAGAACCAAGTAAAGCCAGAAGAGAAAACACTCAGACAGGCCGCAAGGCTGAGCTGGAACCCATGCACACAGAGCCGTCTGGCCACAAGGCCGAACGGGAACTCAAAACACAACAGCAGAAAGAAGAGACTAGGCAGAGCTCTAGGTGAGGCAGACTAGGCAGAGTTCTAGGCTGGGCCACACAAACACACCACAGAACAAACAAGCAATAACCAAGACAGACATGTTAACCCTAGAACAGACAAACAGAAGCTAAAGTAGAAGTGCTAAGCCAAGACAGAAGTGCTATACAAGCACACCAACTAGGAAACAGGGTAGAAGTGCTACACAAGTACACTGACAAACCTGGAGACCTTTGGCTTTGCAAAGGCCCTGAATGAATGTCCTCACCTTCCTTATGAGGGCCTTCACTGATGTTGTCACGACTAAAGGAAAGGGGCTTGGAATTAGCAGAAGGCAACAATGCAAAGAAAAGAAAAGACTGGAGCCACCTCTGAAGCTGACCACTGGAAGACAAGGTGAGACTGAAAAGTGGAGTCAACGACCACAGTCGTGAGAAATGCTTTTATTCTGCAAAACTTGGTCAGATCAAAGTGGATTACAAACAAGGGAACTAGGAACAACCCAGAGAATAATACATCAAAACACTACTTAGTAAAACAAAACAGAGAAGCTTAACTCAGATATTTCTGAAACAACCAAGTTTTCAAGTGTTTCCTGTAACACAAATAAATCGATAGGTATCTAAGTTCTTTTGTGAAGCAATTCTAAAAAGTAACAGACAAGTACATGAAAGATAATTTAAAAATGCTCTGATAACGAACCCCTTCGGTAGAGGGGAAATGTAATACAAGAGGATCTCATAGTTTTTACAGTATTTCTGAAATAGGATGAATGATAAGAGAGCACACATAATAGGGAGTAAAACCATGGAGTATCTCAAATAACAGTGTACAAATCTGGCATTAATCCTGGCATAAATAGGTAACCAATGAGTTTTAATTAAGAGAAGTGTCGCACTCTCATCTTGGCCCACAGAATAACCAACCTCACAGCTGTGTTCTGCAATGTTTGCAACCTTCTCAACAGAAAAGAATTGCAACCCACATACAATGAGTTGCAATAATCTAGTTGGTTTAAGATTAATGCTTGCATCAGAAGTTTAACCTGAAGAGATCTGAAGCAATTACAGATCCAGCGCAAGCATCTTAAACAGAAAAAAAAATGTTTTTGACAAGATGAGCGATATGCTTTTCAAATGATAAAGTGCTATCCAATATCATTCCCAGGACCTTCATTTCCAAAACCAAAGCAAAGTTAGTCATGTTAATAATATTCAGACTCTGATGCCACAGAGATTGAAATTGAGGTGCGGCAATGAAAAACGTATTCCTCTCAACATTCAGTTTTAGCCTATGGCTAGACACCCATTTCTCTATAATATTAACTCAACGTTCTGCATGTGTTCTAATATCAAATGTGGGATACATGGATAAATCACTATTTACAACCAATAAATGTTTTTGAAAATAGTCTTCTTTATATGCAAGAGTTGTTAAAGGGGAATAAAGAAGAGAATTTGTGGTTACATGACAAGCATACCTGATAAAAGAACCATTTTACTAAAGCTTAGCTTAGCACTAATGGACATTAGCACACACTAACCCCCAGACTCTATAGATGTCAACTAAAGTTGTACGCGCAACTTAATTAACAAGCTAATCAGCACTAATAAGCAATTATCAACACTAACTGGCACTAATTAGAAGTTACGTGTGCAACTTTCTAACTGTATTCTGTAAAGTGGTCCGCGTAAATTCTAATGCGCGGATCACAAAAGGGGGTGTCATGGGCATTCCTGACAATTATGTGCAGTTACAGAATATGCCCAATCTGCGCACGGCCTAAATGGCTGCATCTAAATTTTAGTCACGGGATAGCTGCTATGCATCTTCTATAAACTGCGCCTAACTTTAGGCAAGGTTTATAGACTACTGCTAAACGTGGTTTCTTTCAGTGCCATATATAGAATCTGGCCCTAAATGCTGCACATCCAATTTTATACCTACGGATCACGTCGCACTTAGCGCATGCTAATGTCTGTTAGCGTGTGCTAAGCTTTAGTAAAC
This sequence comes from Microcaecilia unicolor, assembly GCF_901765095.1. Lineage (NCBI taxonomy): Eukaryota > Metazoa > Chordata > Amphibia > Gymnophiona > Siphonopidae > Microcaecilia > Microcaecilia unicolor. The sequence goes on from NC_044031.1 coordinate 707,780,266, forward strand.
GGGCCTGCAAGTGAGAGGAAACCAGTGCTATTGCTGGGTCCCTTTGTATTTCTTCCAAAGAGTTTAACCATTTTCATTTCTAATATCTTATAATACATTCCAGGGGAGTTTGAAGTTTCCTTTTGAAATTCTGGTCTCTGACAGAATAATCTAGAAAAATGTACCTCTGCTGCTGTGTCTGTGCTCCTTTTTGGTGTGTTATTTTATGTCTGTGGTGATTTATACTAGGGGCTACAATCTGCCTGTGTTCCTGATCTATTTCACTGCTTACTTGGTCTGTCTCAAACCACCTAAAGCAAGTCAGAGTAGGGTGTATTGCATAACTATGTTTGTAAATTGTATAGTACAAAAAAAATAGCTTAGATGAACATCTATTTTACTTGAAATTCAACTGGTCTTTAAGGATTGGGCAAAAGCCTTGCAACTCTTTATTTAAATACTAGTAAAAGAGGCCCGTTTCAGAGCAAATGAAATGGGCGCTAGCAAGGGTTTCGTCGCCAACACCCCCCCTCCCTCCTTGGCCAACCCCTTCGTTGTTCTGCCATTGCTCCGCCCCCAACGTCATGACGTTTGACACAAGGGCGGGGCCCGGAGCGATTCCCCCCCCCCCGCCTCCCTGCCTGCCAACCCCTTCGTTGTTCTGCTATTGCTCCGCCCTGAGGGCGGGGCCTGGAGCGATTTTGGTGGCTTCACCACCACGAATCTTTGAACCTTTTTGAAGGAAGTCAGGGCTTGGCTTCACTGATGTCAGTGTCCTCAGAACGTTGAGGGTGAGTTTTATTATAGTAGATTTCACCTTGGGTGCTGAAAGACTCTCATAACTATAAGGCGTGGAGGAATGGCCTAGTGGTTAGAGCACTGGTCTTGACATCCAAAGGTGGGTTCAAATCCCACTGCTGCTCCTTGTGATCTTGGACAAGTCACTTAACCAGAGGCATAGCTAGGTAGGTCATGAGGGGAGCAGCCACTTCCCCAAACAGAAAGCAATGGCACCTATTTTGCACGCGATCTGTCATGCTTAAAATGCACAATCAGCAGTCTGCTCTCCGCTCCCCCTGCGCCCTCAACCTGGCTACGCCTCTGCACTCTGCCTCAGGTAAAAAGTTATTGTGAGCTCTCCAGGGACAGGAAGATACCCAGTGTACCTGAATGTAACTCACCTTGAGCTACTACTGAAAAGGCATGAGCAAAATCCAAATAAATAAAATATAACTTGTGCATATTTGGGGTGAGATTTTGCCTAATACCAAATGTAAACCTTAGAAAAAAAAACTGCACTATTTAATTATTGCCCCTGTAAATTAGTTTTGATGTCTCTGCAGATCTTTTTAATATGTATTGAAGGGAGGCTGTGCAAAAATATTTTTAATATAGATTAATTTTAAATACATGTATTTTTCTTGCACCAACTTTAAATATGGCCCTAGTTGAGTAGGATGTTGGGACAGAACTTTCCATAACCACAAGGAGGCACTAGACTTTCTCCTCTGCCTGTGAATTATGCTCACATTATTGTCAATGTGGCTGATTCCCTTATTACCATGATCCAGCTAGTTTGGTGCTACACCACTGGAGATTAAGAAATATTGCTCAAAGCCCTGACTGTTTCTCTGCCTCCTCTGCCTTTCCACTGGCAGCATATGAACTCTCTTCCCAAGGAACAGAACTGTCTCCACCAATTCAAGAACTAAGGAAACTGTGGATTAATAGATTTAACTAAAAACATTTTACATAACATAATTTAGGTTAAACTTTCAACTTCAAGGTTTTTTATTGGTTTGATACAAGTTTGACAAAATGTTATTTAAATATATTCTATACAATGTTTATGTACAAAGAAGTTAGATTTTTATTTTGCATTAATCTCATGGATGTCCGTCCAAAGAACAATAACAGCATAACAAAGCTGATAGTTCCTCCTTTGTCTTCCAGCACAATTGAAACCAGTGCTGAGATTCTAGAGCCAGTCTTTATTCTAAATCACCTTATCCACAGATTTTTTTTTTTTAACCTTACCATTGTTCCCATTCTGGTCATTGCAGTAACAGTTCTGAGTCCAGAAACCACAAGCACCAGGGTTTCCTCTGTACCCTTGTATTATTTGCTCTAAATCCAGTCACCAGTCGTCACCCTTAATAATGATCACACCTCCCTTACTCAGAGGCTATGAAAGTTGTATCCCCAATCCTACAAATATCCAAACCAGGACACAAGTTGCCCTATCAAAAATCATTCAAACACAGATTCACAGAAATGGTTACCAGAAATACTTGTACGTTTTTTTTTTTTAAACAAAAGACTTTTTTTCAAAGGTATTTTTGTGACTACCCTCAGACTTTCCACCTATTGCTGCAAATAATAACATCACTGCTTGGTGGTTCAGCACTTCTTTCATAGTAACATATTAGATGACGGCAGAAAAAGACCTGCACGGTCCATCCAGTCTGCCCAACAAGATAAACTCATATGTGCTACTTTTTGTGTATACCCTACCTTGATTTATACCTGACCTCTTCAGGGCACAGACTGTATAAGTCTGCCCAGCACTATCCCCACCTCCCAACCACCAGCCTCGCCTCCCACCACCGGCTCTGGCACAGACCGTATAAGTCTGCCCAGCACTAGCCCCGCCTCCCACCACCGGCTCTGCCACCCAATCTCTGCTAAGCTTCTGAGGATCCATTCCTTCTGAACAGGATTCCTTTATGTTTATCCCATGCATTTTTTAATTCTGTTACCGTTTTAATCTCCACCACCTCCACTGGGAGATCATTCCAAGCATCCACCACTCTCTCCGTGAAAAAATACTTCCTGACATTTTTCTTAAGTCTGCCCTCTTCAATCTCATATAATGCCCTCTACTTCTACTGCCTTCCCATCTCCGGAAAAGGTTCGTTTGCGGATTAATACTTTTCAGATATTTGAACGTCTGTATCATGTCACCCCTGTTTCTCCTTTCCTCCAGGGTATACATGTTCAGGTCCGCAAGTCTCTTCTCATATGTCTTGTAACGCAAATCCCATACCATTCTCGTAGCTTTTCTTTGCACCGCTTCAATTCTTTTTACATCCTTAGCAAGATACGGCCTCCAAAACTGAACACAATACTCCAGGTGGGGCCTCACCAACGACTTATACAGGGGCATTAAAACCTCTTTTCTTCTGCTGGTCACTCCCCTCTCTATACAGCCCAGCAACCTTCTAGTTACGGCCACCGCCTTGTCACACTGTTTCGTCGCCTTCAGATCCTCAGATACTATCACCCCAAGACCCTCTCCCCGTCGGTACCTATCAGACTCTCACCACCTAACACATACATCTCCCGTGGATTTCTACTTCCTAAGTGCATCACTTTGCATTTCATCGGGTAATCTTTTCATGTGAGTATTTGTGTGCTGCTCAGGTGATATCTAACTTGCCATTCACCTGCTTATTAAACGTGAATAATTTATAACTAAAAAAAACTAGTAACCAATATTGTTGTTCTAGTAGATAATCCACAAACACTTATTTTATAGTCTGTGGCTGAACAGAAGACTATAGTCTGGGAATAACACTATGGACCCTCCTCATGGCAATGCACAGTGCAGTCACTGAGCTGCTAGGGCAGCTCATGACAACCTTTTAGCTACAGTATATAAGCACAACAAATGCACTGGCCTCTCTGTAACATCTTCAGATTATATTTTGCAAAATTCCATAGACAGTTAAATAACTACTACTACTACTTATTTCTATAGCGCTACTAGACATAGAGGGTTAAGGTCTCTCAAGCAAAAAGTGGATGGGTAGGAGAAAAACTTTTATGCCTTGGAATCAAAGAAACAGGGGAAAAGAAACAGAGGAAGAAGAAAATCAGAATGCACTTCATATTAAGCTAGGCCAACCCTGACCCTCAGGAAAATACTCAATGTTACTTTAGGACAAGCCTGTTAAAGATATTACTTATTCCTTCCAAATCTCTAAAATCTAGGCTGGATTTCCGCCCACCAGAGAAGTGGAAAACCTTCTCATTCCAGAAATGTGTTAATTTCCGGACAAAGCTGCTTTAACTAGCATAAAAACTGCTTTTCTAGCCCAGCTGCAGCCAGTGTGCATGACAAAAGATCAACAGTGTCAGAGAAGGTCAGGGGTCACAGTCCTGATGTCCATATATCTGAAGGAGGAGGGTCAACTGGCCTTAGAAGCCATTTCTGACCAGACAGAGGGGCTGGGTCTAATCTGGGTGATCCGCAGAGGGAAGTGCATGACTGCATAGTGAAAGAAGACCTCTCTTCAATACAAACCTTTAACCAAGCCAGATCTATTAATCAACTTTCTTCCTACACCAACCAACCTGTTTTTTTTTTTTTTTTGTTAATCTGTGATATTCTCAAGACACTAGCTGGAAGCGGGTGGCTGTGATATGGGAGTAATTTGGAGAGGGATAATAATCTTTTCACATTCGTACAAGTTTCCTTTACCTTCCTTTTGAAAAGTAAATCTGACCAAACACTCAGCAACAAGACTGAAGGTGCATAAATTACATACTGCATTAAAATGTTAGTTAAGAAGTTTTTACAAAAACATTATATCATTGTAATTAATTATTATTTTAGATTTACATGAGTACATAAGTAATGCCACACTGGGAAAAGACCAAGGGTCATCGAGCCCAGCATCCTGTTCATGACAGCGGCCAATCCAGGCCAAGGGCACCTGGCGAGCTTCCCAAATGTACAAACATTCTATACATGTTATTCCTGGAATTGTGGATTTTTCCCAAGTCCATTTAGTAGTGGTTTATGGACTTGTTCTTTAGGAAACCGTCTAACCCCTTTTTAAACTCTGCTAAGCTAACCGCCTTCACCACGTTCTCCGGCAACGAATTCCAGAGTTTAATTATGCGTTGGGTGAAGAAAGATTTTCTCCAATTTGTTTTAAATTTAGTATACTGTAGTTTCATCACATGCCCCCTAGTCCTAGTATTTTTGGAAAGCGTGAACAGACGCTTCACAGCCACCTGTTCCACTCCACTCATTATTTTATATACCTCTATCATGTCTCCCCTCAGCCGTCTCTTCTCCAAGCTGAAAAGCCCTAGCCTCCTTAGTCTTTCTTCATAGGGAAGTTGTCCCATCCCCGTTATCATTTAGTCACACCTGTTTCAGTAGTAGCTCAAGGTGAGTTACATTCAGGTACACTAGGTTATTTCCTTGTCTCTGGAGGGAGCACAATCTAATTTTGGTATCTGAGGCACTAGAGGGTTAAGGGGCTCATTTCTGAAACAGAAAAACGTCCAAAAAGTGGCACAAAGCGGTAGATGGACTTTTTTTGGGTTTTTTTTTTTTTACAAGATGTCCAAATCAATATTAAAAAAAAAAAAAAAACATTTTAAGATGTTTTTCTATGCAGTGAGTCCAAATCCCCAGGGGCGGGATTTGGCCATTCCCAAAACTTGGATGTTTTTCTGCCATAATGGAACAAGGCAAAAACGTCCAGGGCTAAAAGTTAAGACATTTTGGTCTAGACCCGTTTCAATCATGACTAAGTCACAAAAAGATACCCTAAATGACCAAATGATCACTGACTGAAGAGACTAAGACATAAACCCCCTTACTCCCTCAGTGGTTATTGACCCCCTAAAGATGTGATGGAAAACAGTACATACCAGCCTCTATGACAGCTTCAGATGTTTTATGGCCAGTCCTATTACAGCAGCAAGCAGGTCCCTGGTGTAGACTAATGGTAGGTGCTGTGCACTGTACAGAAGGGGACCCAGGCCCATTTCCCACTCTGTTACACTTGTGGTGAGAAGAGTGAGCTGTCCAAAACACACCAAAAACCTACTGTACCACATATAGGTGACACCTGCAACCATAAAGACTATTGTAGTGGTGTATAGTTGGGTACAGTAGTCTTTGGAGGGCTCACCATACAATATAAAGGGATAATGGTGAGATGTATACCTGGGACCTTTTATGTTAAATCTACTGCAGTGCTCCCTAGGGTGCCCCACTGCGTGGCCAGTCTACTAAGAATGCTGCCACCACACCCCAATACATCGCAAAGGCTTGTTTTTGTGCATTTTTCCCTTGGAATTTTTTTCCCCAAAAAATGGTCCAAAAACATAGATGCACAAAGCAGAAAAACATCTAGCAAATGGCCATTTTCGAAACATTCAACATCGGATTTAGACATCATATTACAAATGCCACTCCATGTGACTTGCCCAAGATCACAAGGAGCAGCAGTAGAATTTGAACTGGGTACTCCTGGATGTTAAGCCTAGTGCTCTGACCACTAGGCCAGTGTTTTCCAAGTCCAGTCCTGGAGTACCCCTTGCCAGTCAGATTTTCAGGACAGCCACAATGAATATGAATGAAAGAGATTTGCATATAATGGAGCCAGTGTGTGCAAATCAAGTTCATGCATATTTATTGTAGATATCCTGAAAACCTGACTGGCAAGGGGTACTCCAGGACTGGACTTGGAAAACACTGCACTAGGCTACTACTACTCTACTCTGTTACTTACACTACGCTCGCTGGGACGTGTTACTACACACTACGCTCGCTGTACGCAGTACTGCCATTACTTAGAAAGAGAAGGAACTGCTTGTTCTTTTTCATTTTGCCTTTTTGGTGTGTTAACGATTCAAGCACTTGATACATCCTTGGAAGACTCCTGAAGAAGGTGCTCCGGCGCCGAAACACAGCTGTGTTGAGTCAACCTGTTTATAATAAATATATTTTTTATCTAATTATACGTCTCCTCCTTTGTTTGGAAAGAGCCTACTTTCCCCCACTCCTCTTCTTTTCTGTGTATTTGTTTGTGGGGATTGAGTGCACCTCCACACTCCCGTGTGGTAGTCTTTCATATGGAAATCTTGAAAACCCAACTGGATTCTGACCCCTGACGATCGTGGTTGCCCACCCCTGCTGCAAAACATTGATACCAACTCAGTTCCCAATATCTTCACAGACTCCGCTATCTGATGCTCTCCAACAACCCCTGAACCAGCATGAACTCTCCTTTATCTCTACCATTAGAAGCAGAGCATAGCATCATACTCTACTTCCTGGCAACTGGCAGGAGAGAGGTGTGTTCATCTGCTCTTCCCTTACTGGCCAAGAAGGGGAGGGTGGATACAGGGAAGTATTGCCTCAGGACCCACATTATCTGTTCTACTTTCTCCTTCCTGTAGTGGGGCCACAACAGCCATGCTGTTCTGCTCTCCATCCACCGGTATCCTGCTTAACTGCTGGCACTTGTATTATTTAATGTGGCTTCCTCAGTCTATAGACCACTATTAAATTGGACTTGGGGAAACTATTTCTGGGATAAGCAGCATAAAATGTTTTGTACTTTTTGGGGATCTTGCCAAGTATTTGTGACCTGGATTGGCCTCTGTTGGAAACAGGATGCTGGGTTTGATGGACCTTTGGTCTATTCCAGTATGGCAATACTTATGTACTTATGAGACACAAAGTGCTCATACTCCCACACTGTTATTGTGAGAAAAAGAGCATCGTAGAAACGCAGACAGAAATAATTCAAACTCAGAGAGTCACAAGAAGTGATAGAACCGGTAGCAGTTAGACAGGGAACTGGCAGGAAGCTAACCAACCAACCTGATTGGTTAGACCCAAACAGGAAAGCAGAGGCAGCTCAAATTCTGATGTACTTCCCATTCTCTTCACCACTTTCCCTCCCCCCCCACCAGCCCAACAATCAGCAGGACAGCATAGCAACTCAGGTCTCTAGTGCCAGCCACGAAGAGGGGGGACATTTTGCTGTGTAATGCTGCTGGCGGGTACATGGAAGAATGCACACTGGAACTATTCAAGCTGGTGGGAGAGAATTGGAAGGGCTTAGAGGGAGATGCACAAAGTTCCTCAGAAAGAACCACCTGGTGTTTCCACCTCAGTAAAAATTACCGAGTTCGAAATACTGAGCGATTCTTAAAGCAAATCGCATGCAAATCAGCTGCTCACAAAAACAGCGAGCAACTCGGTAGAAGGGAAGCCAATTGGTCAGCTGAGCATGCGCAGAACAGCCAATCACTAAGAGTGGTTGCTCTGCTCATGCTCAGAGCAGCCCTTGTGCTACATCTTTCATACACACATACAAGTTGTAGCTTTTTTTTTTTCAAATTTATCAGAAGCATAGCACTTTTAATTGCATGGATCTGCACCGAGAAGCCCAAGCACATGCTGTCGATCCTCTCTCTATGGATGCTCTTCAGCCCGGTGACAGGGAGCTGAGGCTGCAGCAGCTGAGAAAACCGCCAGTGCCCGCCTGGAAAAACCTGACCTGCTACTATCTGGAGCCTGTACAAGGACTCCTTCCACATGTGAGCAGGGGGCCTCTGAACTGTGGTGGTAGTGCTACACTCACCCTCAGATCCTCCGGTTGACTGCACGCCAAAAAGCAGCTGTCATACGTCGACAGCTCCTGACCACCCATAAAAATTTAATTGTAAAGGTAGGCGGTCCTTTCTGCATTGCTTGGAAAATAGCTGTGCATCACTCCGAATGCACATTTGAATAATAATTAGCTCTTTAAAAAAACTTTACATACAATTCTCGTTGGCTGCTACCGAGACAGGAAAAGAGCCCACAGAATCCTTTTGTACGTCTCACTGAACTCCGTGCTCGCTACACCGGCTAGAACCAGTAAAAAAAAAAAAAAAAGCGCATTGCTAGCTCAGTAAGTTATGTGCATCTGGGCCTTAGTTAGGCAGATATATGAGTGAGTACATGGAGATGCGGGATTGGGGATTGGGGGGGGGGGGGGGACTGTCAAAGTAGTCACCAGCAAGAGCTGGTGGCCACACTCCAAAAACATTTTTGTGAGAATCCCTCCTCTGAAGATACCAGTTGTTATAAAGTAACCTGATGGCTCCAGATGAAAAGGGTCAGGTTGAACTGTTCCTTCCTCCTCCCCCCACTGCCCCCCCCCCACCCCTGTGCATCTATTGATGTGTAATTCCTGCTTTCCTTACACAAATTAGAACTACATGTCCCCAGCAAAAACAGAACAAAGCCCAAAGCCTCTTGGTCTGTCCCTGATGACAGGGAGCCATCTGGAATGCTCTGCTGCTGGTGCTTGCTAGTTATTGATTCTAGATTAAAACAAAAAGATACTTTGCATTATAAGTTCTTCCAGATCTTTTGTTTTAATTGTCTCCTTTGACCCAGCATTATATCCTAGTGGGGTAGACAGTGCTTTGAATGATAGTCAGAGAGTGGGATGCTGGGTATATGTAGAGGGTTTATGCTAGTCTCTCATACAGCTCAGTGGGCAGAGTTGTCCACAGAACAATTATCTGCTGACTTGGTCTGAACATCATCTTTTTTGTAGCACGAGCAAAAATACCACTGACTGAACCTCTCTAGATGTATGTCCATTACACAGGCCCAGAATGTTTCTAAATTGAGCCAGACGCATCTAAAGCCAGTCACCTAAGTATGTTCATTGTCTCTCTGATTTCCTCAGTCTGTCTTCCTGTAGCTTTCTCAGCTGTGATGTTTTGTATTGGTACACAAATATTTGAAGCATTGTTTCCACCCTGGTGGTGGCTGCACGTTTAGTCTCTAATTTCCATTTTTAAGCTCCCTACTGCTGGAAAAGATGCTAGCAGTTTGGACAGTATGTCTACTGTAAGAGATTAATCCAAAGAGAGTGGGACGTCAACTTGAAAATATAATCTATGCACATTATTTGCTTATCCTGTCCAAACCACCCCTTGCCCCCCACCAAGGAATGCCTCCTCTAAATATGGCTGAAATTATGCAAGTTTATTATTTTTTTTTAAAGAACAATTATAAAACTGCTAATTCAGCAACGGCTCATGGCAGTTTATAATAAAACATGTATCATTAACATTTTAAGCAAACAAATCACATACATTAAAACTATCCCCAGCACAACTCATCCTTCACTATAAACTTACCTAAAAGAAATACAAGGTCTGATATGTAAAAAGACATCCAGTTTGCACTACTGCCAATTTCATTCTTTATAAATATAATTTGCAAATGGCCTATACGCATTAGGGTTATGCATTAGATGAAGGGGAGGCCACGGGTGAAGAGAAATGTTATATGGAAAGAAGTGAAATTCAGCCACTCTGCATAACTACAATACATAAGGTAGGTCACCAAAAAAAACCAGTTCTAATGTATATGTAGAAGCAACAACAGAGTTGCTAGTACTCACAAATTTTTTTAATTATGCCATTTAAACAGTCACTGGCAGCGCTTTACTTTATCTACTGCTGTACTGCTAAAGATCAGGCCCACAGATTTCAGCTTCATTCTAAAGCACAGATGATTATTTTCTAACTACAACTGGGCATCAAGAACAAAATATAGGAATGGGTCAAATATAGAAATAGCTCAGGCTTGAGTCGGGTTACCATACATCTGAATTTCCCAGGATATGTCCTCCTTTTCAGTGGACTGTCAGGGGTATGGACATTTTTTTTCCAGCCAGCCTGTTTGTCCAGGTTTCTGGGCTGGCAGGCTGATGGACGGATGGACAATCTGGCCCTCTTCCCCCTCCCCCCCCCCCGAGCCTAACATAACACACTTTTTTCTGCCCACTATCGATGACCTCTCTGCTACTGCCGCGTCTTGAAAATGGCTGCCGAGACTTTGCAGAAGTCTCACGAGGCCACTGCTGCCGAGACTTTGCAGAAGTCTTATGAGGCCACCGCTTGAAGTCTCAGCAGCCATTTTCAAGAAGCATCGGTAGCAGGGAAGTCAGCAGCAGCGGGCAAGAAGAGTGGTATTCTTTTCTGCCCCAAAGAGGCCACTAAACCACAAGGGCTGCAAGATAGGCCATGGAGGGGAGAGGGGACAAGATGTTCATGGATGGGAGGGAGAGAAGGGGGCAACCGCACATAGATAGGAGGGAGAGAAGGGGACAAGATGCTCATGGATGGGAGGGAAGGGAGAGGGGGACATGCTTTACATGGAAGGAAGAGGAGGGAAAAGGAGAAAATGCAGAACATGGATAGGATGGGATGGAGAGGAGAAGGGGACATGTTGCTCATGAATAGGAGGGAAAGAAAAGGGGAACATGTTGCTCATGGATGTTTGCTTTTTTGTACATCTTTTCATGTTGTATTTAGACTATGGAATAAAATGCATTTCTATTGCTTTAACCAGTTCATCCACACATGCAGAAGCCAGATGCAATTACCCAAATGCCTGCTTCGCATTTGAAGAAGCAAGTAACAGCTTTCTTGGGCTTAGTCAGTTATTACTGATGCTTCATACTGAATTTTGCAAAAAGGCAGAACCATTGACTTGGTTCTTATAGAACAAGGCACCAGAAAAGATTGCTTAGATGGCCAAACTGGATGATGCTTTCCAGATTTTAAAAGATGCTTTGTGTTTAGAGCCAGTATTGATAAGCCCCAATTTTACTCAACCATTTTCTGGTACAGACTAGTGCTCTACATGTAGGCTTGGGAACTGTCCTGGCCCAGGAAAAGGATGGCAAGGAGTACCCAATGGCCTTCGTAAGCTGAAGCTACTCCCATGAGAGATGAATTATGCAGTGCTTGAAATGGAGTCACTGGCAGTAATGTGGGCTTTGGAAGTGTTCCAATACTACCCGCTGGGTTGACAGTTCACCCTGTCTACTGACCATCAACCCCTCAATGGCTGTCCAGAAACAAGATGTCAAATGGCCAAATATAGTAATGATACGTGAGCCTTCAGCTCTTCTAATTCAAGGTGCGATATTGAGCGGGAAACATCTGTGAAAAGGTGGATTTCCTTTCCTGGATAGTGACAACAACTGAGGCACCCTCAACTGAGGAAGGCTGAACAGATGGGGAGGCTATTTGAGGGAGTGTATAAGAGAACCTCAGTCCTCCTTAAAAACATTCTTCAACAGGCCACCTTAACTAGACTAGAGCAGGATGCCCAGCCAGCAGGGCAGGATCCCAAACCAAAAAGTATAAAAGCCTGGGGTTATCAAAGTCAGGAAAGCCCAGAGAAAAAACAGGTACCTCCAGTATAGACTCCAAGACAGTTGTGGGCTACTAAGGAAAGATTTGAAGCTTTATTTTCAGCACAGTAGGACAGGACTCTTGTTTGCTCCAAAAACGTTTTTTGTTTAAACTAAACTACATCTATAAATCTGTTTGTTGATGCTGAGCTGTGGTGTGGTTGCTTCTGTACAGGCCCTGGGCTAAGATGCTTACCCGTAGTATCACAGGGGCATATATGGTTTCTGTAACTACATCAATTAGGGCTGGCCCATGGGTATCTGATGCTCTAGGTGAACCTTAGTTATATACCCCCTCCTCCACTGTGTCTATAATCTCCCTTTTTCTACTTCCCACCCCCTGCCATGTCCAGCATCTCCCTTTTTACTACTGCCCTTCTCCTTCTCCTACCATATCCAGCATCTTTTCTTCCCTAGTTCTCCCTGCCATGTTCAACATCTCTCTTTCCCTACTCTCCCCCACCACGTCCAGCATCTCCCCCCTTTTCCCTTCTCCCTGCTACTACCACCACCATTACTGTTCCTTCTAAGCTAAGCAGGAGTCCTCCACCTACAGTCTTGCCAGACAGGTGTTGTTTCACTATCACATTTTCAATAGTGAGGGACAGGCAAGCTCTGCAGGACTCCAGGGAACCTGCCTGCCCCTAGTAATTGAAAACACAATATTGAAATACTACCACCCACTGGCAGCGACCACCTTCCTACCTCTCCTCTCTGCTCAAGCCTGAGATTACATCAGAAGGAAATTCAGCACAGTGTGGGTCTTTCAGACCCTCATGAACTCAAGCCCTGTCACATTCTGCCCCCTCCAATACAAACCTCCTGTCAGAGGGGGATGGACATGGCAGGGATTTAGCATGCATGGGTGCTCAAAGGCTCAACACCAAACTGAAAGTGGCTTTTAAATGTCGCTATATCGCGCTACCATCCCCTGAATTCTACCACTCTAGGTGGATGCCTAGTCTGCATCAGTAAATCTGTTGGAAAGACTTATTTGTGCACATGATTTTTCTCTCTCTTTCTTTTATTTCCTATTCTTTCCTTCCTTGGAATTGCACTAATTCTTACCATTACTTGATTAGTTCCCTTAGGCAGGAGTAGGGTACAGATTTCAGAAGGATGCCAAAGAACAACTGGAGTCAAAACAAAACAATGGGTCCCGACAACCAAACCAGCTCAAAGAAAACAAGAGGAGGAACTTTTATCAGCAGGGAGGATGGGCCGTTTTCAAAATAGCTTATTTACCCATATTATTCTGGGAGGAATGGTATGGGAGTGCTCATGATTACTGGAGGGGGGCCAAGAGGCCTAAACATCAAATGGCCTTCTTATCTGTTCCCTTCTCCACTACTGCCAACTCCAGACTTCGCGCCTTCTGTCTCGCTGCACCCTACGCCTGGAATAAACTTCCTGAGCCCCTACGTCTTGCCCCATCCTTGGCCACCTTTAAATCTAGACTGAAAGCCCACCTCTTTAACATTGCTTTTGACTCGTAACCACTCGCCTCCACCTACCCTCCTCTCTTCCTTCCCGTTCACATTAATTGATTACTTTATTTATTTTTTGTCTATTAGATTGTAAGCTCTTTGAGCAGGGACTGTCTTTCTTCTATGTTTGTGCAGTGCTGCGTACGCCTTGTAGCGCTATAGAAATGCTAAATAGTAGTAGTAGTAGTAGTAGTAGTAGGGGGTGCAAGGCTAAGCATTGCTGCCCATTTAAATTGAGGGGGCAAAGGCTAAGCACTGCTGCCCATTCACACATCCTGTCCCCTAATGCCTCTCATACAACCTCAGTCCTTTCTATTCACAACAGGTCTCCAGCCCCATTTCAGAGCTCAACCTTCCATCACATCTTCCAGCCCCTCTTTCAAAAACTCCCCACGCCTTCCTCCACACTAATCACATGGCAAGAAGAGTGGTTGCCCATCAAGCCATGTCCTCTTCCTTTGCCACCCGAGGCCTGAGTGCTGATATGAACTCCATGGGACATCATAGTAACATAGTAGATGACGGCAGAAAAAGACCTGCACGGTCCACCCAGTCTGCCCAATAAGATAAACTCACGTGTCATTTTTTGTGTATACCTTACCTTGATTTGTACCTGTCTTTTTCAGGGCACAGACCGTATAAGTCTGCCCAACACTATCCCCGCCTCCCAACCACCAGCCCCGCCTCCCACCACCGGCTCTGGCACAGACCGTATAAGTCTGCCCAGCACTATCCTCACCTCCCAACCACCAGCCCTGCCTCCCACCGCCGGCTAAGCTTTATATTGTAAACCGTTCTGATTTACCTTTGTAATAAGTGATGGTCTAGTAAACTGATAAATGATAAGTCAGGCTTAGGACAGCAGAGGAAGAAGATAAGCTTTGACATGCAGCCACTCTCCTCCTCTTGTTTCATAATTAGCAAGGGAGAGAGGGATTTTGAATGCATGGTCATTGTAGTACACGGCTGGAAAGAGGTAATTCCATGGGAAGGTTCAAATTTCAGGGCCCTTCCTTTGGCTGCACAATCGCTGGAAACTGGGGGGCTCTGGCTACACCTTTACATTTGACTGGAAGGCCAGACAACAGCAGCACCTGGACTGCATCTTTTACTCATGCTCTCAGTGCCATCTAGTCCTTTCTGATCTGCTTAGGGTCACTTCTTGTGGCATCACTGATGCTACATAGAAGATCAGCCAAGGGTAGTAGAGAGTCTCAGTTTGGAAAACTTCTCTGTGACATCTTAGATTCAATCTTATGAACTCCCCCCTCCCCTTGACAGTGTATATGGTCTGCAGATAGGTTCAACTGTCCCAAAGAGAGCAGACAACAAGCTTTCTTTTATATGAATTCAAGTTCAATTTATTTGATATACTGCACATTTTCAGAAAGAAATCTAAGTGGTTTACAATATATAAACTAACTGGGGAGAAATGGGAGCCACACAGTGTCACATGTCGCAAGATAGAGCGCTAGAGGATAACAGGTGAAAAAGAGATTACACAGCCAACAAGAAGGAAAAGCAAGGGAGGGAAAGATCAATAGGAGGCTTGGAACTGTCTCGTATATGTTGCATGATCACAACTGCAGCAGAAAAATCCCACGGTCAGACATCAAGAAAAAGTAATAGGCCCTTAAGTGGGACTTAAAGCTGTGAAATCTGGGGTGCTCTACTAGCTCTCTGTGTCATATATGTCCTTCTTCCTTCAGTGATTCCAGGATTACACATCAATTCTGTAACTAGAGTTTTTTTTTCAGGGGTAGCATGCTCTCTGCTTCTAAAGTGACTATATTCCAGTTTTTCTGTCAATAGGATACACTGTTTTCTTTCTCCTCTGCCTCTCCTGTAATCCTTTCTAGCTGATGTTTCATTGTGGACATAATAGTTTCCAAGTATAATGTATTAATAACATCTTCACCTTCTCAGATGCTCCTCAGCCTGGCCTTCTCCTCCTGCAGCTTTATTTTCTGAGGGCTTTCACCAATCTATCTCATTGCCCGTAGGCTGATATTCACAGACTGCAATGTATATTCCACCTTCCCAGCAAGCTGAAATCAGGCTGAGTAGAAGCACCCTGTTAAGGATCCCTGGCTCCAACAAGGATCCCAAACGTGCAGGCACAGGCTCAATCAGCAGCAGTGATGGGCTTGGGGACACAGTGTCTTCCAGTCATCAGAGTGCATGTTCAGATTTCCTTCCTCTCTAATTGCAATCAGTAGTTGTCACTTTAGATATTGCAACTCTGCTTTAAAGTTAAATATGAAAGTAAACTAGGCACAACAGCAACTAACTGTCACCTTTTTCTTACAACTCTGTCCAATTTCCCCAACTGAACTCCCTTTTCTGCAGTCTTGTGCGCTTGCTTCTGTGTTTTTGCTCCCGTCATTTTTTCTGCAGCTAGGAGGAGCGGTAAAAATGTTCCACAAAGTACCGATATCAAACTTAAAAGCCCCAAACACTCAAACTATCTTTAAATAAGTTCATACATTGGATATTAATCTCTCAAAACAAATACCAAATGCAAACAAAAGTATCAGCACTTCAGAACTGTACTCTCTAGACCAGGTAGATGGCTACATTGTAATAAACTAGATTTGATGCTACTTCCCCAAATCCGACTAATTTAATCTCATAAGAAGTTATCTTCAGCTGTGGCATCATAAGTTTTAGAATTTGCTCCCTGTCGAACTAAGGTCAGAATACAATTATTTATGTTTTTGCAAGTTACTTAAGAATTGGCTGTTTAAAGTATTAATTTTATGATTTTTAAACTGCTATAGTCATGAAATGCCTAGCCACCTGCCTAGGATTGCCCCGTGGTCACGTAGAGGGTGTATCCCTAGCACAGCTCAGGTCCACCTGCACCTGCTGCTTGTGCTTTACACTAGTACCCTCCTCTCACCGACTGGGTCACAACCACCTCTGGGTGAGTCTCCCACTTTCAAATTATCCCCAGTGATTTATAGGTTACTGGAGCCACACTCCCAGTGGTCCCACAGTTCCCAGAAAGAACTCACAGACCCAACACACAAACCACCAGGATTCTTTATCAGTCCAGACAGGCAGAGCGAACAAACAAATGTGTTTATTCTCAGCACTTGGAACAATGGACAAAAAAATATGTGCAAATAGCAAACAGTAACAAGTAACTGAAAAATAGATCAATTAGAAAACTAACTAAACATTTGCATACTTCCTAGAAAGTACCTGGGGAGATCAGGGTATATATCTGTTCACAGAGCTTCAGCAAAGAGCTCTCTCTCTCTCTCCTCCCAGGCTGAAACAAACTCAAAACCAGTAAAGTCCAAATGAGATGAGCTCCCGGGCCAATCACAGCCCAGTCAACAAGATTTCAAATATATACTGCTTCTTCCTTCCTGTTTGTGTCAAACTAAACAAAACACACTCAGTTCTCTTTAACAGCTTTACAGCAAAGAAACACCAACTGCTGGCCAAATAGGAGAAATACACTTCAGAACATAATCAATTCAGGAAAATATCCAATACATTTTACACGCTTAAAACACAACAGTTTCTTCACAGTTATTGTCTGATACTGTTAGACATTTTTAGGCTTATGCCATTTTTTAACCATTTAGAGCTCTTGGTACTGACATTATATAAGTACATAAGTAGTGCCATACTGGGAAAGACCAAAGGTCCATCTAGCCCAGCATCCTGTCACCGACAGTGGCCAATCCAGGTCAAGGGCACCTGGCACGCTCCCCAAACGTAAAAACATTCCAGACAAGTTATACCTAAAAATGCGGAATTTTTCCAAGTCCATTTAATAGCGGTCTATGGACTTGTCCTTTAGGAATCTATCTAACCCCTTTTTAAACTCCGTCAAGCTAACCGCCCGTACCACGTTCTCCGGCAACGAATTCCAGAGTCTAATTACACGGGTGAAGAAAAATTTTCTCCGATTCGTTTTAAATTTACCACACTGTAGCTTCAACTCATGCCCTCTAGTCCTAGTATTTTTGGATAGCGTGAACAGTCGCTTCACATCCACCCGATCCATTCCACTCATTATTTTATACACTTCTATCATATCTCCCCTCAGCCGTCTCTTCTCCAAGCTGAAAAGCCCTAGCCTTCTCAGCCTCTCTTCGTAGGAAAGTCGTCCCATCCCCACTATCATTTTCGTCGCCCTTCGCTGTACCTTTTCCAATTCTACTATATCTTTTTTGAGATACGGAGACCAGTACTGAACACAATACTCCAGGTGCGGTCGCACCATGGAGCGATACAACGGCATTATAACATCCGCACACCTGGACTCCATACCCTTCCTAATAACACCCAACATTCTATTCGCTTTCCTAGCCGCAGCAGCACACTGAGCAGAAGGTTTCAGCGTATCATCGACGACGACACCCAGATCCCTTTCTTGATCCGTAACTCCTAACGCGGAACCTTGCAAGACGTAGCTATAATTCGGGTTCCTCTTACCCACATGCATCACTTTGCACTTGTCAACATTGAACTTCATCTGCCACTTGCACGCCCAATCTCCCAGTCTCGCAAGGTCCTCCTGTAATCGTTCACATTCCTCCTGCGACTTGACGACCCTGAATAATTTTGTGTCATCGGCGAATTTAATTACCTCACTAGTTATTCCCATCTCTAGGTCATTTATAAATACATTAAAAAGCAACGGACCCAGCACAGACCCCTGCGGGACCCCACTAACTACCCTCCTCCACTGAGAATACTGGCCACGCAATCCTACTCTCTGCTTCCTATCTTTCAACCAGTTCTTAATCCATAATAAAACTGTGTATTTTTATTATTATTAACAACCAGGTTTTCCAGTTCCAAGAGGTTTTAAACATACGACAAAGCAATGCAGTATTTGTAGTTCCAGATTCTACCCAATGCAATAGGATGAGGTTGTCAGAAATCCTGGAACTGGGTAACTTGAAAGCTCTGGCACTATCCTTTATATCATGAGAGTAAAATGACACAGACTTGTTTCAGGCTGATGTGCCAAACTGGGTGAGATAAAAAGAAATGGAAAAAAAGTGACAAAACTGTCCTCATAGATTACAGTGGCCAGGTTAACCAGTTCCAGGCTGGAGATTTTGGAACAGTCCTGGATTTCTGACCACCCATGCTGGTGAATTATGGGACTTGCAGCATTGATTTAAATGGACAGGATCAGGCACTGCAAATTCCACACACTGCTTATAAGTTAGACTGGACAAACATTTCCAACCTGGAACTGGATAATTTGGCATCTCTGGCAAAGTTGTACAGCTGTAGCAAGCAACCTTCTGCAAACATTTTTCGTTGTGAGTCTTGGGAAGCAAACAAAATTACATAAAAGGGGTAGCACAGAGGCTCTGATAGCACATGCTGTGAACTATCATGGGAGAGGTCTGACACACAGGTCAGCCAGGCCTGGGGATGCTGCAAAGCAAGCCCCTTTAACTGATCAATGAAACCCTCTCACCCTTGTCCTAAACCATGTGTCCACTAGTGACTACTGAAAGCTAAATATGTCACTGTTAGCCATGAACTGTGCTGATAACATGTCACTAAAATTACAGTAGTTCACAGTTATACTAACAGTAACTGTCCTAATAACTGCTCTCACTCAGTCTAGAAAGTTTAAATAAATTACCTCAGATTTCAAGACCCTTTTTAATGGTGCGAGCACCACCGGTTAAGAACCCCTGGTCTAAGGGCTAGATTCACCAACCTGTATTAGTACATGCATTATTTACTACTAGTATTTATGTTGTTTATTATACCACCTTTTATGACAACTATATTGAAGCTGTTTACAAACTAAAATAAGAAGGACATCGGAAACAAACTCAAAATACCACTAAGGGCCCTGTTTACTAAGCCGCAATGTAGGCACACTAACTTTTTAACGCACGCGCTAATGCTAGAGACACCCATATATTCCTATGGGTGTCTCTAGCATTAACGCATGCCAATCTGTAGCACGCACTAAAATGTTAGCGTGCCTACAGCCCAGCTTAGTAAACAGGGCCCTAAAACAGGGAACAAAGTGATGAACCCTGGAATAATTCAAGACACAAGTGGATCCCAAAAGGAAAGCACAGGGGACAGAGGAAGAAGACCCAAGAGAGTTACAGGCAATGATCCTGTCCACCACAGCCCAAACCATCCAAGGCCCACCAAATGCTTGGGTAAAAGATGAGTTTTCAAGGTTGCTCTAAACTTTTTATGAAAAAAAAACCCCATCTTTATTAAAAACCAGCACATTATATATAAACATCACACTTGAACTACAAATATCTAGACCGAAGACAAACATATGAAACTGTAATACATATTTTATTTTATCCCTCCTTCCACCCAGCTCTTCTTTTTCCACTCTCCTCCAATACCATCCTCATTCTACCCTACAATAAACAATGTATATTCCCTTTCCCAACTCCAACTCTCTCTACAGTAACCTCTAACTAAACCCATGGCATAGACGAGTACGACACAGCTTTGTGAGTTGCCATGCCCTCAAAAATCAGTGCAGAACATCAGTAGTGTAGAGGTTCCTACTGCCTCTGGCACCAATTCCAAGTCTCTAATGTTGAGTTGGAGTTTCTTGCTTTTACAGCAGGTGAGCGGGAGATGGATGCCCAACATGGTAAACTCAGCTGGTCTGCCACTGCTCTAGCCTTAAGTGTGGAGAGGCAGAGGAATCAAGGAGGCTGACATCAGTATTGTCTGATAAAATTGTTACCAGTTTGCTGATCTGCCTGCTACCAGATCCTTGATGGTCACCAATTGACCAAAGTGCTTCCAACGTTGACCATCTCCCTTGAGTCACCTGCCTGAGGCAATGAGTGCCTCAGCCTAACAAGCTCGTTAATATAACCCAGCTGGGAGTTTTCAAGTGCAGGACTTTCTTCAGATTTCGAAGATTCAGCTATCATCTCATGCTGAGGCATGCTTCCAGACTCCACAGAATATAGTACTCATAAGACAGAGTATAAGCCAATCAACAGCTCAACAGGGATCTTTAGAGCAGCTACATATGAGCTCCTGCCCACAGCACCAACACTATGGTCACCACCATTGAAACCAGCACCTGCAAGTAATCCCATGCTCGAAGAACAGCCTGCTTCAATAGTGCTCAAAATTGAGACATCTTTGTGTAGGCAGAAAAACTTTGCCTTTCTTGGTGTTGAACTGAGCTCCCAGGCAAACAATGCACTGTGAAGTCCTCAGACTGCTTTTCTCTAAATTTATGACTCAACTGAGAGCTTGCAAGAGTTCCACTATCTGCATTGTCACTTGAAAGCTTTCCTTTTCCAAAGGAATAGGATGAACTTTCAGGTCCTTGTGACAAAGAGCTGTCCCTACTAGAACCATAACTGTGAAAAAAAAGAGTGAGGAACTGTTGCAAGACCAAAAAGCATGGCTTGAAATTGAAAGTGATGCCCTAGAATTACAAACTGTAAGAATATTTATTGAGGAGGCCAAATTGGAATGTGAAGGTAGGCTTCCTTCAAATCTAAGGAGGTTAAGAACAATCTGTCAAACTGCTGCAATGACAGAATGCAAAAGAGCTTGTTTGACTCCCTTTTTCACCAGAATTACCCAACGGGAATTCCAGCTGCAGAAAATAAAGTTGGAGATGAAAATGGCTCATCCAAAGCTCCAGCCCAATCCCTGAGCCAAGGCCCAAGGCAAGATCCACAGCCTGAATCAGGCCCAACTTGTTGTCGCAGTTTGATGATACCAGAGGTGACAGATGGATTTCTCACTGCCTTTGAAAAAATTTGCCAGCTCAATGAAATTCCTTAGAAAGACTGGGTGCACTATCTGGGAGGAAAGCTCACTGGTAGAGCACTTGAAGCGTTCCAAGAAATGTCCATGGAGATGTGCTCCCAGTTTGAAGAGGTGCGCAAAGCTTTGTTGAACCGTTATGCCATTACCCCCGAGACCTACAGACTAAAGTTCCGGACTTTACAAAAGGGGGCGGCCGATACAGTGAGTTTGTGATTTAGCTAAGCCAGCACTAGTGGTGGCTCATTGGATCTGAAGATAAAATCCTGGAGACCTGCCAAAACCTGATGGTCCTGGAGCAGTTTCTGCAGCGTTGTCGTCCAGAGGTGAGGGAACATGCTCAAGGTCAACATCCCCAAGATGTCAGTGGTTGAGCTGGCTGACATCCTTACGACCTGGTTGGCAAAGGAAAACTGTCCTTATCCGCAGCAGCAGGGATCTAAGGGCAGTCAGGGCCCTAAGTCAAATATTCCTGCAACCTCAAAGACTGTCAGAAAACCCTCCAGTGTTCACCAAAAACCTAAAAACTTCAGGCATGAACGTCCTTGTTACCAGTGTGGGCGCACAGCACATTTCAAAATGGATTGCCCAGATATAGAAATGCTAAATAGCAGTAGTAGTAATAATCCCAAGCCTGCACTAGAGAGCATTCCAGTTCCTGCACCAAAGCTAGCAGCTTTCGTGGGTGACTCCAGTTCCACGAAGGAGACCCATAGAGTTGCCGCAGCACAAAAAGTTACCGGCCATTCATCAAGCAAGGAAGCTTTCCACAACACTATAGCACCCCAGTAATTGTGAATCAGACCCAGGTGGCTGGGCTTGTGGACACTAGCTCTAGAATGACTTTGTTAAGACCAGAGCTAGTGCTAGAAGATGCTATTCTAGCAGGGCGCAATGCAGAAGTAGTGTTAGCCAATGGATGCAGAGAGACTGTATCCATTGATCGAGTATTCCTAGATTGGTATACCAAGCCTGGATAAAGAGAAGTACGCATAATGAAAAACATGCCGGTACCAATGCTGTGTGGGACTGATATGGGTCCAATGAACGTTACCCTTGACAGCAGAGTCAGCATTTCCGCTATGGTGACCCATAGTCAGCCCTGGGTGGCCCAATGAGCAGAAGCAGCAGAGATCACCTCGCCAGTTCCAGATCCTGAGCCACTCCAGGTGGGACCAGCTGACCAAGTGACAGGAGGATGCACTCCAGTGCTTCCAGCAGCATCCAGGGCCGGTCCAACCCAGTAAGCGAGGTAAGCATGGCAGGAGGGCGCCGCGACGCCATGTTTACCCTCACTGCTTACCTCAGCTCCCGGACCCCGACAGCAGCCCAGCCTTCGGTTTCCTGGCTGCTCTGGTACCCGCGCCGCCCTGGGGGGATTTAAATCTTGTATTTAAATTTACCTTCGACGTCACAGCAGCTGCACAGCATCAGTGAAAGTGCTGCCCGACGTCTCTAACCTTCCCTTCGCTTGTTCGTTTCCTCTCAGTGTCCCGCCCTCGCAAGGAAATGACGTCAGAAGAAGGCAGGACACTGAAGGAATGAACGAGCGAGGGGAAGGCTGGAGACATCAGGCAGCATTTTCACTGATGCTGCGCAGTTGCTGCGATGGAGGTAAATTTAAATACAAGATTTAAACCAGAGAAGAGGGCGGGCAGGTGGACATGGGAGCGGGAGGGCAGGGGAGAGAGGAGCATTGATCGATGGACATGGATGGGAGGGCAGGGCCCAGGGAGAGAGGAGAAATTGCTGGACATGGAGGGGAGGGGAGGGAGGAAAATTACTGGATATGGATGGATGGATGAGGGAAGGGGAGAGAGGAGCATCGATGGACAAGGATGGGAGGGCAGGGCCCAGGGAGAGAGGAGAAATTGCTGGACATGGAGGGGAGGGCAGGGGAGAGAGAGGAGAATTGCTGGATATGGATGGCTAGATGGATGGAGGGCAGGGGAGTTGCTGGACATGGGTGGATGGAGGGGAGGGCAGGGGAGAAGAAAGTTGCTGGACATAGGTGGATGGAGGGGAGGGGAGAGGAGAGTTGCTGGACATGGATGGAGGGGAGGGCAGTGGAGAGAGGAGGGTTGCTGGACATGGGTGGATGAAGGGGAGGGTAGGGAGAGAATTGTTGGACCTTGTGGGAAGGGAAGACAGGAAGGAGATGCACATGGATGGAGGGGAGAGAGAAGAAATTCTGGTCATGGATGGAGGGGAGGTAAGACAGAGGAAGGAGATGCGATGAGGGAAAAGGAAGAGAGGAGAAAAACTGCACATGGATGGAGAAAATAGGCAGAAGCTGGATCCACTGGACAGTCAGGTCTGCAGAGGACTCAGCTTTTATTTATGGATATAGAGCAAGAAATGAAGAAGAAAGGAGGAAAGTAAAGAAATAAATGGAAAGGAAGACCTGGAATAGCAGCAGAATCAGATACTGGGCCAGCATGATCAGAAAAACAAAGTTACCAGACAACAAAGGTAGAAAAAAAATCATTTTATTTTCATTTTAGTGTTTGGAATATGTCCACTTTGAGAATTTACATCTGCTACATCTGCTGTCTTATTTTGCAATGTATAGCAATGTGTTTCTTTCTGTTTTTCTGGTATTGAGCTGCATGCAGAGTCTAACTTCTTAGGTTTTCAGGTAAATTTTTGAAGAATTTGAAGAGGGGATATCTGTTCTGCATGTGTGACTGCAAGGCCAAGTGTCTGAATAGGGATCTGTTTGTTAGATTCAGAGATTTTGCTAACCCATTGTTTTTCAGAGTTGGCAAGACTGTCTGTTCTCATAATTCATGGTCTGTATGCTAATTTGGTTTGTGTCATTTTGAGTATAATGGAGTGTAACAGCTTACAGAAATTATTTATAATGAAAAAACCCCTACAAGTTATTTTTCTTCTATACTGGTTTAATATTTTCAATGATGCCATGGCTGGTAAAAGGGGTGTGACTACTGTAGGGGCAGAGCCATAGTGATCCCGCCCTTGGATGGGTAGGGGCGCCGACTAATAGGCTGCAGGAGGGCGCCAGAAACCCTAGGACTGGCCCTGGCAGCATCAGTTCCAGAGGTGACCAGGGCCGTGAGTATGGAACAGCCTGACACACCTATTGATCAGACTGATGACTCTGATTTGTCAGAGTCACCAGCAGAGACACGATTTTTAGGAAGCACAGCGCTCTGACCCTAACCTGGAGGCCCTGAGGCAGAGAGCTGGTCAACCAACCAATGAGACTGTTAAATATCGTATCCTATGGAAAGAGGGCTTGTTGTACAGAAAGACTGATCCTGTTGATCCTAATAGGCCCTGGACAGCAGGCAAGCAGCTTATAGTGCCTAGGGCATACAGAGAACAACTTCTACAGATTGCACACGACATTCCACTAGCAGGACATCAGGGGGTGACACGCAAACGCACTAGATTGACCCAGAACTTCTATTGGCAGGGAGTATCCTATTGTCGTACCTGTGATCTCCCCCAAGCTCCCCTGAAATCTTTACCCATTATAAGTGAGCCCTTTGAGAGAAAAGCTGTGAATATAGTGGGGCCTCTAGCTGTCCCTAGCCGAACTGGGAAAAGACAACGGTGGACTTTGCTACCAGATATCCTGAAGAGGTAGCCTTATCCCTCATAGAATCAGAGAAAATTGCCACTGCCCTGCTAGAAATATTTTCCCGGGTAGGATATCCACGAGAAATACTCTCAGACCAAGGATGCAGTTTATGTCTGAGCTGATCCAAAATCTGTGGGCACACTGTGGAGTGAAAACTTTACATATTACCCCATATCACCCTGGAGCTAATGGGTTGGTAGAAAGGTTTAATGGGACACGACTGGGAAAAATACTTACCCTATCTACTGTTTGCATACAGGGAAGTACCTTAGGAGTCTACAGGGTTCTCCCCATTTGAGCTGCTTTATGCTAATCTAATAAGAGAACATTGGGAGGGGAAAGTTGATACCTCTGATACCCCTGTAATTGAATATGTAGTTAATATGAGGCACAGATTAGAAGAACTTGTGCGCTTTGTAAGATAACTTACAGGCAGCCCAACCTAAGCAAAAGACCTGGTATGATTGTAAGGCCCAAAACAGAGTTTTATGAGAGCCAGCAGGTGCTTGTTTTACTCCAAGTCAGAATAAACTTCAAACTAATTGGGTGGGACCTTACAAAGTCATAAGGCGCCTGAATGATACAAATTATGTTATATCTATGGACTCTCAAGACGGAAAGCAGCGTCTCTCTTTTTTCACGGAGAGAGTGGTAGATACTTGGAATGCCCTCCTGCGGGAGGTGGTGGAGATGAAAACGGTTGCGGAATTCAAGCATGCGTGGGATAAACATAAAGGAATCCTGTGCAGAAGGAATGGATCTTCAGAAGCTTAGCCGAGATTGGGAGGCGGGGCTGGTGTTTGGGTGGTGGGGCTAGTTCTGGGCAAGACTTCTACGGTCTGTGTCCTGAAAATGGGGCTAGTTCTGGGCAAGATTTCTACGGTCTATTTCCAGAAAATGGCAGATACAAATCAAGGTAAGGTATACACAAGAAGTAGCACATATGAGTTTATCTTGTTGGGCAGACTACATGGACCGTGCAGGTCTTTTTCTGCCGTCATCTACTATGTTACTATATGTACTACTACTATTAATCATTTCTATAGTGCTACTAGACATACACAGCACTGTACACATTATATGCAGGTACTTTCTCTGTCCCTAGAGGGCTCACAATCAAAGTTTTGTACCTGGGGCAATGGAGGGTTAAGTGACTTGTCCAAGGTTATAAGGAGCTGCAGTGGGAATTGAACCCAGGTTGCCAGGATCAAAGCCAGCTGCACTAACCATTAGGCCACTCCTCCTTCTAAATATGTAAATATATTAAAGGCCTATGCAAATCCCACAGCTATGGTGCTAGCTGTGTGCAGCGTACCAGAAAAGTGTCAGGATAGTGAGCCCGTACCTGACCTCTTAGCAGAGACATTACCAGAGGGATCTGACAGTGAAGAGAGACCATCTAAATGTACAAACTGTGAAAACACTTGCAATCAAAAGGGGGAACTAGAACAACAGGAAACATGTATAAAAGACACATTTTATGTGCTTTAAGTACGAGAAAGATTACAGCATGAAAAAGGAGCTAATTTAGCTCCTGGAAAATAGTAAAGAAACTGGATTATGTACAAGTATAGAATATGGGAAAAGCTGTTTTAATAAAGCAAACCTTACAAAATATCAGAAAAACACTGATAATAGACTACCTTCATGTCCTGGTTATAACAGTAGCTTCAACCAGGAACAAAGCTTCACAAGAAATGCAAAATTTCACCCAGGAGAGAGACCAGTTTCATGTACAGAGTATAAGAAAAGTTTAAGTTGCTGGAGATTATTGTCAAAGCAGCATAAAATCCCTTCATAGAAGAAACTGTTTACATGCACTGAATGTAGAAAAAGCTTTATTCATAAATCACAGCTAACAAAGCACCAGAGAACACACACAGCAGTAAAACCGTTCACATGTTCTGAGTGTGGTAAAATCTTCTGTCAGAAGATACTCCTCACTATTCACAAAATGAAGCATACAGGATTAAAACTGTTAGCATGTACCGAGTGTGGTCAAATCTTTTGTTATAAGCACCGGGAACAGCAATGAACATGGCAAAGCTCATGTCCTCTCCAGGAAAGAAAAGCCAGAGCCACCCTGCCACTGGACTGAGACCCAATCAGCGATCTGTAGAGGCCACAGTCCGGGGTCTCTCTCATGAGGAGGGAGGTGTGACAGAATAGTGTGTTTTAAGCCTGTAAAAAGTATTGGGTATTTCCTGAAGTATATTTCTGTAGTTTGGTCAGCAGGTGGTGCATATTATGTTTTAAGCTGTTACAAAGAAGTGACCTTTCCCTTCTTGAGTTAACACAGATAAAGGAAATGCCTGTAGTGATACAACCAACTTTTTTTGTTTTGTTTATGCTGTTGCTCTGGGCTCTGATTGTCCTGGAGTTTGAAATTACCCAGTAGTACTAGCTTTTGCTCCAGTTTCAGCCCGGGAGAAGAGAGAGAATGAAAGCAACTGTATGTCCTGATCTCCCCAGGTACTTTTTAGAAAGTAAACAAATGCTCAGTTAGTGTTATAATTGATCCATATTTCAGTTACCTGTTATTGTTTGCTGATTGCACATTTTCTGTTCACTCTTCAAGGTCTGAGAATAAACACATGTATTTGTTCAACCTCCCTGTCTGGACTGATAAAGAATCATGGTGGTTTGTGTGTTGGGACTGAGTGTTTTCTGGAAACTGTGGGACCATTGGGAGATATGATAGAGGTTTATAAAATAGTGAGTGGAGTGGAATGCTTGTTTATTCTTTCCAAAAATACTAGGACTAGGGGGCACGCAATGAAGATTACACATTGAGTGAAGAAAAATTTTCTCCGATTTGTTTTAAATGTACTACTTTGTAGCTTAATCCTGTCCCCTAATCCTAGTATTTTTGGAAAGAGTAAACAAACAATTCATGTCTACCTATGCCACTCCACTCATTATTTTTATAGACCTCTATCATATCTCCCCTCAGCCATCTTTTCTCCAAGCTGAAGAGTCCCAGTCACTTGAGCCTTTCCTCCTGTCATTTTTCACAATCCTCTTGCGATTTAACAACTTTGAATAACTTTGTGTCGTCAACAAATTGAGTTACCTCACTTTTTACTCCCATCTCTTGATCATTTGTAAATATGTTAAAAAGCAGCGGTCCAGAACAGACTCCTGGGGAACCCCACTATCTACCCTTATCCATTGAGAATACTGGCCATTTAACCCTACTCTCTGTTTTCTATCTTTTAACCCAGTTTTTAATCCACAATAGAACACTACCTCCTATCCCATGACTGTCCAATTTCTTCTGGAGTCTTTCATGAGGTACTTTGTCAAATGCCAGATACACAATATCGACTGGCTCACCTTTATCCACGTTTGTTTAACCCTTCAAAGAAATGTAATAGATTGGAGAGGCAAGATTTCCCTTTACTAATCCATGTTGGCATTGTCTCATTAATCCATGCTTTTGAAAATGCTCTGTAATATTGTTCTTTATAACAGTCTGTACCATTTTGCCCAGCACCGACGTCAGGCTCACTGATATACAATTTCCTGGATCTCCTCTGGAACCTTTTTTAAAAATCAGCATTACATTGGTCACCCTCCAATCTTCTGGTAACATGCTTGATTTTAAAGATAAATTACATATTACTAACAATAGTTCCGCAAGTTCATTTTTCAATTCTATCAGTACTCTAGGCTGAATACCATCCAGTCCAGGAGATTTGCTAGTCTTCAATTTGTCAAATTGTCCCATTACATCCTTCAGGTTTATAGAGATTTCATTCAGTTTCTCCAACTCATCAGCTTTGAATACCATTTCTGGCACTGGTATCGCTCTCAAATCATCCTCGGTGACGACCGAAGCAAAGAATTCATTTAATCTCTCCGCTATGGCTTTGTCTTCCCTGATTGCCCTTTTTACCCCTCGGTCATATAGCGGTTCAACCGATTCTTTTGCCAGCTTCTTGCTTTCAATATACCTAAAACATTTTTTTACTATATGTTTTTGCCTCCAACGCAATCTCTTTCTCAAAGTCCCTCTTGAAACCTTCTGCTCAGTGTGCTGCTGCGGCTAGGAAAGCGAATAGAATGTTGGGTGTTATTAGGAAGGGTATGGAGTCCAGGTGTGCGGATGTTATAATGCCGTTGTATCGCTCCATGGTGCGACCGCACCTGGAGTATTGTGTTCAGTACTGGTCTCCGTATCTCAAAAAAGATATAGTAGAATTGGAAAAGGTACAGCGAAGGGCGACGAAAATGATAGTGGGGATGGGACGACTTTCCTACGAAGAGAGGCTGAGAAGGCTAGGGCTTTTCAGCTTGGAGAAGAGACGGCTGAGGGGAGATATGATAGAAGTGTATAAAATAATGAGTGGAATGGATCGGGTGGATGTGAAGCGACTGTTCACGCTATCCAAAAATACTAGGACTAGAGGGCATGAGTTGAAGCTACAGTGTGGTAAATTTAAAACGAATCGGAGAAAATTTTTCTTCACCCGTGTAATTAGACTCTGGAATTCGTTGCCGGAGAACGTGGTACGGGCGGTTAGCTTGACGGAGTTTAAAAAGGGGTTAGATAGATTCCTAAAGGACAAGTCCATAGACCGCTATTAAATGGACTTGGAAAAATTCCGCATTTTTAGGTATAACTTGTCTGGAATGTTTTTACGTTTGGGGAGCATGCCAGGTGCCCTTGACCTGGATTGGCCACTGTCGGTGACAGGATGCTGGGCTAGATGGACCTTTGGTCTTTCCCAGTATGGCACTACTTATGTACTTATGTACTCTTTGTCTTCCTAATCAGAGCTTGCCATCTGACTTGACATTTCCTATGCTGTTTCTTATTATTTTCAGTTGGTTCCTTCTTCCATTTTCTGAAGGATTTTCTTTTAGCTTTAATAGCTTCCGTCACCTCACTTTTTAACCATGCCAGCTGTTGTTTGGTCATCCTCCCTCCTTTTTTAATATACGGAAAATATTTGGCCTGGGCTTCCAGGATGGTATTTTTGAACAGCATCCATGCCTGATGTAAATTTTTGACCCTCACCGCTGCTCCTCTAAGTTTTTTTTCTACCGTTCTCATTTTATCATAGTCTCCTTTTTGAAAGTTAAACGTTAATGTATTGGATTTCCTGTGTATACATACTCTAAAGCTAATATCAAATCTGATCGTATTATGATCACTGTTATCAAGCAGAGAATGCCTAATAATGAGTGAAGAAAGTTTAATCAATAGTCCTGAAGTAGACCCACATAAATTTTTTAAAAAATTAAACAACTTGCTTCACCCATTCTTTCTCTCTCTCTCATGTGCCCCCCTGTGCCTTCATCCATTGTCATTCTCTATCTCTCCATCCGCCCCACGTCTTCACCCATTCTTTCTCTCTCTCCATGTGCCTTCACCTACTATTTCTCTCTCCCTCTATGCCCCCCATTGCCTTCACCTACTCTTTCTCTCCATGTGCCCCTCTGTGCCTTCACCCATTCTCTCTCCCTATGTGCCCCCTGCAATTTCACCCATTCTCTCTCTCTCCATGTGCCCCCTGTGTCTTCAATCATTCTCTCATGTGCCTTCACCCATTCTCTCTCTCATTTGCCCCCCTGTGCCTTCATCCATTCTCTCTTTCTCTCTCCATGTGCCTTCACCCATTCTCTCTCTCTCTCTGTCTCTCCATGTACCACCCTGTGCCTTCACCCATTCTCTAAGTGCCCGCTGTGCCTTCACCCACTCTCTCTCCCTATATGCTCCCCTGTGCCTTCTCCCATTCCCTCTCTCTCCATATATCCCCTGTGCCTTCACCCACTTTCTCTCTCTCCCTATGTGCCCCCTTGTGCCTTCGCCCATTCTCTCTCCCATGCACCCCTCTGTGCCTTCACTCATTCTCTAAGTGCCCCCTGTGCCTTCACCCAATCTCTCTCTCCCTATGTGCCCCTCTGTGCCTTCGCCCATTCTCTCTCTCGCCTCCTGTGCCTTCACCCATTCTCTCTCTGTCCCCTATGCCTTCACCCATTTTCTTTCTCTCTCCCATGTGTCTCCTGTGCATTCACCTATTCTCTCTCTCTCAAATGTGCCTCTCCTCCTACCTGCATTCTCCCTCTCTCCCGCATTCTTCTTCAATTCCCCCCTCCCTCGCTTGCACGGCCGCCCACCTGCCATCTGTTCTGGACTGCCAGTGCCTCTCCCCTCCCCGTGTATCTTTTTATTTAAGTCTTCCCCCTGCAGTGGCAGCATATTGAAAGTTTGCCTTGGCCTGCACTGGGCCTTTCCTTTTGACCTGACGTCTCCTTCTGAAAACAGGAAGTTACATCAGAAGGGGGCCAAACAGGTCAGAAGGAAAGGCCCAATAGAAGCCAACGCAGCATTTCAATATGCTGCCGCTGCAGGGCAAAGGCTTAGATAACAAGGTAAACTGGGTGGGGGGGGGGAGGGGACAGGAGAGGAGAGCTGACTGCGGTCCAGGAAGGGAGGAAGAGATGCTGGACCTGGCGTAAGGGTGGGGGAGGGAGAGCAGTTAATCATTAACTGCAATTAATTTTTTAAATCATGATCAATGATTAACATGTTAATCATGGTGTTAATAGCAATTAATGTGCAGCCCTAGCTTAAATGTAAGAACAGGTACTACCCGTGGAAGTGCAGGGAATCTGAGCTCCCCCAAATTCCCTCCCTTGGGACGACCTCAAATCCCTGGTGGTATAATGGACCCAATTCAACCTCCCAAAGCTCCTTACCTTTCCAAACCATGCTCCTTCTCCTCCTCTCTCTCCGCCCACCTCACAGCACCATGATATCCCTCCAGAACCCCTACTCAT
This sequence comes from Microcaecilia unicolor, assembly GCF_901765095.1. Classification (NCBI taxonomy): domain Eukaryota; kingdom Metazoa; phylum Chordata; class Amphibia; order Gymnophiona; family Siphonopidae; genus Microcaecilia; species Microcaecilia unicolor. The sequence goes on from NC_044031.1 coordinate 707,811,924, forward strand.
CCCAAGGGTCATAGGGTGCCAGGGGTAGGAGCAATCCCCACTTACTCCTATTGTCTTCAAACTGGTACCACTGACTTCTAGTGGTAATCACTAGGGGGTTAAAGCTGCTACATAAGGGGGAAACGCCCTTATATAGTAGCATACATTTTGAAGATGGCAACTGCTGAGGCATGAGAGCATGGGGATTTCTCCTGTCTCTGTTATCCTGGGACCCAGACCTAAGTTGGGGCATGCAGTGGGAGTTGGCTGTAAGGTAGTTCATGCAGCGGGGGGGGGGGGGGGGGGTACCAGAAATGCTAAATAGTAGTAGTAGTAGTAGGGTTGCCAATGCAGGGAAGGAGCATGTCAAAGCAGTCTAAGGGTGCCACATTCTTTTCAGCCGGCCCTGGCAGGGGGGTAGCAGGTTGATCCCCCCTTTTCATGAAAAAGCACTTTTTTCTCCCTCCCTTTAAGTAGGAAAGGAAGGCAGTGTTTGCTAGCTGATTCTCTTACTTTCCTTCCCTCTTTCTGTAAAGATTTTTTTCTTTGGCGTTCCCTACCCTTGTTTTTTTTTTTTAATTACTTTTCCTTCACTAAACATAATTTACTAAGCAATTAATGTCTTTCCTGCATACCTTTGAAAGCTTTTCTATATCTCCTGTGCATTTATGGGCTTGACCCTACTCTCTTCCTAGTCTGTCTCTCTCCATGTTTATTTTACCCATTTTATTCTAAATTATCGTCTACATAAGTACATAAGTACATAAGTAGTGCCATACTGGGAAAGACCAAAGGTCCATCTAGCCCAGCATCCTGTCACCGACAGTGGCCAATCCAGGTCAAGGGCACCTGGCACGCTCCCCAAACGTAAAAACATTCCAGACAAGTTATACCTAAAAATGCGGAATTTTTCCAAGTCCATTTAATAGCGGTCTATGGACTTGTCCTTTAGGAATCTATCTAACCCCTTTTTAAACTCCGTCAAGCTAACCGCCCGTACCACGTTCTCCGGCAATGAATTCCAGAGTCTAATTACACGTTGGGTGAAGAAAAATTTTCTCCGATTCGTTTTAAATTTACCACACTGTAGCTTCAACTCATGCCCTCTAGTCCTAGTATTTTTGGATAGCGTGAACAGTCGCTTCACATCCACCCGATCCATTCCACTCATTATTTTATACACTTCTATCATATCTCCCCTCAGCCGTCTCTTCTCCAAGCTGAAAAGCCCTAGCCTTCTCAGCCTCTCTTCATAGGAAAGTCGTCCCATCCCCACTATCATTTTCGTCGCCCTTCGCTGTACCTTTTCCAATTCTACTATATCTTTTTGAGATACGGAGACCAGTACTGAACACAATACTCCAGGTGCGGTCGCACCATGGAGCGATACAACGGCATTATAACATCCGCACACCTGGACTCCATACCCTTCCTAATAACACCCAACATTCTATTCGCTTTCCTAGCCGCAGCAGCACACTGAGCAGAAGGTTTCAGCGTATCATCGACGACGACACCCAGATCCCTTTCTTGATCCGTAACTCCTAACGCGGAACCTTGCAAGACGTAGCTATAATTCGGGTTCCTCTTACCCACATGCATCACTTTGCACTTGTCAACATTGAACTTCATCTGCCACTTGCACGCCCATTCTCCCAGTCTCGCAAGGTCCTCCTGTAATCGTTCACATTCCTCCTGCGACTTGACGACCCTGAATAATTTTGTGTCATCGGCGAATTTAATTACCTCACTAGTTATTCCCATCTCTAGGTCATTTATAAATACATTAAAAAGCAACGGACCCAGCACAGACCCCTGCGGGACCCCACTAACTACCCTCCTCCACTGAGAATACTGGCCACGCAATCCTACTCTCTGCTTCCTATCTTTCAACCAGTTCTTAATCCATAATAATACCCTACTTCCGATTCCATGACTCTGCAATTTCTTCAGGAGTCTTTCGTGCGGCACTTTGTCAAACGCCTTCTGAAAATCCAGATATACAATATCAACCGGCTCCCCATTGTCCACATGTTTGCTTACCCCCTCAAAAAAATGCATTAGATTGGTGAGGCAAGACTTCCCTTCACTAAATCCGTGCTGACTTTGTCTCATCAGTCCATGTTTTTGTATATGCTCTGCAATTTTATTCTTAATAATAGCCTCCACCATCTTGCCCGGCACCGACGTCAGACTCACCGGTCTATAATTTCCCGGATCTCCTCTGGAACCTTTCTTAAAAATCGGAGTAACATTGGCTACCCTCCAGTCTTCCGGTATTACACTCGATTTTAGGGACAGATTGCATATTTCTAACAGTAGCTCCGCAAGTTCATTTTTTAGTTCTATTAATACTCTGGGATGAATACCATCAGGTCCCGGTGATTTACTACTCTTCAGCTTGCTGAACTGACCCATTACATCCTCCAAGGTTACAGAGAATTTGTTTAGTTTCTCCGACTCCCCCGCTTCAAATATTCTTTCCGGCACCGGTGTCCCCCCCAAATCCTCCTCGGTGAAGACCGAAGCAAAGAATTCATTTAATTTCTCCGCTACGGCTTTGTCCTCCTTGATCGCCCCTTTAACACCATTTTCGTCCAGCGGCCCAACCGACTCTTTGGCCGGTTTCCTGCTTTTAATGTATCTAAAAAAGTTTTTACTATGTATTTTTGCTTCCAACGCTAATTTCTTCTCAAAGTCCTTTTTTGCCCTCCTTATCTCCGCTTTGCATTTGGCTTGGCATTCCTTATGATCTATCCTGTTACTTTCAGTTGGTTCTCTTCTCCACTTTCTGAAGGATTGTTTTTTGGCTCTAATGATTTCCTTTATCTTACTGTTTAGCCACGCCGGCTGACGTTTAGTCTTTTTTCCCTTTTTTCTAATACGTGGAATATATTTGTCCTGAACCTCCAGGATGGTGTTTTTAAACAGCATCCACGCCTGATGCAAGTTTTTTACTCTGCGAGCTGCTCCTTTCAGTCTTTTTTTCACCATTTTTCTCATTTTGTCGTAATCACCTTTTCTATAGTTAAACGCTAGCGTACTTGATTTCCTAGTTTCACTTCCTTCAATGCCAATATCAAAACCGATCATATTATGATCACTGTTATCAAGCGGCCCTCGTATCGTTACCCCCTGCACTAGATCATGAGCACCACTAAGGACTAAGTCTAGTATTTTTCCTTCTCTTGTCGGCTCCTGAACTAGCTGTTCCATGAAGCTGTCCTTGATTTCATCAAGAAATCTTATGTCCCTTACGTGTACAGATGTTACATTAACCCAGTCTATATGCGGGTAATTGAAATCCCCCATTATTATTGTGTTGCCCAGTTTGTTTGCGTCCCTGATTTCCTTTAACATTTCCGCATCCGTCTGTTCGTCCTGGCCAGGCGGACGGTAGTACACTCCTATCACTATCCTTTTCCCCTTTGCACATGGAATTTCAATCCACAGTGATTCCAAGGAGTGTTTTGCTTCCTGCAGAATTTTCAGTCTATTTGATTCAAGGCTCTCGTTAATATACAATGCTACCCCTCCACCAATCCGATTTACCCTATCACTACGATATAATTTGTACCCCGGTATGACAGTGTCCCACTGGTTATCCTCCTTCCACCAGGTCTCAGAGATGCCTATTATATCTAATTTTTCATTTAGTGCAATATATTCTAACTCCCCCATCTTATTTCTTAGGCTCCTGGCATTCGCATATAGACATTTCAAACTATGTTTGTTGTTCCTAAGTACATCATGCTTAGTACTTGACAGTATTAACTGGCAATCTTTTGTCTGATTTTTATTGTTATTTAAAGATACCCGATCTACTACAATCTCTTTTGCAACCTCACTATCAGGATACTCTATCTTCCCTGTTATGGTGATATCTTTGAAAGATACCTTATCCCGAACCATGCTCTTTTGAGCGACTGTCGGCCTTCCCCCCAAGATACCTTATCCCGAACCATGCTCTTTTGAGCGACTGTCGGCCTTCCCCCCATCCACCAAAGTGCTACCTGTGTAAACCGGTGTATTTTGTTCTTCTTCCACTCCTCTTGCCCCTAGCAGATTACTTCTCTGTGTGTTCCCTTTCTACCTACTCCAAAAAAAAAAAAACCTGCCTGTCTGACTATATAAGTAAAGGTCAGCTATTCTTTCCTTCCCTCCCCTTGTCCTAGGTGCATTGTCCATCGCTGAGAGAGCGCGAGGCGTACGCAGGGTCCCCGAAGTCCTTCCCTCCCCCTCTCTCTCCCGCCCTGCCATCATCCAGTCCCCCTCCCCCCGCCCCGTTTCTTTCACAGGGCCAAATGAAGCAGCACAGACTAAGTAGTCCCGGCTATACCAATGCTTTCTATGTCCAGCCTGCCGGACACTGCCCTCCCCTTCCCCTCCCCCTCTATTGTAGAGGGGCTGCTCAGGGGTCGAATCTGCCCTGTCCCTACGCCTAGAGAAAAGAGTCCCAAACGTGGTCCGGAACGCTGCTGAGTCAAAGGCCGATTAGAGCTCAGTGAGAGAGCGAGTGGAGGATTGAGGTGCGCGGTGGGAGCATGCAAGAAAACCACTGAATAAATGGCGTTTTCAACGGGACAGATGTCTGACCGAACGCTGCTCTGCGCGGTTTTGCTTTGCGTTTCAGGTGAGTGCAGGTTTCAGGATTTAACATTTCTGTAGAAAACAACAAGCCTTGAAATTACCGGTACGCGTGTATGTGCGGGAGGTGGAGGGATGTCCATCTTGGCAGTGTGGAAGAAGTCCCCAGCGGTCAGATAGTCCTTTATCTCCTCAACGGCTTCTCTGCAAGGGGGAAACCCCGCATACTTTCCAGGATGTGGGGTTTTTTTTTTTTTTGTAACTTTAACTGAAAACACGGTGAACTGCAGAGGGAGAGTTAGGAGGAGGTTTTTTTTTTTTTTCCTCCGTTAAGAAAACCTTTAGAGTGGTCACAACATCTTTAGTTGTAACCCCAGCTCTGCTAAGGCCGCGCTGTGGACTCCTCCGTTAGTTAGTCCCTCACTTCACCGGCCTTATTACCTGCTGCCTTGCTTTATGAAGAATGTTATTCTGCTTTTATAAGAAAGGGGCTGGGAAGCTTCGCAGCTACACGTGCTTTTATTTATATTGATGATACACTTTTTTTTTTTTTTTTTTTTGCAACTTTAGGGCTCAGATGCCAAGATCAACTGCAGCACAGTTAGATTTAAAAGTTTTAATCCAGCATTTGAGTGGAAGCATAATTTTTTTGTTTGCAAGATGTGTTTTTGGAAGCCTACTTTTTATGTTTGTTACGAGATAGAGAATAATGGTATTTGAATGTAAAGGCATATGAGGGCATGGTGGGGATAACATTTTCTGCCGTTTGGACGTATCAAATCTGTTTAGTGTGGCCATAAAATCGAGGTTTAGGGAAGGCTTTTGAAGAGTGCCAGGCAAAGAAAGGGAAAAGAAAGGTGTTAGTGCAGATTTGATTGGAAAATGCTAAAGCCGATCTTGTTTTCCATTGCTTTGAAAATAACATCTTTTCCTGTCACGTTTGCTAAATTATTTTAAGTCTCTGCAAAATCCAGTGGGACTGAAGACAAGAGGGGTTTAAGGGAAGGGATACACATATAGGGTGTGCCATATGTGCCTTAGCTGGCAAGAAAAGCTTTTGATTCTTAAGATGTATTTTTGTTGTTTTGAGATTCAGGGTGAAATAGTCAAAAGTACGGGAATGAGTTAGAGCGGAACCCCCCGGGCGAGTTATCTCGAAATACACTGCAGATGTTTTATCCCAGCATTGACGAAGTGCCTGGGAATCCAGGGGGTACATTTTGCTGTTGCTAATGGTGGGCTCCTTGTTCAGGAGGGAGCCCTGAACCATCTGCAAACGTCGCTTTAGAAAAAAAAAAAAAACACCTTTTACATCCATGAAAGAGAGAACCCAAATGCTGGAATAATTGTAGTAGATATGTGGCCTCGGTGTGCACTGAAGGGGGAGGGGTGGGTCAGGCTGGGGATTTCTGTAACCATCTTTTTTTTTTTTTTTGTCTTTTTGTATGGATAGGTGCAGTCGCAGGGTTTGGAGGAGGGGAACAGAGGGTGGTTTTGTTTTTGTCATTATGCTAACAAAATGTGTATTGCTTAATTAAACAACTCTCACCCTATTAGACTGTAAGCCACCAATTAGGTACGCATTTCTGGAACAGTAGGCAATACACAAAAGTTGAAATCAAGGTTTGCTAATCCCTCTCCCACTGTGTGCAAGCGGCAAGAGTTACAAACCTGGTGGGGAAGTTTCTGTTGTTTGTGATTTAAATACCTCTGTTGAGCTGCAGAAGTTAAGTAAATCGATCCGCGGGAGAGAAAGGGAAAAAAAAAAAAGTTGCCTTCTTGAAAAGACACCTATAATGACTCAGTTTGTAGCGAAAAATGAAGTTTTTTTTCCCCGGAGGGGGAGCAGTGCGGAAGGTTTAAAGCAGTTCCGAAGCGAGGAAAATAAACCTTCAGCACAAAGGGGTTTTTGCTAATGATTTCTTGTAAAATCAGACTTTTACGACTTTCTCTGTTTAGGATCTTTTTGACAAGCTTGTAAAATTAGCAAACAAGCTTGCGCTCAGTGGTTCCGCTGATAGGGAAAAGTTAGGTACACTGTAGGCTTCATCTTCTCATTAAGATGTTTCTTAATTGTTACTATTGTTTTTTTTTTTTTAATTTTTTGGGTTCTCTCTTTTTTTGTTTTTGTTTGCTTTTATTAGATAAGTTCCCTAGTTAGGTGTCAGGGGTTCCATATTTTTAGACAGATAAGATGGAGGGGTGAAAGGCCGACAATTTGAAATACAGAATCTTATTCATAATGCAGCCCCAACTTTTGCAGTACTCTATATTAAAAATGTGTTTAAATACATAATAAAACCTGGCCTGGGATTGAAATGTTTTGCGTTTATTGCATTTGTATCCCACATTCCCCCACCTATTTGCAGGCTCAATGTGGCTTACATAGATTTAAGTAGAAAGCACACTTTTTTTTTGTAGATTTCATAACTTCACATAATTTACATCCTGTGTCTATATTCTGTGAATGAATGTGTGGATCAATCACAGACCAAGTAAAAGACTGTATCACAAGTTTTAAAAACTTTGCACAGTGCAGTATGGGCAGGCAAGGCCAAGAGCAGAGAAAATTGGGAGAGGGCCCCAAAGCCCACCAGCTGGCTGTATCTCTCTGTATGTCTAGCTTCAGACAGGCTTGGGGCCCAGGACAATTGCCCTGTTTGCACCCCCTTAACATGGGCCCTGCAGGCAGGGGTTGTTTATAGTTCTGTTGAATGAAATGTGTGATTGCTGATTATCTCTTCATTACAACTATATAACGGCTGGTATTCTGTTCTCTTCCCTAGGAGTGAGCTGTTTCACTGAGCTGTATTTTGTAAAAGAGCCCCAGGACATAACAGTTGCAAGGAGAGATGCAGTGGTTTTAGATTGCTGGGCTCAAGGAGAAGCTCCCATCACCCTCACATGGCTGAAAAACGGAGTGAAGGTTTCTGAGAGTGAACGCATCTACAGTCTGTCCAACGGCTCCTTGTATATCAGTGAGGTGGAAGGCAAGCGAGGAGAGCAGAGTGATGAGGGATTGTACCAGTGTTTGGCCCTGAACAAACACGGAGCAATCCTAAGTCAAAAAGCTCATCTTACATTAGCAAGTAAGTTCCAGGATTTCTTTTTCTTCTTGATTATTTTTTCTCCAGTTGTTTATTTCTTTCCACAGTGATGGTGTAGTGACTGTGATCACAAGAGTGTGAGCATCACTTGTGTCCCTTGTCTGAGGTCCAGTAGTGGGGGCTGAGCTTTGTGCTGAGAGTGGTTTGTGCTTTTTGACTTGAGGGGGGAGGGGGAACAATCTGCCACCTGACCTGCATTCACTGGGGAGACAACTGTGATTATCGTCAGTTCAGGAGGGTTGATCTTTCTGCTTTCAAAAAACTTAATGCTGCTAAAATGTAAGAATTACCACCATGCCTACATATAATTTCTTTCAAAAAGAGATCAAATACATTTTGTGTTCATTGTGAAATATGGCTTAAGTATATCAAGCTTATGCCACTGTTCTGTTGTATATGAACATTTGGATGAACTTAGGGACAAATGAGCTAACTTTCAATTTTGCTGCTTTGCAACCTTTTGGACCTAGTGCATAAGACCTCAACATTTGCCTATGGATAAGTGGACTAAGCTAAAAACCAAGGAATGCTGCAGATTTTAGCATGTGATTGAATGGGCTATCCCTATTGGCCACATGGACAACTGGGCCAACCACCTCGGGTGTGAAAAATGGATTAGCCCTCTTATCCATGACCATCCATTAGGGAAAAGCGGTTCTTAGTAGCAGTCCAAAATGGGATCAGATCTAAATTTCTCTATTGGCTTTTCCAATTGCATACAACATTGTTTAACTGATCTACAAGCTGTGTTGAAAACAAGGCTTAATTTGTAGACATAAAGGAAATGAGACTGTGGAGCTGGAGTAGGAGGTAGTTGGGCCAGGAGCAGGAGAACCAAAGAAGAGGGGCTAGTTTAGGATCTAGGGTGACTGTTCTGTGCTCTGTTCCAGGCACACTCCCTCCCTCCAGGCTGCCTGGAAGGGAAGGACGGAGCAGAACACCCCTACTTTTGTTCCCTCTAAGCTGAGCAGGAGTCCTCCCAACTCCATTGCTGCGGGGGGGGGGGGGGGGTGCTGCTTCAATATTATGTTTGGTATCACTAGGTACAAGCAGGTTCCATGGAGTCCTGCACAGTTTTCCTGTCCCTCACTATTGAAAATGTAATAGTGAAATAGCACCCCATACTGGCAAGAATGTAGGTGGAGGACTCCTGCTCAGCTTAGAGGGAACAACAGTGACCCTCTACTGCTGTGCAGTCCGAAAAGAAGTGGTGGAACTGTGTTCTAGGCCATTCCCCTCAGAAATGAAGCCCTAGAGGTTCCCGACACCAGTTGATACAAACAAGTCTTTGGGTGCCATCTCCTTTCAGTCTCACACTTGGATTGTCACGTAATCATATTTGTTGACTTTTAGAAGTCAGTTAATATGTTTTTTTATGCCTAATGTGAGCCTGAAACTGGTTGTGTCATGCTCATACATTGAGCTTAGATTCATCTTCACTCAGAAGTCAATGGAATTATTCAATAAACGTTTTTTTCTTTCAAATGCCATCACTTGAACATAATTCTCAAGGTAGTCATAGATGTAGTAAGTGGGTCCAATAAGAAGGTGTCACCCATGAATTATATGTTGATTTTTATTTCTGCTTTTCCTAGAATCAGAATGAGAAAAAAAGTTATTTTTGAATAAAGCCCAGTGATTGGTGTTCATCATATCAGTGGTGCAGTCTTATTAACAGTGACACAAGCATCTTTTAGTTTCCAAAGTTTTCTAGTCTTTGCAGTAATAGTTTTCAATCTTTATTTGAAAAGAAGCTTATTATAATGTATTGTGAATTTCTACAGAACCTCAGCCTTTTCACCAGGATGCAGTACCCCAGTCAAGGGTTGCTTTTGGTGCTCTTCCCTGTCCAGCTCATTTTCAAAAGAGAAGGGTGCCCATCTTTCGAAACAAATCGGGAGATGGGCGCCCTTCTCGCAAGGCCGCCCAAATCCGCATAATCGAAAGCAGATTTTTTTTTTTTACACCCTCGATGGCTTTCTGTCGTGGGGACGACCAAAGTTCACGGGGGCGTGTCGGCAGGGTAGCGAAGGTGGGACTGGGGCGTGATTAGGAGATGGGCGTCCTCGGCCGATAATGGAAAAAAGAAGGGCAGCCCTGACGAGCACTTGGCCGACTTTACTTGGTCCATTTTTTTTTCATGACCAAGCCATGAAAAGATGCCCGAACTGAGCAAATTACCACCGGAGGGAATTGGGGGTGACCTTCCCTTACTCCCCCAGTGGTCACTAAGCCCCTCCCACCGTAAAAAAACAGGTTAAAAATACTTTTTTGCCAGCCTCAAATGCCATACTCAGGTCCATCGCAACAGTATACAGGTCCCTTGAGCAGTTGTAGTGGGTGCACTGCACTTCAGGCAGGCGGACCTGGGGGGGGGGGGGGTTTGCGGGGCTCAGCACCCAAGGTAAGGGAGCTATGCACCTGGGAGCAATTTCTGAAGTCTACTGCAGTGCCCCCTAAGGTGCCCGGTTGGTGTCCTGGCATGTGAGGGGGAGCAGTGCACTACAAATGCTGGCTCTTCCCACGACCAAATGGCTTAGATTTGGCATGTGAGGGGGAGCAGTGCACTACAAAAGCTGGTTCTTCCCACGACCAAATGGCTTGGATTTGGCCATTGAGATGGCCATCTTTGGATTCCATTATTGGCGAAAACCAAGGGCAGCCATCTCTAAGTTTGACCCAAATGTATTATCAAAACGAAAGATGGATGCCCATCTTGTTTCAATAATATGGTTGGGGACGCCCTTTTACGGGGCCGTCCTTAGAGATGGGTGCCCTTAGAAATGGACGCCCCCGTTCGATTATGCCCCTCCATGCCACCTCTTCCTCCCCTTCTAGAACTTTCTCCTTTCCTTTTCTGGCTGCCTAGTCTCCATGGCTGCCGCCCCCCCCCCCCCCCCCTTGTTTGGGGCTGTCTGGGCTGTTATTGGCCAGCCTAGAGAGTGCACATATATGTCTGGGGGAGGGGGGGTTGGAAAGTGTACAGAAAGAGGTGAGGCAGTGTGTGGCTCATCCTGTTTTCTTCCTTCCTGTGCCTGCTTCCCTAGCATGGCATCCCAAGGTAGATACCCATCTTCCCAGTGGTAAAAATTGGTTCTTCCATGACAGCACAAGGTTACACCCAAACTATGTGGCTATGCTGAAGGTATATTGGTTACTTTAGCTCCTTGTAAACTTTACATAATCTCCTAGAAACAACTGCAGAAGACTCTGGATCGCCTTGCGTCCAGTTTGTAAATAAAAGGACTCAGTGATTTAAATTAGTGTTAAAGGTCACCCAGGCACTTTTCAATAGTGAGGGAAGAGAACTGGTAGAAACGAGGGCATCGGCTTGGTTACCTTGTCAGCATGTGTCCTTTTTTGGGGTCGTATGCTAATTCTGAGCCTTGGAAAGTTTCTATTGAATTATATCCAGGAGATGAGAAGCATACACTCAGCTGTGCTTTAAAAAGAAATGCAGGAAGATTGAATACATTAGTAATCACATGTAAGTTAGGATTAACATTTAAATCCTAAAGCTTGCCTACTCTACCTACAGCACTCATTTTAAAGCCCTTTTTTTGTGATGTGATTCAGCTGACTTAATTTGGACCTAACACTGTAGTAAGCTTTGTAACAATTATTTATTTTGGGAGTGAGTTTGATGTTAGTTCTGTAGAGCCATTTGACTTTATTTCATGGTCCTAGGTACAGAAGGAACTGTATATATGGGAGCAATTTTATAACTGTGCCTAGAAAAATGTTCAGAAATGCACCTCCTTTATGCCTGTGTATAAATGCAGTGTAGGTGTCTTTGTGCCTTTGTAAAATAAGCACCCAGAACTATCCCCAGTAGCAGCATACATGTTCTCACACAAATTTACACCTGCAGAGTAGGTGAAGGTATGTGCCTGTTCTCTATGCTTTTACTTTGGGTGTTTTATAAAGTGTGTATGTATATTGCAATGCACTCAAACTACACCCTCAGGACTTGCCTTGGCTCTTAAGGAGTTTCCTTGGGAAAGTTAGATATCAACAATGGAATAAGGTTTGAAAGTGGATGTTGTGGGGGGGTAGAGTGAGAAGGATTTTAAGTACCTTGGATGTGGTCTCGGGGGTTGGGGATGACAGTAAGAAAGTACTTCTAAAAATACTAACTTTTCCTTCAAACCCTTCCTCCCTGCTTCCCTGGACAATCGCATCCACTTTCATAAGAGTCTGCAGCCAAGGTGCTGCTTATCTGTTTTCTGATCTAAACATAGAGTAAATAATTGTTGAGCATATCTTACATATTAACAGTTTAAAAAAAGATAATTAAATTATGAATGTATATGAAAGATGTGCAAAGGGACAGTAGCCAGGGTTGAACACTTGATTATTGGTGTTAACTGCAGGCAAGGCTGACGCTTGTTCTTCTGGGGTTTTTTTTTGTGTGTCTCTTATGTGTTCGATTTATGCACATGCACTTCTCTTTCAAAAACAGCAAACTATGCTAGCCTGTAGTATCAGCAGGGTGCAAGGATGTTCTTTTACTTTTAGTGGTCAGAGCTTTCACTGGCAAGATTATTTGCTTCAGAAGTGAAATGCATTTGCAGACCTAAAAGTTTGATCTGTACAGTAGTTTTAAGGCTTGAACACACAAGGGGATAAAATCTTAGTTTCTAAAGTTAGGAACTGGAAGCTGAAGGTTCTACTGCAGGCAAGAATTCCATTATTCATGTGCAAATTAAGAATTCACAGGGTTAAAAGGTTAGAAACTGGCCAGGATGAGGTTTACCCTCCTGATAAAGAGCAGATGACCCTCATTCATTGGCCAAAGCTTTCATGTAGACCCTCTGCAAATTGTTCTTTAGGAATGCAGAGATTCAGATGTGAGCAAGGCTTTCCTTAAGTGTCACTGTGGATCCTTATCTCCCCAGCACATCAGAGCAGGTCTTCAGGGAGGGGATCCTCAGCAGAGGCCCCAGGGCCTTGTCTTTCCTGTTGTTCATCCATGCACATAAGAATCCTGAATCATTTTCTTCAGGTTTATTTTTAAGAAAACTATAAAGGTTAGAGTAGCATTTGGGTATGAAGTTGTGGTAGGCAGAGGATTGGCCTTAGAGCACTGGGGAGGGGGAGATGGGGGAAGGGCTGCTCTGTGTTCTCTTACCCAGCCATTTGTGAGGCACCATGTGGCGAGAAATGCTAATAACTAAAGTTTCAAAAGCTTTATTCTCCCATTGTTGATGCCACGCTGGAATAAGTTTCTATCGACCGGAATATTAAGGTTGCACTTCTAAGAGCAAGATGTCTATAAGGCTGCTCTCAGACCCCTTCAGCTATAAAGGGCACCAACATTTTTAAATTTTGAAACCTGAGTATAATTATAGTTCACAACAATTGAGGTGTAACAGAATATTGTCTTGTTTGCACAGATTTCTGAGCAGCACTTAATCAGTGAAACAAGGAATATATTTTGCAGCTTTTGCAGTCTGCTAAGCTGGCTGTTCATTAATAATTGGATGGACTTCTGTTTGTTTCCTTTCCATCACAGGTGAAAATTAAAGTTGTAAGATGGAGAGGTACAATAAAGATGCCTGTGAACTTCTTAGATAGATTTTTCCTGAAAACTTAATATTAAAGATAATTTTAACACAGCAGAACATGTTTTCAAATTACATGAGAACTAAACTATAATCCTTAAAAAACAGGCCAAATACCAATGCAATATTTTAGTTTTAGAATAAATATTACAGGAGGGTAGTACTAAAACTGCAAATTCTTACTGCACTTTAGTAAAGGTCCTCTTAACTTTACTAACATTTACTCTGTCCGCAGCTGAAGTTATTCTCCTGAAGATAGCATAGCCAGTACAATACTACATTTCTCCAAGTTGCCTACAGACAGCAATTTTTCACACTTAAAAACCTGCTTATTGCACTTTAATTGCAAAACTTAGCCCGTGGTAACAGTTGAGGGCATGCCCAGCATCTAATCATACAGTTAATGCAAAGAATAAACATTTTACTGCGCATCAATTGCAAATAATGGAGGTGCCCTTAATTCCTCTTCAGGTGGCATTAAATGATCTGTGTTTGTCGGCTACAGCAACAGTTGACATATGCTGAGTTACCGTGTATTAATTGCAAGTCACTCTCCCCACACTTTCCATGCTGTGCACTTATCCCCAGATTCTAGTGTTCTGTGCCAAAATCCAAGTGTATTCTATAACAACACGTGTAACTTAATTGGCTTAAGCTAATCAGCGTTGATAACAGCACTTAACAAGCAAATATGAACACTAATTGGCAATAACTAGAATTTATGCGCACAACTCCTTAAGTGTATTCTGTAACGCACTGTGCCTAAATTTCAATGTTCACGGGCAAAAATAGGTGTGATTGTAGGTGGAGAAATGGGCATTTCGTGGGTGTTTCAAAATTTACGTGCGTTATCAAATATGGCCCTCTGCGTCTAAATCTATGCGCTGGGATTTACGCCACATTTTCATTGGTGTAAATGGAGGCACATGGTTTTAAATGCTGGGGTATCAACTAAGCATATTCTGTATACTGTGCCTAAACCTAGACCTTATAGAGTGTGCCTAGGCGGAAATGTTTACCGCGCAGATTTTTTAGGTGCCTTATGTAGAATCAGACCCTTAACGGGAAATTCTGTAACAAGTCACTTTCGTTTATGTGCCAGTTGCACACCTAAATTTGAAGAATTCCAACTTTTTCATGCCTAAGTGTCCACTTACCTGTGAAAATGCCAATAGGGCACCTAATTGGTATTGTACAAATATTTACCCAAATAGCATGGTGTGTTTTTGTAACATCGGTAGACCATAAGCGGGGCTGACATTTACTGTTCACTCAGTGTGATTGCGCTTTATCCTATCATCTGGCATTCTTTTCACCAACGTGGTTTATTATCATTGTAACATTTTTTTATTCTAAATTGCTTTGATCTGTTTCACAGAAAAGGCAGTATATCAAGCCTGTTGATAAACAGGCAACTGACATAATACTGTAAATTGTCCACAGTCTTGCTACATTTAGGTGCCCCCCTTTACCCCAGCTCTATAGCAGGTATAAATTGGGGTGCCTAAGAATAGACTTGCCAATACTGGGTTTATGCTAGTTTTCTGTAAGGACACAGGTGCCAGAATAGCCTTACTGCGTCAGACCAGTGGTCCATCCAGGGGCGTATCTGCGTGGGGCCACAGGGGCCTGGGCCCCCGCAGATTTCGCCCTGGCCCCCCTCCCCGCCGTCAACCCTCCCCCGCTGCTTACTTTTGCTGGCGCCGAGGTCCGACCCGCAATCTCCGTTTTTCGTCTTCCTCCGTGGCCATGCTTCCAGGAAGTAATGCTGCAGTGCTGATTCGTTGAATCCAGTTCGGCGTCTGACGTCAGACGTCGAACTGGATTCAACGAATCAGCACTGCAGCGTTACTTCCTGGAAGCATGGCCACGGAGGAAGACGAAAAACGGAGATTGCGGGTCGGACCTCGGCGCCAGCAAAAGTAAGCAGCGGGGGAGGGTTGACGGCGGGGAGGGGGTGGAGAGAGGCGGCGGCGGCGGGGGGGGAGGGAGGCAAAAATGTGCCCCCCCTCTCTGGCTGTGGCCCCCCCTACCGCCGGATTCCAGATACGCCCCTGGGTCCATCTAGCCCAGTATCCTGTTTCCAGCAGTGGCCAATCCAGGTCGCAAGTACCTGGCAGAAACCCAAATAGTAGCAACATTCTGGAATCCCAAACAATAACAAGATTCTGGAACTCCATAGAGTAGCAACATTCCATGCTACAAATCTTGGGAAAAGCTGTGGCTTCCTCATGTCTGTCTCAATAGCAGACTATGGACTTTTCCTCCAGGAACTTCTCCAAACTTTTTTAGAACCCAGATACACTAACTGCTGTTACCACGTCCTCTGGCAATGAGTTTGAGAGCTTAACAATTCTTTGAGTGAAAATATATTTCCATTACAGGACGCCTAAATAGAGGCACCTTGTTGTAGAGTTGCCCCCTTAGCGTGCAAATTAGTGCATGTATAGTGTCAAGCCACTGTGGCAACTGATATTGCAGTGATGTGCTAATAGCACTTGCTAGGTCATATATAAGGAGGGAATTCTATAAGCGATGCCGAATCTTGGACACCAAAAATATTCAGTGCTAAGTGCTAGTGTATAAAGGCTGCCTGCCTTATATAGAGTAGCATTTTATGCAGATCCTGCGCCTAACTTTTGGGCGTCAAACTTGCGCCTACTAAAACCTGGTGTAAATGCTGGCAGTAAGACAGTATTCTCTAATTCTACACACAACTTTATGGAACACCCCGACACACCCCCTGGCCTTGTGCCATTCGCAGATATGCACTATGGTAGTTAGGCACTAACCCTTATAGCGTGCAGCTAGTTGCGCACACAAATACTAATTGATGCCAATTAACTGCAATAATTGGCTGTTAGTTCCCAATTATTGCTAGTTTAAGGGCTCATGAACTGATTAAGTTGGGCGCATGGCCAAATTTTGGCACGCAACTTTGGGCGCCTTATATAAAATCTGGGAGAAATGTGCTTGATACACACTAGGAATCTTAAGGGGCAGTTCTGTAACCTAGGTTCTAACATTTACATGTGCATTATTCCTCTAATTCTATAAATTGGTCACTCAACATTATGCTTGGCGCGCAAAGTTGCACTTGCAAGTTATAGAATAAGGTCAGTTGTACGTGTAACAATTTAATAATGAGCTTATAGTTGATGTTAACTAGCAATAATTGGCATTAAATAGCGTTAATTTGTACCAATTAGCATATACATGTTAAACTGAGCTTAGTCAGTATTCTATAACATGTGCACGCAAAATGCATAGCACATAATTGCACGGGGTTGTGGATGAGAGGGGATGGGTGGGTCAAGAGCACATCTAGAACTTGCATTCATGTGTTATAATAGGGTACTTGCAGGTACATGCCTTGGGTTCTCTGGCATGAGGTGCAGGGCATTGCAGTTCGTCCAGACTGTGGCAGCTAGATTAGTGGCTGGGATGTCTAGGTACGAACATATAACACCTGTGTTGAAGCGGCTACATTGGCTCCCAGTGTTGTTTCAAATTCGTTATAAAGCTTTGGTTTTAATTCATCAAACCTTGTATGCGCTGGCTCTATAACGAATTTGTTCGTGCTTATTGCCTGTGGTGATCCTTGTGCTCAGAAAGCGCGATGTGCCTATCTTTGGGCATGGTAGGAAAAGTTCAGTATGTTGAATCGAGCCAAGCTGCTTTTCCTATTGCTGGGATTTGCCTATGGGAATGCCCTCCCGGGTCCGTTTCGTTTATGCAGCAATGTGGTTCATTCAGTTAAAGAAACTGTTAAAAACACAGCTGTTGAAGCTTTTATGTAGGAGCAACTGGTGTTATAATTCTTGAAGAAGATTATTATTTGCAGTGGTTTTTTTGTGATATTTGGTTTCCTGTATTTGTTGTCAAAGCTGTTTCTACAATGAATATTCATGAACTTGATTTGCATACACTGTATTATATGCAAATCTCTTTCATGCATATTAATTGTGAATATCCTGGAAACCTGACTGGCAAGGGGGTACTCCAGGACCGGATTAGGTTATAGGCGATATAAGAATGTTTCAAATAAATAAATAATTGCTTACAGTTAGGTGCGGGCACATACACAGCCTTTGAGGTGGTGGAAGTGCTTATGCCTAAGTTGGACATGCAAATTCGGACTTGCGCTTGTATTACATAAATACATAAGTATTGCCATACTGGGAAAGACCAAAGGGCCATCAAGCCCAGCATCCTGTTTCCAACAGTGGCCAATCCAGGTCACAAATACCTGGCAAGATCCCAAAAAAGTACAAAACATTTTATACTGCTTATCCCAGAAAGAGTGGATTTTCCCCAAGTCCATTTAATAATGGTCTATGGACTTTTCCTTTAGGAAGCCGTCCAAACCTTTTAAAAACTCCGCTAAGCTAACTGCCTTTACCACGTTCTCTGGCAACGAATTCCAGACTTTAATTACACGTTCAGTGAAGAAAACTTTTTCTCCGATTCATTTTAAATTTACTACATTGTAGCTTCATCGCATGCCCCCTAGTCCTAGTATTTTTGGAAAGTGTAAACAGACGCTTCACATCTACCTGTTCAACTCCACTCATTATTTTATAGACCTCTATCATATCTCCCCTCAGCCGCCTTTTCTCCAAGCTGAAGAGCCCTAGCCGCTTTAGCCTTTCCTCATAGGGAAGTCGTCCCATCCCCTTTATCATTTTCGTCGCCCTTCTCTGCAGCTTTTCTAATTCCACTAGATCTTTTTTGAGTTGCGGCGACCAGAATTGAACACAATATTCGAGGTGCGGTCGCACTATGGATCGATACAAAGGCATTATAACATCCTCATTTTTGTTTTCCATTCCTTTCCTAATAATACCTACCATTCTATTTGCTTTCTTAGCCACAGCAACACACTGAGCAGAAGGTTTCAATGTATCATCAATGACGACACCTAGATCCCTTTCTTGGTCAGTGACTCCTAACGTGGAACCTTGCATGTTGTAGCTATAATTCGGGTTCCTCTTTCCCACATGCATCACTTTAAATCTAAAAAGATTGGATGTGTATATGCATGGATTGGAAAAGATATAAGGGAAGATACTACATTGTTATGCGAGCTGAAGGCGCTGGGCAATCATTGAATGACTTAGGTTACAGAATTGATGCCTAAGGCTAGATTCAATAAATGGCACCCAAGGTTAGGCGCTGGGATGATCCACGCTAAGCTCGTAGTCTGTAAAGGGTGCTCTTTGTGGAGCTTGCTTTATGGAATACTAGCTCAGTGCGCATTACGCCTGCTAAAGGCTGGTGCCCAATTGATGGCAGTTAGGTACGCAAATGCAGATATTCTATAACATTGTGCATATGCCCCTCCCATGGCCATGCCCCCACTGGAGCTGCATACTATGAAATGTAGGCACACAAGTTACGGAATAGTGCAGATGCATGCATAGCTCCTAATTACTGCAAATTAAGTGCTTATTAATCCCAATCATTTATAGCACCTAATTGACTAATTTAGTTTACACACTGATCTGGGATTGGGCGACCTATACAGAATCCGGGGGTTAGCATCCAAATGTTTGGCATCTAACTTTAGGCAACCTTTCTCGACTTTACCCCTGTGTGCATAAATGATTAGAGTACTAGCAGATCTGCATATGAGTGCACACATATGCATGTATA
Source organism: Microcaecilia unicolor (assembly GCF_901765095.1). Classification (NCBI taxonomy): domain Eukaryota; kingdom Metazoa; phylum Chordata; class Amphibia; order Gymnophiona; family Siphonopidae; genus Microcaecilia; species Microcaecilia unicolor. The sequence goes on from NC_044031.1 coordinate 707,830,816, forward strand.
TGCCAGTGCTGTAAATATGCGCCTGTCTTGCATAGCATTTATTTGCAGGGGGCCATTCACATGGGTGGGACTTAGTCAGGGCTCCCACTTATGCATGTCAATTATACACATTGCTGCCACATATAAGTGCTTGTACTTATACTATTCACCTATTGTGCAGCCTTTGGGTGCCTCATTGAAGATGCCCAGTTAAAGAAATTACCTTCTTACCCCCTCATTCTATAAACGTGAATGCACAGTTCTACACTACAGGAACCTCAGAAGCCAGAGGTTCATGCAACTGCATCACTAATTTTGATGGCTGTTTATATTATTACTATGCTAGGTGGGAAGACATGAGGAGAAGGGCTCTTGTGTGGCCATAGAAATAATTAGGAGTCCTAGCTGAAATGCAGGCACTTGCATAGCCAAGTGTCTGGCAGTCTGTGCAGAGAATCTAGATGGCCGGATGTTTAGGCAGTGGTTAGATTAGTATTGGTGGCTATTTAGATCATTACAAAGCTTTGTGCTTAGATGCAGGAAGGAAGGGAAACCAAGTATGAATGAAGTAAGGAAATGTTATGTTCACCTGCTTAAGACAAACTTCATTGACTGAGAGATGACAATAGTTGTCCTGGATTAAGAGAGGCATCTTGCAAGTAGTAATGTTATCCGGCTGGAAGCTGCAGTATATTCTTATAGTATGGACAAGAATACCTGGGCAGACTGGATGGGCCACTTGGTCTTTTGCTAAATCATCTGCTGTATTACTTTGTGATTAGAAGAATGGTATTAAAATGCACAAAAATGAATGAATTACTGTGATAATATTTAGTTATATTTCATCTCTTATTCCACAGCCTAACAAAGTTTCTGCCTATTTTTGATATATACATTTTTTAAAAGTGTGGTGGCCACCCACATACTTTAGGTACCTGGATGTTTAAATTATTTAAAGTTTAACCATAGTATATCCTCCTACATAATGTTGATTTACAAAAATTCAGCACAGTGCTAACAGAGGCAGTAACCCAATGCATTAATCTTTTAAGTATGTGAACCACATCTGTGCTTTTAGTTATTAAATTATAAGCCGTGTTATATAAAAAGAATTAAAAAAAAATCTGGTAGAGTCTGGCGTGCTTAGTCTATTTTTCTTCTAGTGAATAATCTGAGGGCTTTTGTTGAATTGTGTCTTGGGACTTAAAATGATAAAAGTGGCCAATAGAATTTTACAAGTTTGTTAAAGCAGTACATGGCTTGTAAGGCAGTCTGCCTGAAGAACTCATAAAACTTGCAGGTACCTAAGAAATGGCGGGGTTGTTTTAAGGTGCTCTGTTAGGGAATTGCCCATCTCTTGTCACCTGTGGTGTTTCCCTGTGTGGTGATCACTAAATTAGGGCCACTTTTTTTTTATTGCAGAGCAGTGCACTGAAGCAGAGCTTACTCCTTCTTATTACAGTGGTGTGTGTGTGTGTGTGTGTTTTTTTTTTCCCTGTGTGGTTTCTGGAAGGAATTGCTAGCTAGCCATTCATTGTCACATCTTTTGTTGGCCTGCTGAAATTATTGGAGAGAAGGATTTCATCCATAGTGGTTGTGTACCCAGTAGATTTGTTATCAGATCTTCATGGTGCTTTGATTCAGTGCAGAAGGAGGAAATGAGACGATGCAAGAGAAGATCCTAAAATTCTTTAGAAAGATAGAAAAGACACCAACTATAGAACATTTCCTCCATAAGGTACGAGAATCATGGAATCTATACCCCTACTAAACAAGTGAATTAATAACTTTCTTATATTATGTAGTTTTCTCCTACACCAATGGAAAGACGCATGAGGGTTTGTCCTGATGGCCAAGCTTAACAGGGGCAGAGTGATATGACTCCCCTTCCTCGTTTTGGGCCTTGCTAGGTATGGAGGAGCCTGGGATGCTTAGTTCCCAGGCCGGGATCAAGAGCAGTAGGAAAGGGGGGGGGAACTAAGCCAGGGGCAGAATGGTGGCAAGATGGGAAGGGAGTATGGGACAAACCTAAGGAAGGGAGGCAGGGGTTAGAGCCCAGAGCAGAGCTAGGCTATTTGGGTTAGTTAGTTTTATTCAAAAGGCTGAAGGTGAGAAAAAGAGGGTTTCAGGATTGATAGAAGAGGAAGAGTAGAGGTAGATCTCTAATTGCAGTTGAGTATGCTCAGTTTAAATGAGTCGCGCTTTTCTATGGGAGTGTTGCCCTCCCTCCCTATTAGTATGGGATGGTCTTAGTGCTGGACAAGAGTTAGTGGATGTTGAGGCTTGCTCAGCAATGAGGGTGTTTCAGGGTTGTCACCACTGGTGGTCACCCAAGCTTCAGTATGGGTTGGGTAGAGGTTTGAGTTGAGGGACTTCTCTCCAGATGATAAGTGAGGCGCTTGCAGTTGGGCTCTGGCAACCTGGCCATGTGGCATGGTGAGTCCCTTAGTAGGCCCCAGCTCGTTGCATGGTAGAGCTTGCGTATGGGCAGCATGGTGTTTTAATTGTATATGTCATATATCTAGTGACTTGAGGGGCTACCTAGCTTGTAACATGCAAAAATCCAAAAATACTTTCAAAATCTATAGTAGTAAATGTTGATGACAGAGAACTGTATAATAATTTTTAAATAGTTGAGTCCTCAGTGTAGAATTTCAAAATGGGAAGTAGAGACAGTGCTCTTCCCAAGCATACAACCAAGTGAAATCAATGTTCACAAATCAGTTGAAACTTCACTCCATCATCAGACGCAACTTTGTGTGAAATAAGTGCACCAAAAATAAGTGCAATCCAGTGAAAACTACAAAGTAAATAATTTCTCCGTAATCAACAAAAACTCTTAAGTGTAGTCAAACATGCAGTCACTAGTTAGTGCGGCCCTTGAATATTTCACAAATGGTATTTGTCCATAATAGAATGACTGTGTTGAAACTTAACAACTTATCTTAGTAGTAGGATAAATCCAGATGGGTTCTACAGAGCCCCCTTTCAGAAGTCTCTCCTTTATCAGGAACCTGAAATGAAACACTCACTAGATGTCTTTCTGGGACCGTAATACTCCACAAAATGGCAACTGGCCAAGAAACGCTGAGACAAATGCTGTTAAAACAGAAAGGAAACCACAAATGACGTTTGACAAAAACTTTATAGATCTGAAAAGATTACAATATAGTGTTCCATTCTATATAGTCATTTAACCATAATAGTTCAACTGCTTTTAATTTAAAAATCCAGTATTGTTCACGATATGTTAATCGTTTTTGTTTTTCTTCCTCTAAGTGTGCACAAATTTGTTCAATAATGAGCCAAATAAGATTTTCAAAACTGATTATCTGTCATGTAGTGGGAAACCTTAGGGGCATTAACAGTTCTGTTCTTCAAGCGACTGCAATGTTCTTGCAGTCTTGTTTTAATGCTCCATATGGTACATCCCATATAAAATTTCTCATAAGGACAAATAATTATGTATACAATATAATTAGAGTTGCAAGTAGTTTGAGTAATGGGGTTAGTTCATTGTGTACAATCTAAGCAAAATTGGCTCATAGTACAATTTCCACAAGGACTATGATGTCCATCTTCATGAGAGTGATGAGAATCCATACTATAGGAGTTGTGAACTAGATAGTCTGCCAGATTTGTAAATCTTGAGTAAGCAATACATGGTCCAGGACGAAATATCTCGCGTAATATTAATGTTGATCAGTGTTTCCGAATAGTGGCAGCTACTTGAGCAGACTGGTCTGAAAAAGAGAGAACACAGATCTGTTTGTCCATAGGAGCACGTGTCTGATCTTTTAATAACAATTCCAGCTGGGCATAGCATGCTCTTAAGTAGGCTTGCTTTACCACAGAGGAAGGGTAATCTCTTTTTTAAAAATCTCGCTGTTAAGATTTTTGCTTGCCTCTTATTTTCATAATCTGTGGTGCAAATCCTCAAATTGACTAACAGGTAGAGAACGTTTTAGTCTTGTGGGATGAGAACTATCACATCCTAAATAGGTGGTGTTCTCAATAGGTTTTCTATATACTGTGGTGGAAAGTTGAGAACCAGTTTTAATGACTTCTGTATCTAGAAATGTAATGCTTTCTCAACTTGAATTAATGGTAAAACGTAAGTGAGGATCTTTGGAATTTAGCCAATATAAAAAATTGTTGTAAGGCTGTCAGATCCTGTGTCCAAATACAGACAATATCATCTATGAATCTCACCCACAGTTTGATATAGGAAAACCATTGGGAACCGTATAAGTGCTGTTCTTCAAAATGAGTGACACATAGATTAGCCAGACTAGGGGCTATAGCTGTGCCCATGGCTACCCCATGAGTTTGTAAATAAAATTTCCCATCAAATGAAAAAAATTTTTTTTCAGCATTAAAGTGAAATCAGCTGAAACATGGTGACCCTGATTTGTTCAACCAAGCGTGGCATCCACAATAATACAAGCTTCCTCCTCTGGGGAATGTTTGCATATAAAGCTTCTAAATCCATCATTACAAGCATGTCCATTGATGAAAGATCTGATACAGCCCATACTTTGCTTAAAAAAATCTGTAGTATCCTTAATATAGGATTTTGCTTCCGTGACCACTGGTTTCAAGAAGTGATCCACAAAATGGGATAATGGTTCTAAAATAGTACCTGTTAAAGAAACAATTGGATGTCCTGGGGGTTGCTGGATGGACTTATGTACCTTGGGTACTATATAGAAACTTGCTAGTAACATGGCAGCTAGTCTCTTTAGGAACATGGATTATCCTTGTTTATAAATGGTTTATCCAGAATATACTTGTAAACTCAGATGAGGTGTTTTTTAAACAGTTTGTTACAACAAATTAAACTGTGGCCAGTTTTTCCAACTTGATGTTTATTGTATTGTGTTCTGTATTGTATGGAGGGGGGGAGTGGATTGATGGGAGTCAGGGGATGGCCATCTCAGATCTCTCCATGTTAATGGTATTTTCTATTGATGACTGACATATCAGTACTCTAGGCATTGACGTGTGTGAATATTTTCATTTTACTTTCTGGACTCTTCAATAGTTTATTTGGTGTGAAGTCAAGTTTGCCTGCAGTTCTGCTCTTTAAACAATATCTGCTGGATTTTGTATAGGTCACCCAGAGTTGGGTGCGCAAATTGGGGCATGGATCACAGATCTACACACAAACTAATTAGCGAATTAGGGGCTAACAGTAAGTAACTGGTGTTAACAGTCACTTAATTGGCAGTAATTAGGAGTTACATGCACTTTCTTTTCTATAATGCAAGTGCCTAAATTTTATAGTTTGCAACTCCAAAGGAGGCATTGGCCATGAGAGAGGTATGGATGGGTCAGGGGCGTTCTCCTAAATTAGGCGTGATGTTATAGAATACCTCCATTTGTGTGCCTAAGTGCCATCAGTTGAGCCTCAGCTTTTACACTAGCCATTGGCAGGCAGAAATGCTCATGCCCAAAGTTAGGTATGAAGTGCATGCTAAGCTAGTATTCTTTAAGGGTAGTTCCATGCAGAATACTAGCTTAGTGCACATCGTTTCGCACCATCTTTGGGCACCATTTACAGAATCTAGCACTATGTTTTTGGACCCTATTAAGCATTTAGGGGGTCTCTTACTAAGCGGTGGTAAGTGCACCCCCAGCGCGCACCATTTCTGGTTATCACCATTGCCCAGTTACCACTGGGTTAGCATGGGAGCCCTTACTGCCACCTCAGTGGGTGGCGGTAAGTGCTCTCCCCTGAAATGGCTGTGTGGCAAGTGCTTCACTTGTGCCAAGGCCATTTAAAAAAACAAACAAACAGCCTCAGTATCTCTCCACTCTCATCTCTCCCTACATTCCTCCCTGGGAACTCCGTTCACTAGGTACATCTCTCTTATCTGCAACCTTCTCCTCCACTGCTAACTCCAGACTCCATTCCTTTTATCTTGCTGCACCATATGCCTGGAACAGACTTCCTGAGCCGGTATGTCAAGCTCCATCTCTGGCCGTCTTCAAATCTAAGCTAAAAGCCCACCTTTTTGATGCTGCTTTTAACTCCTAACACTTATTCACTTGTTCAGAACCCTTATTTTATCATCCTCACTTTAATATTCCCTTATCTCATGTTTGTTCTGTTTGTCTGTCCTAATTAGATTGCAGGGACTGTCACTTCATATTCAAGTGTACAGCGCTACATACTTCTAGTAGCGCAATAGAAATAAGTAGTAGTTGTACTTTTACCCGCTGCGGTACAAGGGGCCTTAGCACACACAAAACAAATATGCTGATGCCACTGCAGGCCCCCTTTTGCTGCAGCTTAGTAAAAGGATCCCTTACACCATTAATTTGTGTCCAGATGACCTTAGAGCAGGGGTTCTCGACCCAGTCCTCAGGACACGTATTTCTATCCCATGCAGATCTCTCTCATGCATTTTCATTGTGGGTATCCTGAAAACCTGACTGGCTAGGTGTGTCCTGAAGACTGGGTTAGAGTGATGACTTGGGCACCTCCGCTATTATAATGCCATTTATGTTGGCCTTTCAGAGAAGATATCGAGCACATTCCAGGTACTATAAAATGGTGCAACAAAATCAGTGACAAGAGGTAGTACCTATATGTGTGATTTCTGCTAATTGAATACAGAGGTTGCAAACGTTATCTACAGTTTGCAAGGGGAAATAAACAACAGAGGATTAAGAATATCTCCTTTAATCCTTCTGTTACAGGGCTGGCTGAAACAAGCACTTTAAAAAAAAAATTACACCAGAGAACAGCTATAAATCCCCACATAGAAATTGTAGATCAGAGCTTCCCAAACTGTGGGTTGGGACCCCGAAATGGTGTCACAAAAGTTATCTAATGCTGAATCTGGGGTCTACCTTAGGAGTCAGCACTCAAGAAAAAGATCTAGGTGTCATTGTAGACAATAGGCTGCCCTCTCCTCCATCCACCCATATCCAGCAAAATTCCTCTCTCCCCTGCCCCATTCATCCATCCATGTCCAGCAATTCTCCTCTCCCCTGTCCTCCCCTCCATCCATCCATGTCCAACAACTGTCCATTCTCCGCTGCCCTCTCCTCCATCCACCCATGTCCAGCAAAAAACCTCTCTCCCCTCCCCATTCATCCATCCATGTCCAGCAATTCTCCTCTCCCCTGCCCTCCGTCCATCCATGTCCAGCAACTTTCCATTCTCCCCTGCCCTCTCCTCCATCTATATCCAGCAAATTTCCTCTTTTCCCAGCCCTCTCCTTCCCTCCTCTCCATGTCCAGCGATTCTCCTCTCTCCCCCTGCCCTCTCCTCCCCTCCTCTCCATGTCCAGTGATCTCTTCTGGATATTTGGGGGGGGGGGGGGGACAGACAGAGGAGCAAGGCTAGATATTTTGGGGGAGAAGAGGCAGATGGGCAAAGCTGGGTATTAAGAGACAGGAACAAAGCTGGATAGTGGAAATAAAAACAGGCAGTGCTGCATGGTGGAAGAAGAGAGGCTGAGGTGAAGAGTGGTAGAGTAAAGAGAGAGAGAGGGAGGAGCAATGCTGGATGGTGGGGGGAGAGACAGTGGTGCATTGTTGTATGAGGGGAGAGAGAAAAAGAGAAGTGATACTGGATGGTATGTGAGGTGGGGTGGGAGAGAGAGAGGAGATCCTGGGTGCCTGGGGCAGGAGGAGAGAAGAGATGCTGTATGGCGGGGTGGGGGGGGAGGGGAGAAAGTTGTATGGAGGGAGAGAAACAGAGAGGAGATTATGGCAGGCGGGGAGAGAGACACACACATACACAAGATCCGGGATGGTGGGGTGGGAGAGAGAGAAAGAGGAGATACATATCTAATATCTAAATTTAATAAAAGGTATTACTTGTGATTATTTCACTTTTAATTATTTTTTTTCTGTTGTCAGATAATTATGGGTGTAAGCCCCACCCCGCCCTCGCCCCCTTTAGCCTCCCCAAACAGTTGGGCCACTGATCGCCTATGCATTACTGCACATTAAGAAGCATTAACTTGTCTTATTTACCATAGGCCCCAATTTAAGAAATGGGGCCTATTTGCTAGCAATGCACAACGTGTGTTAATGTGGTTGCTCACTATAGTAAATCTAGCCCTTTCTCTTCTATTGTTACAGAGTGAAGCAAGCTAAAAACTGAAATCATAAATCATCAAAAATACCTACTGTACCTGTATTTGATATGTAAATCACTTTGGCTGTACCACAGAAAGACGGTATATCAAATGCATGACCCAGACCCATATTCCTTAAAACAAATCCTCCCTGAATGTGATTAAGGAAAAAAGTGAAATGTATGTGCATAAACCCTCAAATTTCTGTTTACAATTAAATGCTTAATTTAGTCAGTCAGCAAACAACTATCTACTTAACTGGTATAAACTGTTAAACTGCCATTTTACTATGTGAGGAAGGACCTCTGGTAAACCCTTAATTGTTGTAACATATGCCTGAGGCAGGGCCTGGTCTTCTATGTGTTCTTTATAAATAGAATTCATTGAGTTTATGAAGCCTCTGAAAGGCATTTATCATTTTGTTCACTAGATCCTACTCTGTCATTTGCTAAATTGAAGTTAACTGAAAGTATTCTTTGGGCATTTTGGCATGGCTTGGTGGTTTTTTTTTTGCCCGAGGAGAGAGTATTTAGAATTCTGCATTGTCTAATTATACTGTGTAGATTTTCCTTTAAAAGATATTTACGTGGGCATATGTCAACTTTTTTTTTGTATTTCTTTTAATTTTTAAGCAAACAACCCTGTGGCCCAGATGCTGCAAATAGATTTACCATTGATCTCCAATAAAGGTTGAAAAGGAATGTTGCTGATATGGGTCCAGCTGATCAGTGCAGGGTAAATGCAACTAATTTGATTTGTCTCTGCTGGAGGCTGTTGTGTAATTGTATTATGATCAGTATAGTTCTTATAGAAATAAGAAACGATGGGTTTCACTCGAACTCTGCTGTATTTGCAGGGACAAGTATAGAAATCTAGCAGTCTATGCACTGAGCCATTTAGAATAATAGGTACAATATGTGTGATAGATTTTGTACTTGCTGTTGGTATATTGATCATTTTAATGTGTAAGATGGTTCAGTAAGTGATACTTTAGTATTGACAAAATAGAAAACATTGACATTGAGTTACATTCAATGAAATGTGCAACGAGTTTGCAGAAATTTTCTGTTCTGAGTACCTGCTCTTGGCCTTTCTCTGCTGAAAAGACTGATGCTGGATCATGAAGACTTTTCTTTGCCTTAGGGTGTCTGTAGTATAGGGTTGTTGAAAAGTTAGACTATGGTTGTGAAAATGGAAATGTGGGGTGTTGACATGGATGGTTTTGATCCTGGCTAGCTGTAAGTTCAGACATGAAATACAGGGTGAATAGATGATATATCAGTTGTTAAAACTGAGAAATGCGTATAAATTACTTGCTCCTTGAATAAATGTGGAATTACGTTGAGATGAGCATAAAGGCAGTTATTAAATCCCAATAAATAAATAAAATATAGGAAAGTCTTCCTTTGCTGTGTTGCTCTTCTGTTGTGGACAGCTGGAGGATTTTGGTTTGTAGTCAATTTGGCGCCTTTGGTCAGACTTGCTGTACAGATAGGGAAGAGGAAGGGAAATGGGACTTGATATATTGCCTTTCTGTGGTATTTTGCCTACATTCAAAGCGGTTTACATTTATACAGGTACTTATTTTGTACCTGGGGCAATGGAGGGTTAAGTGACTTGCCCAGAGTCACAAGGAGCTGTAGTGAGAATTGAACTCAGTTCCCCAGGATCAAAGTCCGCTGCACTAACCACTAAGCTACTCCTCCACTGTTTAAAATTTAGGTAGATACTCTTACAACATTTGTGCAGTCTTTGGGGGTAATTAGCTTTTTCCACGTGTGAAGTCTGCTTTACATGCAAAAGAGGGCTTTTATAATATTGCAGGGCTGCAAATGCACAAAAGAAAATAGGTGCATGCAAAGGGTGTTCCTACATCCATCACCACTCTTGCCTCCACTCTGCCCAAACAATGCTCTTAGAAATGCCTATAGGTTGAAATGGATATAAGGGAAAAAAAAACAAGAGTGGAGGTGTCCAAGCAACAGGACAGTCCAAGACAGAAATAAGTGAATCTTTTATTCACCATTGGATACACAGTCCTGAACAAACCAGATCCAGATACACAGTCCCATACAATCTGGACCCAATACAGGCCGTGTTTTGGCTTTCAAGTCTTCCTCAGGAGTCCTACGATGGAAGCCATGATTTAGTAAAAAAAACAATAATAAAGACAAGTAGTGTATCGGATTTCGGAGTTAGGAACATGATTGCATCCAAATGTTGAAGCGGCGTTGTGAATAAAGACTTCATTTATTTCTGTCTTGGATCATTCTGTTGCTTGCATGCCTCCACTCTTGTTTTTTCTTGCTACATTGCTGTGGATGTGCTGGTTTTCTCCTTATCTGCAGACTTATAAAATAAGTGAGCATATGCCACATTTTCACCTTTTTCAGAGCAGGTGTAAATTTGCATTTGGGGCTGGTTCTTTGTGCCTGTTTTATAAAGGGACCTAGACTCCTAGGTAGCCTGTATAAAAGTAGGCACCTTTTTAGACTTCTCACAATGATGTCTTGTTATAAAATCCCCTACGTCCCCCTCCTCCCCCACAATTCCACAGGTATAAATATACCATTCAGCTTCTGCCATTTACAGTAATACCTTTACAAGTGAATTTCTTCAAAAAGGCAGTAAATAAATCCTAATAAAAATAATAACTCCAAAGCTTATCCTTTTAAAATATAGATTTTTTTTTATTTTTTAGCTGCTTTGGAAAAAAAAAACTCTACAAAAGAGCATCATTCATTGCAGTGCTCCCTAAAATTGCACAGCCTACAGCTTATTTAGAGCACTTCATGATTTCTATGTGTAACGACTGTTGTCCAGGGTCTACTTCTCTTATGAATGGTGAAAAATTCAAACTTCACAGATTCTCCTTCCTTAATATTTCCATTCCTGTCACACCCAATTTAGTTATAATCTACAAACTTTAGTTTTTCCTGTCATGTTCCCCGCCCCCCCCCCCCCCCCCCAGTTTCCTTCCTGTTAACCCAAAACCTTCTACTTTGTTTTTTTGTCCGTGTTGTCTCTTATCTAGATGGTAAGCATGGAAGGACAGGGCTTTACAAAGGATTAGTCATCATAACAACTATAGAATGAACAGCCTCATTTTCTTTCTTTCTTTTTTTTCTGGAATCTCTTAAATCAGGCGTTTTCTTCTGACCCACTTTCAAAAACTTTTCCAAGAGTCACTTTTGGTACCACACTAAGGGTATCTTTTACAAAGGCGCGCTCACGTTTTTAGTTCGTTCTAAAATTGTGGGTGCTCTAAAAGTTAGAGATGCCCATAGGAATGCATTGGCGTCTCTAACGTTTAGCACACCCACAATTTTAGCGCGCGCGAAAAACGTGAGCTCGCCTTAGTAAAAGACCCTCTAAGAGTTAAGAAGCTGCTGTGTCGTCATAGTGATTTTTCATGTAGTCCCAGCTCCCTCATATTGGTTCCGAGCCTGCCCTTGTGCGATCATCTAGTATATGACGATTCTCAGTTTCTTAGTGTATAACATAAGCCCAGTGGGGACACGTCACCATAATCGTGCTAGAGATGTTCAACCCACCTGCTTCCTCGATGGGTCGGTCACCTGAAGTGCGCTCTGTCTGAAACATTTGTAAAGTCTGAAAATAACCAAACAAAAGTATTACTGATGTTACTTTTTGTATAGGGTAAGTGAAGCATTAAGAGGATGGAAAATGGCTCCCAAAAATCTATAATGGTAATATGTGGTATTAAGGTAAGAGCAGAGCACTTGGCTATTTAAAATGTATTGTATCCCTCTAACTAATAGCGTGCTGGATTAAATGAACTTATTGATTTCTGCTTCCTTTCTGACACATATTTATGAGCAGTTTCTTTGGCACCCTAGCCACATGTCAAAGGTCATAACTTTCTTTCAATGGGGAAAAATAAAAGGTTTCAGATGGTGCATCCCTGAGATCTACACAGTGGACATTTTGCTTTCTTGCATACAATTGTGTGACAGACACAATAGGAGAAAGCTGTTTGTGCTGATTCATTTGTCTGAGCACAAAGTTCACAGCTGACACTAGCAAAGTATACTTATATATATTTCATTGCCAGCTCTGCAGTTCAGTGCAAATAATTGTAGCATGATTCAGTTTTCTCTGTATAACAGCTTTTCACACTTCAGGTAGAATGACTGTCTTCCAGGCTGAAGTCGCTTCGTACCAGTTTTTTTCTTTACGAGTTCTCGCCAGAGAGAATTTAGTCCAGTTATGACTCTAGAAGTCATACGGGAGGAGGATCCCACTCGGCGAGGAAAAAGACAGAAATATGGTCTGTTGGAGGGAGAATGAGAATCAGCAAATTGTCTTTGCTGATTCAGAATCCATCTTACTCTGTACTCATAAGATTTGTCTTCATTGATTTCATGTTAATGTAGATAAAGCTTTGCAGGAGGCAAGTATACATGTTGCAGTTCCGCTGTACATGTCCATTGACCCCCCCCCCGATTCTATATATGGCACTGAAATTTAGGCGTAGATCCAAGATGCAGGCGCAACTAAGTTAGTTAATGAGCTATCAAGTATGAATTAATGAGCCTTAAAAACAATTGCTAATTGAAATGTTTGCGCACATCTGCTTGCACGCTATTCTATAACCCCTAAGCACCTAAATCTCATAGTATGCAACTCAGGGGAGGAGTATGGGTGTGTCGGGGCATTCTGAAAATTTGTGCGCACTTCGATAGACTAGCTTCATTTACACAACAAAATTCCATAAGTAGCCCCGGCATTTACACCAGGTTTCAGCTGGCGTGAATACCAGCACTGAACTTTAGGCGCGAGAATCGGCTCTAAGCACTATATATCATGTGCAACTTTCTTAAATTAATCCCCTTATTTTCTTACTCCCGTTACTCTATCTTACCTATCTATATGTTCGTTTTTTTTTTGTTACATTTGTACCCCGCGCTTTCCCACTCATGGCAGGCTCAATGCGGCTTACATGGGGCAATGGAGGGTTAAGTGACTTGCCCAGAGTCACAAGGAGCTGCCTGTGCCTGAAGTGGTAATCGAACTCGGTTCCTCAGTTCCCCAGGACCAAAGTCCACCACCCTAACCACTAGGCCACTCCTCCACTCCATCGTTGGTTATACCATATCCTGTCTATTAAAATGTTTGATTACGTGTGGTGACATTGTAAGTAGTATACTATACCATACTTTGTATTGTTTGAATGTTTTTACTGCTGTAATTGTCTATTGGGTATGTTTGAATTATTCTTGCTGTACATTGCCTTGAGTGAATTCCTTCAAAAAGGCAGTAAATAAATTCTAATAAATAAATAATATAAATAAATTCTATAAAGAGTGCTTGTCTCAGAACCATTTATAGAATACTGCAACGTGCCAGTTTTTCCCAGTACCAAATTCTGAGGGTCATTTATAGAATTCTCCCCTGTCTGCTGTGGAGAGGGCAGTGCTGGCTACAGTGAAGAAATTGCCATAACCAATTTACTTAAAAAAAAAAAGCCCATCTGCTGAAAAGATAAGCAGGAGAGGAGGGGGCTTCATATGATTTGATTCCCAGCTATTTGGGCATCTGGCAGTTCAAGTGTTAAGTTGTATTTAACCATCTTTCGAGCTGTGGGGCCATTCCACTGCAGGTTATAAACCTGAATGTAGTTAGTACTCCTTATCCAAGGAAGAGTGTACATTTTTGCTCTGAGAAATGGAACAAATGTTTTATATATACAATTTTGTTTAGTCAGCAAACAGTAATTTCTAGCAGCCCATGTTTCACTTTTCCTGTCTTAGTTCATGTGAATCTGAGTGGCTTGCTTTTTCACAGATGCAGGAAGAAGAGAATTTGAAGCTTTAAAATCTATTTGCATACAATGGAAGCACTACATACAAATCAATCTCATGCACTTTCCATTATTTTCTGTCCTCCGGTAGTTCATTTGTTTCATCTTTGTTGATGTAACTTTTCCAGAAAGATGATGGACTCTGTGGCAGTCAGCAGTTTTTAAACTGTTGACAGCTGTGGGCTGAGTGAAACCCAGATATTTAGTGATGGATCATGGCTGGACTCCAGCACTGAATATCTGGTTAAGTTGGGTCACCCTGAAGTTAACTGGGCAGCAGCCGATATTCAGACGGGTGCCTGATTGCTTTGGCGCATAAAGTTAGGACAGCCTTTTTGCTGCCCTAACTTTATGCGCTTAATAACCAGTCAGTGGACTCAGTATCAACACTAACTGGTTGCCAGCTCCGCCCCTAGACTACCCTGGTACTAACTGGACAGTGCCATGGCAGTCAGAGACAATATTCAGCAGCACTGCCTGCTTAAGTGTCATTGAATACTGGTGGTTGGCCAGCTCTGTAGGGTTTAAACAGCAGGAGCCTCCCCTACCCGGTTAAACTATTTTGAATATCAGGCCTTTGGTGTCTGTTTTATGTGCTTCCTACTCTAACCATGTAGTAGAAAGCATGGGCTTTTTTTCTGAGATATGCTATCTTACTCTCCCCCCCCCCCCCCCCCCCCCATGTCTTTTTCTGGGATGTGGTATTTGACTATTACACCAACTATAGCAGCAGATTAATCCATAGACTCTCTGCTGGGTGCTGAGGGTGCAGGTGCTGCTCTGTTCTGGGTTACTCTGGGGTGCAGATGTGCTGGCTGTACTGCTCAGCTCATCCAGAGGATGAAAGCCTCATTTTCACAAAGCCAAAAGCCCTTACCACCCAGAACAGCATGAAATAGTATGACATCCATAGGATTTCACACACACACAAAAAAAACTATCTCTTGAAGTTTTCTCTCTGTTCCTTTTTTACTTTCTTTGAGTACAGTTCATGAATTGTCCTTCATTCATGGCTGTCCTCTATTTAGGTAATTAGAAGTTTTTAATTGTAAGACAAGGAAAAGAGAAAAAAAAGATACAAGTTCTGAGAACCTGAGACAATACTACGTGCAGTGAGATATCTTGAGAACTTAGAGTAACCAGGGGTGACCTTTGCAGGGTCATCTGGTTGACCCCTGGATGCGAGATCTGGGCTATTCATAGGATCTGGGCTTTTGTCTTGCAGTGACCAGTGGTCAGTGAACTCTGGCAAGCGTTTCTGCCGACCATCTCAGCCACAGACTAGCAGCTGGTGATTGATTCTTTTAACTGTTCAGATTCACATTCTTTTGTGGAGGGCTTGTCAAGAAAGTAAAGGTTTCTATGGAGCGCTATTCATTTTCCTAAAAGGAGAGGGATGCGTTATATGATTGAGTGGATTAAGTAAGGGTCAGGAGAGTTCCTCCATTGCTATGCGTTAATTTGGATCTCAGTGAAAAAGAAGTTTGGGCTATAACCAGAAACGTGTTCAGAAGGTGAAATTATTTCCATTCCCTCTAGCAAAGTATGTATGCACTTTGAATTATTTTCAAAGTGAAAGTGTGCATGGATGGTCACTTTGAGAATTATGGCAGAAAAAGCTCCTCCACACATTTACACCTGCTCCTTTACGAAGATGCCATTTTTGAGTAAAAATGCATGTACACTTTTGAATGTACTAAAATATGTGCCTAGTTCCAAACCTTGTGCACAGGAATGTCACACCCTACAGAAGGGAAAGCACACGTATAGGAGCCCTTTCACATATCAGTTGCCTAATGTAAACTTTTCCAGCACAAGCATGGAAACAGTTACCAGAGCGGTATGACAGCAGACACTGATTCATGTGTTAGTTGCAGAACGTGGGCAGGGTGGAAATAGCACATGATATAGGCAGGCTGACGGTGTGACTTCAATTCAATTTAGGTCTTATATACTGCTAATTTCCTTTGTTTAGGGTTCAGTGCGGTTTACAACTTAGGTGGGACAGCATTGATACAATATTATAGATAGGATATTACGTGAATACAGTCTTGTTGGTTAGATGTAATGATGTGTAGTACTAGAAGGTGTGAGAGTGGGTTACAGAGAGGGGCATAATTGAACGAAAACGCCTATCTCCATGGGCGTTTATCTCCAAGAACGGGTCCGTGAAGGGGCGGACCGAACCGTATTTTGGGAAAAAATAGACGCCCATGTTTTATTCAACAATGTGTGAGCTGGGCGTTTTTGTTTTTCAGCGATAATGGAAAATGAAAGCGCCCAGCTCAAAAACGAATAAATCCAAGGCATTTGTTCGTGGGAGGGGCCAGGATTCGTAGTGCACTGGTCCCCCTCATATGCCAGGACACCAACCGGGCACCCTAGGGGGCACTTTTACAAAAACAAAAAAAAAGGTAAAAGAGCTCCCAGGTGCATAGCACCCTTCCCTTGTGTGTTGAGCCCCCCAAATCCCCCTCAAAACCCACTGCCCACAAGTCTACACCTTTACTATAGCCCTAAGGGGTGAAGGGGGGCACCTACATGTGGGTACAGTGGGTTTGGGGGGGTTGGACGACTAATAAGCATTAAGCAGCACAATTGTAACAGGTAGGGGGGATGAGCCTGGGTCCACCTGCCTGAAGTCCACTGCACCCCCTAACAACTCCTCCAGTGACCTGCATACTGCTGTCAGGGAGCTGGGTATGACATGTGAGGGTGAAAATAAAAGTTGAGAAACTTCATTTTTTGTGGTGGGAGGGGGTTAGTGACCACTGGGGGAGTCAGGGGAGGTCATCCCCGATTCCCTCCAGTGGTCATCTGGTCATTTAGGGCACTTTTTGGGGCCTTATTCGTGAAAAAACAGGGTCCAGGAAAAGTGTCCTAAATTCTAGCTAAAAACGCATACTTTTTTCCCATTATCGGTGAAATGCGCCCATCTCTGTTCGGCAGATAACCACGCCCCAGTTCCGCCTTCGCCACACCTCTGACACGCCCCCATCAACTTTGTCCGCATCCGCGACGGATTGCAGTTGAAAACGTCCAAAAATCGGCTTTCGATTATACCGCTTTATTCGTTTTTGTGAGATAAACGTCCATCTCCCGATTTAGGTCGGAACTTGGGCGTTTTTCTCATTCGATTATAAGCAGGATAGTAACATAGTAGATGACGGCAGAAAAAGACCTGCACGGTCCATCTAGTCTGCCCACGATAAACTCATATGTGTATACCTTACCTTGATTTGTACCTGTCTTTTTCAGGGCACAAAGTCTGTCCAGCAGTATTTCCCACCTCCCAACCACCAGTCCCGCCTCCCATCACCGGCTCTGGCACAGACCCCGTATAAGTCTGCCCTCCCCTATCCTAGCCTCTCAACCACCAACCCCTCTTCCCCCCGCCACCCAATTTCAGCTAAGCTTCTGTGGATCCATTCCTTCTGCACAGGATTCCTTTATGCCTATCCCACGCATGTTTGAATTCCGTTACCGTTTTCATGTCCACCACCTCCCGCGGGAGGGCATTCCAAGCGTTCACCACCCTCCGTGAAGAAATATTTCCTGACATCTTTCCTGAGTCTGCCCCCCTTCAATCTCATTTCATGTCCTCTCGTTCTACCGCCTTCCCATCTCCGGAAAAGATTCGTTTGCGGATATTTGAACGTCTGTATCATATCACCCCTGTTCCTCCTTTCCTCCAGAGTATACATGTTCAGGTCAGCAAGTCTCTCTTTATACGTCTTGGAACGCAACTCCCATACCATCCTCGTAGCTTTTCTTTGTACCGCTTCCATTTTTTTAACATCCTTCGCAAGGTATGGCCTCCAAAACTGAACACAATACTCCAGGTGGGGCATCACCAACGTCTTATACAAGGGCATTAAAACCTCCTTTCTTCTGCTGGTCACACCTCTCTCTATACAGCCTAGCAACCTTCTTGCTACGGCCACTGCCTTGTCGCACTGTTTCATCGCCTTCAGGTCCTCAGATACTATCACCCCAAGATCCCTCTCCCCGTCCGTGTCTATCAGGCTCTCCCCACCTAACACATACGCCTCCCTTGGATTTCTACTCCCTAAGTGTATCACTTTGCATTTCTTCGCATTGAATTTTAATTGCCAAATGTTAGACCATTCTTCCAGCTTCTTCAGATCTTTTTTCATGTTTTCCACTCCCTCCGGGGTGTCCACTCTGTTGCAAATCTTGGTGTCATCCGCAAAAAGGCAAACTTTACTTTGTAACCCTTCGGCAATGTCACTCACAAATATATTGAACAGAATGGGCCCCAGCACCGATCCCTGAGGCACTCCACTACTCACCTTTCCCTCCTCCGAGCGAACTCCATTTACCACCACCCTCTGGCGTCTGCCCGTCAACCAGTTCCTAATCCAGTTCCATTTGATAGTTTTATAGTCCGTTCATGGAGTTAACAAATGTATATTTGTTATGTAGCAGTCTTTGGGAAGAGGCAGATTTTTAGCCGCTTCTGGAAGCTCAGGATCTAACCGCCAGAGGGAGAGAGTTCGAAAGAGAGATACCTGATATAGGGTACAGTGAGTTGAAGATCTTCTGAAATCGGATTCCATTATAGAACAGTGGGGCTAAGATCAATTGTTTTTTCAACCTGTTTGAGTGGACAGTGCAGATAGATGAGATAGTAACAGTTCAGAGGTTGCGCCTCAAAGGATCTGGTGGGTTAGACAATCAACTTTAAACTTAATTCTTTTGGCTATGGGTAGCCAATGTAGTTTGGCAAGATATGTTGACACTCTAGGTACCTGGTCAAAACAGCCCCAGCAAAAAATGCTCCAAACAAAAAAAGCTCCCGACATAATAGTCCCTGACATAACAGCCACTGTCAAAATGGCCTGCCCACAATATAACCCTTGCCAAGTAAGCCCCCTGACAAAAGGGCCCGATCAGGCTGGCCAGCATATGGGACTGCATTTTTTTTTTCCTAATAATCTTACCTTGCCAAACAGGATATTTATTTATTTATTTATTTATTTATTTATTGCATTTGTATCCCACATTTTCCCACCTTTTTGCGGGTTCAGTGTGGCTTACAATATGAGATGAATGATGGAAATACAGTTTGTTACAAATTGGTTGTGGATTACATTGTGCAGAGTTATGCGAGACAATCGAAGTGTCGTTAAGGAATGTAACAATGGAACACAGACATTGAAACGTTGGAAGGAGACAATAGGAGCTTGAAGGGCGATAATAAGGCATAAAGACATATGGTATGCATATTTCTGTGAGTAAAGGTATGAGTGATGTGAGATTACGGGGGGTGAGAGTTCAGAAGTGGATGTATGATGCATTAATGAACAGTGAGTGTGGACTTTATGTGTTTTGGCTCTTTCCGTAGATTTTTTCAAAAAGATGGGTCTTCAATAATCTGCGGAAGGAAGCTTGCTCTTGGATCGTTCTTAAGTTGCACGGCAGTGTATTCCAAAACTGCGTGCTCATGTGAGAAAAGGTTGACGCGTGTAGCGTCTTGTATTTCAAGCCCTTGCAATTGGGGAAGTGGAGGTTGAGGAAGGTTCGGGATAAGGTTAGTAAGACTATGAAAATGATGACAATATTGGGTTTTTTGGGGGTTTTTTAATTAGCGTGTTAATGGAAGAATAGTTTCTTTAAATAGCAGAACAGATCTTGAATACCAGTTTGTAGCTATAGAATTTTGTTTATGCTTTATGCAGTTGAATGTTGGTAGGAGTCTTTATCAGTAAGATTTCAGTTGTAGTTTGTTATATTTTTTGTGATGTGTTATATTTGCTAAGGGGGCTATTTTGTCAAGGGTTGTTTTGTGGGAGGGGCTATTTTGTTAGGGTGTGAAATGTCAAGGGTTATTTTGTGTTAAAGCTGTTTTGTCAGGGCTTTTTTGTCGGGGCTATTTGGCAGGGCTATTATGACTGGGTGCCGACGCTGTAGTATAACTGTTCAGTTTGAGAATTAATCTTGCCGCTGTGTTCTGTATGATCTGCAGTTTATTTTGATATTTGTTTTTAATACCAAAGAATAGGACGTTACAGTAATCCAGATGTGGTAGGATCAGCATTTGGACCAAAAGCACAAAGGCTTTTCGATCAAAGAATGACCTGATCAGACATAGTTGTCTCATCTTAAACATTGTTTTCTTCCATAGTAGGTTGATGTGGGATGAGAAAGATAGGGATGCGTGTAGAATGACCCCAAGTACTATAGCTTCTGATTTGACTGAGAAGGTTCTGTCATTGGGTAGAGTTATTGAGGTTGGGACCTCAATTCTTTGATTCCGGAACCATAAGATCTGTCTTTTGCACATTGTTTCATTTTGTTTTCAGAAGCCCAGGTTTGAATAGTGTTTATCCCAGTTGTTATGGGCTGGGCTGGGTCTTGATGTGAGGATGTCAGTAGTAGGAGGAGCATAATGTCGTCGGCATATGATAGTAGTAGCTCTCCTACTCCAAGGTGTATTGAGCTGAGGGAAGACATGAAGAAGTTGAACAAGATGGGGGATAGTGGGTATCTTTGGGGGACACCACATTTTAGAGCATAATGTCGTCAGCGTATGATAGTAGTAGCTCTGCTACTCCAAGGTGTATTGAGCTGAGAGTCCAGCGGTTGGAAAGAATCTTGTTCTACAGAGTAGCAGTGATTGGAGAGGAATTCATTGAACCATTTGAGGACCGGTCTTGTTATTCCTATCTGATTCAGTCTTTCAAGTAATATTCCGTGATCCACTGCATCAAACGCAGCCAAGATGTTGCGCTGGAGTAGTAGGACCAGGTTCCTCTTGCATAGATATTGCTTGACATATGTTGATAGAATTAGAAGCAGAGTTTCAGTGCTGTATTCAGTTCTGAATCCGAATTGCGAATGGTGTGAAGTGGAGAATGTGTCTAGATATTTGGTATATTTGTTTGCTAACATAGGATTCCATCATTTTTGTAAAGAGGGGAATGCTCGCCACTGGTCGGTAGTTTGCTTTTGCGATTGTATTGAACTCTGAGCCCTTCAATAATGGTGTGAGAACAATTTTGCCGATGTCCACAGGAAGAGAGCCTGATTCAATTAAAGCAGTCTGTTAGCCATTGAACCACCTCTGGTGGAGTGGTTTGGAACAGGAATTCTGGGCAATAATCCAGGAAGTAGTGTGAGTGAGAACATTTTAGTAGCACTGCTTTTGCTTCCTCAAATGATAGTGGTAGAAAAGCTTCCCATAGTTGATTTGTTTTAGTTCCCTGATTTGGGTCTGGTCACGGACAGTCTCCCGACATTGAGATTTTTAAAGTTTCCTCTCTTGGATGCTTTTGTCTAAGTTTATTCTGATTTGATTGATCTTGTTCTAAAAAAAGTCTGCTAATTCTTGAGCAGAGGGGCTAGCTTGAAGCAATTTATCAGCAGAGTTGGTGGCGGTTAGACTTCTGACTAGGGTGGATAGTTTTTTATTGTAAAGGTTGTCCTAACCAACTAGTGTCGAAAGGCAAGTTTCCATTTGGATCTATCGTCTGTTGTTTTGCATTTTCTCCATTACTTTTCAAGATGTCTACATTTCAGGGGATTTTTGAATTGTCTTGATCTTTTTGGTAATCTCTGGAGCAATTTTATCAAGGACTGATTTGATTGTAGTATCCCAGAATTTTATTGATTCTTGTGTAGGGATTTCAGGGATGAGGGAGTCTTTTAACTCTGTCCAGAAGCTGAATTTGTTGATTTTCCCTCTGGAGGTTATCAGCTTAAAAGGATGGTGCTTAGGCTGAGTCGTCAGGTGGATGTTAATAGTGAAGTCTAGTTAGAAGTGGTTGGACCATGTTATAGGCTACCATTTGAATGAGTTAATGAGGTTGTTGGGGTATGATGTAAGGAAATTTAGTGTGTGGCCTTGCTCATGAGTTGGGCCTTCTGTAAACTTATCTTCAAGAACAATCTAAAGTTTTTAACATTGGTATCCGTTTCATTCTCTAGGTGTATGTTGTGAAAGATCCGTCCCTCCTCCAGGGGTTCTCAGGATCCCGTCTCTTCCTTTGGAGACTCCGGCTATGGGCCAAGCTTCATGCCCGGCCCCATAACCCACTGTAATCCACAGGGCACAACTCGGGTTACCAATAATTCCAAAAGAAAAACCAGCAAGTTTTTATTTCCTTGGTGCTCATAGTCCAGCAGTTCAAAATGAAACAGGAACAAAAACACAGCCCCCACTGTTTTCCTCTTCAATGGAATCAGCGCAGCAGGGCAAAAAGAAACATAAACCTCACTGCTTCCAGAACTCAGTTCGTTCCCCTTAAACAGTCCTACAGCCTAGCGCTGGGGAGCGTCTGCAGGCTACAGCTCAAAAAAGGCAAAAACCACTGCTACACGTTTTCCTCAGGTGCAATGGCAAACAGTTCAAAAAAAACATCTCCTTTTCTCTTTGAGTAGTGCACCCAGGCAAAAACAATAATCCCTCCCAAAACATCACACTTTTCACTCTAAGTAGTTCAGCAGCACACAGTTCAAAACAGCCTGAACTCTATGGGGAGATACAAGGGTCACACTTTCACTATCACTGACCCTCCTCCCGCATGACCCTTTTCTTCCCCCTTTCAGTCCAGCTGCCATACCAAGAAGTCACCTGCTTCCTCAGCTTTTTCCCCAATGATTGAGCCCATGCTGCTATGTCCATGGGTTCCTCCAGGCTCTCCCCCTTTTCTCTCTCTCTCTCCAGCCTCTTGCCACTCCATGGGTTCCTCATCCCACCCTTTTCTCAGCTGTTCCTCCTCCTCCTGATTTAACCCCAGGGGACACCTGCCTTGCCTTGTCATGGTTCTCCCCTGGACGCTGCTGGGGAGGATAGTTTCTATACCAGAGTTTTCCCTGGGGCTGATGGGTATTGTAGTTCTTTTCCAGCCTCCATTTTTCAATGGGAAGAAACCCTTTTCTTTTCTCCCTCTGCGGAAGTAGCACAGGCAAGGCTCTATTCTGTCTCCCTTTCCTCTGGACCCTCTTCACTTCTTCTTCTTCCACTTCCATTTTATCCACCCCCTCATCCTCCTCCTCACAATGTTTAGGTCTCCTAGGACCACTACACTGGGAAATAGCGGATGAGATGACTTTCAATATAGTGGGTTCAGCTTTGGTCTAGGCCCCTGGCGTACGGTAAATGAGGAGTAGCACAATCTGGTTGGCTTCTTTGGACTCATCATGGAGTTTGTATAACATACTCCAGTTCTGGGAATACCCTTGAGCTGACTAGAGATACATGTAGAAAGCTCTTGTAAATGAGGGCCAGTCCCCCTCCTTTTTTTCCTACTCTTAGAGAGTGAAGAATGTCATATCCAAGTGGCAATAAGTGGGGTAAAATCAGGCTATTAGCTTCCATAAGCCATGTCTCGGAGATGAACAGAAAGCCTAGGTCTGAAGATTCTAGGAGATCCCTTATTAGTAAGACTTTGTTTACCACGGATCTTGCATTGACTTAAATTCCTGGTAACAGCATTGTATGGTTCAGGTGTTCTAAGTAAGTGGATTGTTTGGTCAGGTTCAGGAGAGACCGGGTTTTAGGACATACAGGAGGCTTCAGTTCATTTTGCCAAGAGTTGAGCTTGGTGAGTAGTCTGTGGTCTAGCATGTGATTGACACTGTGACTCGGTTGTTTACGGGTTTTTGGTTTTCTAAGCAATTTGATTACAACATTGATTGAGCTAGGGCCTGGGCCATCAGATAGGGTGCCCATCATCAAACCCAAGAGGTTAAGCAGAGTATTAAAAGCTACCTCATGGTGGAGAGAATGGGAGAAAAGAGAAGAAAAACCAACAGATGCTAGGCTTAGTCAGCTTGGTATCTTTTCTTGAATAAAATTAACTGAGGATCTCTTACCAGTTTGTACTAGAGTCCGTGCTGCATGAAACGGAGGACTTTACCTATGTTTACCTCCCTTTTCGGGTGTGGGAGTCTGTGAGGGTTATCGGCTTGTTAAAGTTGAGTTTAACATTTGGCAGTCTTGTGGACACGGCCTCAGGGGTAGCAGCATGCTGCGTTGGGTACGGAGAATGCTTTGCCTATATTTTCCTCCCTCCTCCAATGTGGGATACTATGAGGGGTTTCTTTAAAGATGAAGTTTGTTAGGCCCTGCGCGGCCAAGTTGGTATTGAGCACAGCAGCATGCAGTTCTGGGCACGGAGAGTGAAACCCCCTTGGGAGCAGGTAAGTGCGCGTAAGCCATTTGCTATGGCGTCAGGGGGGGGGGGGGTCTGACCATTGCTGTCCTGCAGAGTCCGATGACCATACCATGCACTTGCTGTCACAATCGCCAATACACCACTTCACCTCATTCCGATCCTGAGCCCTAATCAGACGTCTTGCTCTGATCCTCTCCCCACACCCCAATCAGATTCAGTGATCCTCTAAATGCTCTCACCAAGCCCCTCCCACAAAGTACAGCTCATTCCATCTGTCCTCTATCCAAGGCTGACCCCTTGGTAGTACCATGAGACTACATCTAGGAGTCAGTGATAAAAGTTTGCACCCAGTACCAGAGAAGGAATCGATGGGTCTGCTCCTGCTCCTTGCCACTGGACCAACAGACCTTACTGCTAGGTAAGTTCTGGAGGTGGAAAGGCAGGGGGTTTGGGTTGGAGAAAGGTAGAAGGGGCTATACTTCATGGGAGGGTCTTGGCTTGGGTTTTGGGGGATCAGTGGATCTGATTGGGGTGGGGGGATCTAATGGGGATTGTAAGAAGAATCTGAACATGGATGGTGGTGGCATCAGAAGATCAGATCAGGAGTGTGGGAGATCTGAACAGAGAGTGCATGAGGGAATAATTTGGAGAATCGGGAGGGGGGAGGGAAGAGGAATGAGAGTTGGGGTTCCTCCATGGGCGGCTGTCATGTTGACAGCGCCCAAAC
This sequence comes from Microcaecilia unicolor, assembly GCF_901765095.1. NCBI lineage: Eukaryota > Metazoa > Chordata > Amphibia > Gymnophiona > Siphonopidae > Microcaecilia > Microcaecilia unicolor. The sequence continues at coordinate 707,855,584 of NC_044031.1, forward strand.
TGCTTTATGTAGCTGTGCTAGAGAGGTGTGGTAGCCGCGTTAGTCCACTTTTAAAGGTAATCAATAGAAATAAAACATGGAAAAGAAAATAAGATACCTTTTTTATTGGACATAACTTAATACATTTCTTGATTTAGCTTTCGAAAGCTAATCAAGAAATGTATTAAGTTACGTCCAATAAAAAAAGTATCATCTTATTTTCTTTTCCATGTTTTATTTTGTACCTGGGCTGATAGCATAGGCTAGAGTCAGTGGAGGGCCTAAGCATGTGATACAGTGCCTGTGAGGTACCTGTCTGCCCTGTGTGGTAAATTCAGGCCACAACCCCTGCATGTACTGCATAGGCTAAGCACTTACTGCACTTTCATTTTTGCTGTTAACACACAGTTAAGTGGAAAATCCTGCCGCACTGTAGTAAGAGCCCCAAAGTGGCATTATTTGCCTGCTTTTGCCCACTTATAGGATAGATAATTTTATAAAAACTCCTTTGTGTTTTACTCATGGAAGTAGCTTTGAATAATCCGTCTATAAATTGAGACACAATAAGTTGTAGAAGGGCTGCTGAACAAACATCCTAATTTTTCAGACTTCTTCATTTAAAAGAATTCAGATTTGCTTGGAGGCATCTTTTTTTGTTCTTAACAGTGGATGGTGCTTGTGTTTAGACAGGTGAAAGCAGGTTGCTGTAAAACTTATATGGCATATCCTTGGGCTTCAGAGTTTTGCTGCTAAGTGTGTCCATCATGGGGTCAACAGGTGGAGCAATGTCTGTGCATCTGCTGTTCTCAGCAAACTGAAAGGCAAGTGGACAGACTTCCTTGCTGTTGAGCAGATCAAAGTTCCTCACATTTCAGGAATGGGATGTCTTCAGAGTTGATGTGTTAGCAAACTATTTTCTGTAGCAGAAAAAGATGCTGGGGGAGGCTTGTCTGTTGTAAGGCTATAACATTGTCCTTTTTGTCAGCCTGCTAATTCATTTTTGTCATTTGTTTATCATACACAGTCATAGTACTGAGGTCTTCAGTGGAAGAATATTTTCATTAGTGTAACCATTACAGCAGGGAGTGGCTGTAGTATTTTCCCCAGAACTCTGTAGTCCATATCTGTGTTATCAAAGCCATAAAGAAGGGGAAAGAAAGCGCCTGCCTGCTCCTTCCACTCTGCATGTTATCTGTTACCTAAAATTTTGGTAATAAATAGAAATAAAACAAAGAAAAGAAAATAAGATGATACTCAACTTAATACATTTTTTGATGAGCTTTTTAAGGTAACCCTTCTTCAGATCAGAAATGAGCAAATGAAGACATATTATATCAGAATATATCTGTGAAGCATACAAGCATTCCAATGAATTTTGGAAAAGCAATTTTTTTTAAAGGCAAGGTGGAAAAGTCCTCTTTTGTTTTTGACCTGGATGCCGCCTCCTCTTGGGTTTCCGTCCCAATTTAAATCATAATAATTAGAGTTGCTGCTATCATGCTTCAAGGTTATTAGGCACCTAGGCTCATCTCCTTCAGTTAACTTTCAGGACCCTAGCCTACTCCCATTAATTCCCTTCAGATATGGATAATTAAACATAAAGACTCACCTTTTCAGAAAGGCATACCCCATATAACCAACATAAACACTGAACAATGAAACACAACAATTGAACTAGGAAATGGACAATACTCAATTCATCATTGCACAATCCCATCCTTGCAACTGGCAAGGGACGAACCACACCAGATCTATTTAATTGTACGATTCACTCTGTATTTGTTCACACCGGAATCTGAAACAACCTCTCCGCAACTATGTAAGCCACATTGAGCCTACAATTAGGTGGGAAAATGTGGGATACAAATGTAACAAATAAATAAACTAAACAATCTTGATCATCTCAACAGCACCCTCACAGGAGGAGCCAGTAAAAATGCATAACTGGACATCATACTGTACATAAAATTTGTTTTGAGTATACAGAGAACTGCCCACCCTGCTGAGAAAAGCTAAGGCTGATGGTTCTTTAAATTTGTGTGGCTGTTTAGGAGCTATTGGTTAACTCTGACTGCAGCTCTAGGCTCTACCGTTTTTTATTCTGACCACACTACCAATAATACATTTCATTTGCCAAACATAGAGTGTGACTACCTCTAAGAGGTGTCACCTTATTCAGGTTAGTCTTTCTTCCCCATATCAGATAGTTGAGCATTTTAGTTTCTTCCTGCATTCCATATTAGTGGGAATCACAGCTGGGATCTGGTGTCATGAGTCTTCATTTGCAACTATCCAGGGATATTTCTCTTGTTTTTATACTTAATTTTGTCTCAACTTACTGTTAGTACTGTTGTTGCAGTAGTTGCCCTCAACAGGGGCACCAAGGCTCCTTTCAGAACTCTTCGATCGTGGGCCCTAAATCCATCCACTAGGTGGTGCCATTGCATGATGGCATGACTGCCTTCCCCATAGTGGGCTGAGTATGCTATCTCTGCAGCAACCCTAATCTTGGCCAACAGGGGAGTACAACACCTGAGCCAGGAACTGAACACAGATCCTCAAGTGTCTGGTCTAGCTGTGCAATCCTACTTGCACTGAGAATACACCACCATTTTAAAGCATGATGACAGGGGTGGGGGGGGGGGGGTTGCTAGAGAAGAAGAGCGGTTGCTACGTGCATGGATGTAAGGCAGGCTGGGAGTAGTTCTGCCTTCTCTTCTAAATTTTGAGATCCCCCTTTTCAAGCTACTATCAAAGCATTCCCAGGCAGACTTCACTCCGTAAAATTTCAAACAATTCATTATCTTTTTGAGAATATGTACAGAGCTTTATTCTTAGAAGCAATAAATAATAAGATCCAAACTCTTATGGAAATAGAACACATTTAGTTGTTTTCCATAAGGTTTGGTATTTTGTTAAGTTGGGGTACAGAGTTGCAGAGACTTTATGCATTCAAAATAATTCTGTATGTGGTTTAGTTGAAGCTTTGTTGCTGTAAATGTATATGCATACCCTACAGTGAAATTAACATCACACTGCTTGAGTGTAAAGTGATTCTCTGGTAGAAAGCAGTGTGCTGCTTCCTGTACTTGAAATCTGAGAACTGTAAAAGTACAGTTCCTATAAAGGATACCTGCAGGCACTCTTGCTGTGCCACACAGTGTACTTGTTGGAGGTCTCTTGTTGCTGCTAGGGTTAGATAAACATCTGCTGAATAATTAAAGGATGTCATGCTACCACTGTATTTGAAACAGAAATATCCTTAAAACGTGGAGTGTCTCATTGTTCATAACTAAAATGAAAATCCCATCCCCTTAATATATTACACGTTTATATAACATTATAATATGCGTATTGAAATTAAATAATATATGTGCATGTGTAAGTGATCCTAATTAGCATTTTTCCTGTTATTGTACAAATGGAAGAATTATTGTACAGGCCTCTGTTGTAATAGTTAAGGACTGATTTCTAGTTATTTATCTGCAGTATTGATGCAAGCACCATTCTGCTGGCATATAAATACATTCTGAATGATCAGAAGCATTCACATTTAGTTTAAACTGTATTGTCTCTTGTAGGCTTTGATTTATAAGTACATAAGTAATGCCACACTTGGAAAAGACCAAGGGTCCATCAAGCCCAGCATCCTGTCCACGACAGCGGCCAATCCAGGCAAAGGGCACCTGGCAAGCTTCCCAAACATACAAACATTCTATACATGTTCCTGGAATTGTGGATTTTTCCCAAGTCCATTTAGTAGTGGTTTATGGACTTGTCCTTTAGGAAACCGTCTAACCCCTTTTTAAACTCTGCCAAGCTAACCGCCTTCATCACGTTCTCTGGCAATGAATTCCAGAGTTTAATTATGCGTTGGGTGAAGAAACATTTTCTCCGATTTGTTTTAAATTTACTACACTGTAGTTTCATTGCATGCTCCCTAGTCTGTCGCGAGTTAACGACTTTGAATAACTTTGTGTCATCAGCAAATTTAATTACCTCGCTAGTTACTCCCATCTCTAAATCATTTATAAATATATTAAAAAGCAGCGGTCCTAGCACAGACCCCTGGGGAACCCCACTAACTACCCTTCTCCATTGTGAATACTGCCCATTTAATCCCACTCTCTATTTCCTATCCTTCAGCCAGTTTTTAATCCACAATAGGACATTTCTTCCTATCCCATGACCCTCCAATCTATTCCCTGTAACTTTAATTCAACAACTGCCCCTTTCTGTGATGATAGGACAGTCATCACTCTTCTTATTGAGATGGGGAAGTCCCCTGTTTTATGGGTTTACAGTTGAGTTGGAATCAGGGCTGGGATCTGTGATATGAGCCTTCATTCATAACCACTCGGAGGTTTTTCCCCTATTTTTATATTTTCTCTCCAGTTTCATTTAGGCCCAGTCATTACAGTGCTAGCCCTTGGCCAAGGGGTCAAGCACAAGAGGAACTTCCGGAACTCTGGATTCATGAACCCTAAATCCAGCCAGTAGGTTTCACCATTGCCCCAATGACTATGACTCCCTCTCACGCCCTGGAGAGTGGGAGACCTATGCTGGGAATCAAACCCAGGTTAACAAACACAATGCGCAGAACTCTTCATATATTCACTATTCATTTTGGGTATGTGAGAATCTCAGAGGTCCTTTTACAAAGGCGCGCTGAAAATGGCCTGTGGTAGTCTAGGCGTGGGTTTTGGGTATGCGCAGAATCATTTTTCAGCGCACCTATGAAAAGGCCCTTTTCTTGCTGAAAATGAACTTGCGGCAAAATTGCTGCATGTCCATCTTGGGTCTGAGACCTTACCGCCAGCCATAGACCTAGCAGTAATGAATTTGGGGGGTAATGACCTACGCGCGTCAGTTGCCACTTGGCAAAATAAAAAATATTTTTCAGACGCACACCAAAAATGAAATTACCACAAGAGCCACGTGGTAGTCGGGCGGTAACTCCATTTTGGCACACGTAGACCCCTAAGTGACATTGTACCTGTTGTATTGGCATTGAATAAGTACATAAGTATTGCCACACTGGGACAGACCAAAGGTCCATCAAGCCCAGCATCCTGTTTCCAACAGTGACCAATCCAGGTCACAAATACCTATCAAGATCCCAGAAAACTCAGTACATTTTATGATGCTTATCCCAGAAATAAGCAGTAGGTTTTCCCCAAGTCAATTTAATAATGGTCTGTGGACTTTTCCTTTAGGAAGCCATCCAGACTCTGTGTTTATATTAGTAAAAAGGAAGTTCAAGATTAAAGGGAAGGACGATGAATTGTTTTTATTGGAAGTGATGATGCTGTAGTGAATGTGCATATGAAAACCTTGGCGTGTACAATTCATATCTTTCTACGTATCTATATATGGCACATGTAGACGGACTAGAGTCAAAGAAATTATAGTAGAGGCTGACTAAACGGCTTTTTTCAGTTTTTGCTGACACTGAAATCGCTACCCAAACTGTCGAACACTTTTGGCCGATTTATCACTTGGTTTTGGCCAAAGCTGATACTGAAACCGAACACTAAAGTTTGGTTGTGTGAATGTGAAACAATAAAGCCCACTGGTGATTGTCAGAGCCTGCAGTTAGCATGCTTCTGCAAAACCCACAGGAGATTATCCTCCAGTTCCAGAAACTGCAAGCACAGGCTGACAACTGGGAGAGCCATTTTAGCAAGGACTTCTCAACAAGTCTAGCACATTTAGGTTCCCAAGTCAATGCAGATGTAATTAAATATCCTCTGAGGAGCCCATGCTCAGCACTGCTGCGCTAAAGCCAATAGCGTGCACCACATGCCACTGGAAAAGCATAGAAAACTAGCTTGCCAATGCTCAAAGGAAACAATATTCAAATTATATGTGTGCTGTAAAGATGAAAGCAAGGGGGGAATATGCTTGATGCACGCGCAGAAGAGGTTTACAGGCAAACCAAAAAGTGAAGCACATATTGGCATCGTTCTTTTGAACCTTTAAATATAAGCTTTTCAATATTTTATTTTATTTGGAAGGCTTTTATTTAAGCGCAGAAAACAGGCGCCAATGTGTACTTTCACTTTTGGGTTTGTTCTGACTCGCACATATTTTGGTACCGGCACTTACAGGCTTTCACGGGCTTTCTTCTGCTTCCAAAAGAAATCATAACAGGCAGATTTTAAATTACAGATCAAAAGAAATCCTCTCTTCAAACCCTCCAACGCCAGCTCTGAGCTGGCAGGCAGTAGTGTTCCAGTGGTAAGAGCAGGGTTTATGTGCTGTTCTCTGAGCATTGGGAGGGCATAGCAAATGACCTAATTAAGATCGGTTTTACTACATTTAAATACAATTTGCGGTCATCTGTGTTAAGCACATTGTTTCTTGTGCTAAAGCCCTCTAAGCATTCTGCGCATATTAACACTGGTGCTAGTCCTGTTCTAATCGGGTCTAACAAGGATCTGAGCATCGGCCCCTGAGTCAGGAATTCTGTGAGAACATAAAGAAAAATCATGATTAACAGCTTTTTATGCTTACCCAAAATGTACACAAGTAGCAAGAGACTAAGGGCAAACATGATATAGATTCTGACTAAAATAGGGTAAAGGAATCCAGACTAATGTCTGTACCGCAGATATTATACCGGCTGATGCACAATCCAGAATAAATAAAAGCCCTTTGTCGTTACTGAATGCTAGGATTATATGCTCTGAAAAGTACACTCGAGCAATACATTTTTCAAATTATTTTCTTATATATAAACTTCATTTCATTGTAGTATCATTTCCCTACTATAAGCTGACCTTTCTCATAGAATCTAGCATCTGCATGCCAGACGTTTTGATTAAAATGCTGCATCATACCCAACAGAGCCTGGAAATTCTTTAGTCACCCAAATAGTATCCAAGCCAGAATATATATAATAATTTAAATAATGAGAGATCATATTTTACCTCCAAGCAAAATAGCATCTGCACACATGGACATCAGCAAGCGAAAACTGAAACTAAAAACCACAGTGCTTTTAGAATGGCTGACTTGTACCACATTTGGAGTGACAGCTAATATCCTATATCCACAGAGAATCTAATTCTTAAGGAACTTATCCCAAATTTACAGACAAATTCCTGATAAACTTTTGTATCAAAAGCATTTATTTGGAATACTCTATTTACCATATAAACTACTATGCAAGATCATAACTGCATTAATGGCTGTCGTTACACACACACAAAAAATAATGCAAACACTAGCTCCCTCTTCCCCCCCCCCCCCAGACTACCTTACAGTCCCATGTGATCTAGCCTAGTGGTATAGTCAGAGCAGGAGTGATCCCCAGTCACTCTTGCCCATATCAGCTCTACTCTTAAAATGGCAGCCATTTTGAAAGCAGAGCCAGCATGGGCAGGAGCAACTGGGGAGAAGGAACGTGGGAGACAAACAGGACAAAGCATAAATTTTCAGCTTCCACTGAAAACACACGGTTAGTTTTAGCCAAAACTGAAACAATGGCCATAGCTTTTTGGCTGAAACCAAAACTGGGCAGAAAAAGAATTTTGGGCCAGTTGTAACCAAAACTGAAAACAAAACTTGATCAGCCTCTATATTGTAGTTTGCAGTGATGGCTTTTATCATATCTGTTGTAGCAAAAAGTCATATGCAAAACTGTACTTTTCAGAATCTTATCTGGTTCCTAATGTGTACAGTAAGAGCATAGCTTGCCCTTAGGATCTCTTATTCCCGCTGCCACTGCACTTCAGCTGTGTCATTTCTTCGACAGCCGAGCTCTAACAGTTGTTATAAACTGTGCAGGAAAGAATCCTGCTGCTTGCTTCCTTGCACTGGAAGTAATAGGGCATCAAAGAGCAAAGTCTGCCAGTTAACTTTCTGCCTCACTTTGAACGAACACGACAGGCTGCCGCAGTTGAAACATGACCTACAAGTTTTCTACCTCACTCATACAAACTATGAATTGTTTTGATTTGGCTTATTGAGAGCATTATGAGGGATTTCTAGTTGGCTCAGAGCCAGGATGTCACACTTCTGCTCCTTTTGCTTACGAATGTGATTGCGAAGAAGTTGGATGAGTTCAGCTGCATCCTTTTTTTTCTCCCTCTTCAGATGGAAGAGGTGTTTTCATTTTTGTGAAAATGACTGAACAGTACTGAGGTGACCCAGGGGCATTGGAATCACTCCACCTTATTGAACCTGTTTGTGCCATGGCCTTCTGCTTCATGCAGCAAACATGAAAGGTTCCCATTGAACTCTGAACAAGGGCAAAGTGAAATTAGCAACATGCATCACTTAGCACTTGTTCACATTAAACGTCATCTGCCATTTAGACGCCCAGTCTCGTAAGGTCCTCTAGTAGTTTTTCACAATTTTCCCGCGTTTTGACTACTTTGAATAACTTTGTGTCATTGGCAAATTTGATTACCTCACAAGTTACCCCCATTTCTAGGTCATTTATGAATATGTTAAAAAGCAGAGGTCCCAGCACTGACCCCTGAGGGACCCCGCTAACTACCCTTCTCCATTGCGAATATTGACCTTTTAATCCTACTCTCTGTTTCCTATCTTTCAACCAGTTTTTAATCCACAGTAAGACACTACCTCCGATCCCATGTCCCTCTAATTTCCTCTGTAGTCTTTCATGAGGGACCTTATCAAATGCCTTCTGAAAATCTAGATACACAATCCTGCTTACATTTGAAGGAGAAGGGCGCCCATCTTCCGACACAAATGGGGAGATGGGCACCCTTCTCGCAAGGCTGGCCAAATCGGTATAATCGAAAGCCGATTTTGGCCGGCTTCAACTGCTTTCCGTCGCAGGGACGGGCAAAGTTCAAGGGGGCGTGTCAGCAGTGTACCAAAGGCGGGACGGGCGTGGTTAAGAGATGGCCGTCCTCGGCCGATAATGGAAAAAAGAAGGGCGCCCCTGACGAGCATTTGGCCGACTTGGTCCCTTTTTGTTCATGACCAAGCCTAGAAAAGGTGCCCGAACTGACCAGATGACCACCAGAGGGAATCGGGGATGACCTCCCCTTACTCCCCCAGTGGTCACCAACCCCCTCCCACCCAAAAAAACAAATTAAAAAACATTTTTTTGCCAGCCTCTATGCCAGCCTCAAATGTCATACCCAGCTCCATCACAGCACTATGCAGGTCCCTGGAGCAGTTTTTAGTGGGTACTGCAGTGCACTTCAGGCAGGCGGACCCAGTCCCATCCCCCCCTACCTGTTACACTTGTGGGAGCCCTCCAAAACCCACCCGAACACCACTGTACCCACATCTAGGTGCCCCCTGTTACCCTTTAAAGGCTATGGTAGTGTTGTACAGTTGTGGGGAGTGGGTTTTGGGGGGCTCAGCACACAAGGTACGGGGAGCTATGCACCTGGGAGCAGTTTGTGAAGTCCACTGCAGTGCCCCCTAGGGTGCCCGGTTAGTGTCCTGGCATGTGAGGGGGACCAGTGCACTACAAATGCTGGCTCCTCCCATGACCAAATGGCATGGATTTGGCCGGTTTTGAGATGGACGCCCTTAGTTTCCATTATATGCGAAAACCGAGGGCGGCCATCTCTAAGGTTGACCCAAATGTTGAGATTTGGCCATCCCCGACCGTATTATCGAAGTGAAAGATGGCCGCCCATCTTGTTTCGATAATACGGTCGGGGACGCCACTTTACAGGGCTGTCCTTAGAGATGGGCGCCCCCATTCGATTATGCCCCTCCATATCAACCGGCTCACCTTTGTCCACATGTTTGTTTACCCCTTCAAAGAAATGCAGCAGATTGGTGAGGCAAGACTTCACTTCACTAAATCCATGTTGATTTTAGCCCATTAGTCTATGCTTTTGTATGTGCTCTGTAATTTTGTTCTTGATTATAGTCTCTACCATTTTGCCCGGCACCGACGTCAGACTCACCGGTCTATAATTTCCCGGGTCTCCTCTGGAACCTTTTTAAAATATCGGCGTTACATTGGCCACCCTCCACTCTTCCGGTCATATATGATTGCCAGCCATGAGCTTTGATGCACCAGACAAACCTCTAGTGTTTCTTATAATCACATCTCATCTGTGTTAAAGAAGTTACAGTGGCTCCCAGTTGTTTTTAGGATAAAGTTTGTCTCTTTGCATGATGTTTAAAGTTTTTAATAGGCAGGTTTCACCGTTGTTGGCATCCAGATTACATGTTTACCAACCTAGATGATCCTTGAGATCTGAAAATAAATGCTTTTTTGATGTTCCTTCATTCATTTGGATAAACTGGAGGAATACAGGGATATGAATTTATATAGTAGGTCCTGTTCCTCGGAATACAATTCCATTAAGATTAAGAGAAATTCAGAGTTGGTAAGTGATTTAATAAAGAACTTGAAACATTTTTATTTGTGGAGGCTTTTGAAGGAGTATAAACTGCACAGATGTTCAAGCCAGTTAAAATTTTGTTGCACTTGAGCAAGTAACGGTATATGTTTAAGAATGTATGTGCTAATGTCTTTTGATTATCTGAACTGTATGTTGTAGATTTTAAAATATATTAGGTATGTGGAGTTGTGAACCGCCTAGAACTTTTGTGATAAGTGCAGTTTTTAAATAAATAAACTTCTGGGGGGGGGGGGGGGGAACTGTTCCTGATTGTTTGGGGTTTCACTGGGTGTCTTGTATTCTCTCTAATAATCTTTTTATATTGTTTTTATGATATATATATATATATATATACAATAGTTTGGAAAAAGTATAATAGAGACCTTGTTCCATGGAGCTGGTGGAAAAGTCCTGGAACATGGTGTTTGATACAGCAAAAGTCACAGTGGAGATGACCAATGTTGTCTTCAAAAGAGGGGTTCTTTATCAGCAACGGCTTACATGAACTACTTAAGAATGTACCTAACTTCTTGGGGGACTCGACACGGGCCCTATTTTGGCTATACTGCCTCCATCAGGAGTCCAAAAATAAACCTGAACAGCAAATATAATAATAATAATAAAAACAATAAGTATATAAGCTCAAGGTGAGTTACATTCAGGTACACTGGGTATTTCTCTGTCCCAGGAGGGCTCACCATCTAAGTTTGTACAGTACACACATACATAAAAGAACTAACCTCACTTAAATGTAAACTATATGAGACCGATATTCATACCAGAGGAGTTAGCCCAGCTAACTCCCTTGGTCAGCGCTAATCCTAGCTATTCAATGCTGGGCCATTTTGACTGGGATTGAATAGCCGGTTTATTTTTGACCAGTTAAAAGATAACCGGTTAAGTTGCTATTCAGACTTAGCCACTTATCTTCCAACCGGCGAAAAATATCCCACATATTCATGTAGCCAAATATAGATGCTAATGTGAGGCTGAAAATCAGCGGATAGCTGGTTATGTTCGCTCATATAACCGGCTATCTGCTAGCCGCTAACTGGTGATATTCAGCAGGAGATAGCTGGCTATCACCTGCCGAATATCGCCAGATAGCCGGTTATGGAGCATTTAAACTGCCAGGTGCCAATTCTGGCCAGTTAAATGCTTTTGAATATTGGGGGGGGGGGGGGGGGTATATGTGTGAAAAAAATACTTAACTGGCTGAAAAATAATCCTCTTCCAATGAATATTACTGAGATGAGACTCTAATTCATGTAAATCAATTTTATACATTTTTCAAAAAGATTATAGTATAAAAGTAGGGAGGTAAAGCCTCAACAGACTCCTCAATTGAACTCCTCCGGCACAAGAGCTGTTAACTCTTAGGAGTGCTTGCTGTCATCATAGGCAGAAAAACCTCCCAAATTACTTTTATTTCAAAGTCCAAACAAAATATCAACTCATGAGGATGCACAAACTCTTCCTGCTGTCCAAGGCCAACAGTGGCCAAAGTTGGTGACTTTCATTTATCAGTTATGCCAATTTAATATATTTTGTAATAGTCCTGCTCCCACCCACCCCTCCACCGTTTTCAGTGTTCACCCTTCTGTTAATGCTACAAAGTGGATGATGCATTGAATGCCATTCTTGTGGCAGCTAAACTGTTGTGCAGAACTAATTAGGATTAAGCACCAACACTAGAATGCAGTCACATGGCAAACCGCTCAAGAAAAAGCACCCCTGGCAAGGGGAAAGCAGTGTGCTGCTCTCCCTGAATACCTAGCTGCCACACAAGAAGATCAGCTTTGAAACTGGGTAATGTGGCTTACTGAGTGCCTTTTCCGTACAGTTTCTTGCTTTACTTCCTAGTAAAAAGGGGGAACAGTTTGATAAATGCATTAGCTTTTTTTGTGCACTTTTGTGGCCACACAATGCTGCTTGGATGATAGATAAGCTGAGTAGGGAAGAACCCATCTGAGATGCTTTAAGAAGTGAGAAGATCAAATGTCACTTGTGGATTTATAGAATTCAACAAAGTACATCAACAACACCTTGGACTAAACTGTGTGTGAAGCTGAATAGTTTTCTCAGCAGTGTTTTGTTTCCTGTATGTCTACTAGATCAGTCTGCTTATATGGGAGGGTGGAGGGAGAAGAGTTATCAAGGCTAAAGAGTTCCTGAAATACAGAAAAACTCAAAAAGAGGAACACGGAGAGGAATACTGGATGAAACTGAAAGAAACCAAGAGAGAGATACGTCTGGCGGAAGAACAAATGGCTAGAAATGTAAGGAGGGGTGACAAAAATTTCTTAAGGTATATTAGTGAAAGGAGAAAGACTAAAAAGGGAATTGTGAGACTGAAAGATGCTGCGAACCGCTATGTAGATAATGATGAAGAAAAAGCAAATTTGCTAAATAGATACTTTTGTTCTGTTTTAACAGAAGAAAATCCTAGAGAAGGACCACGAATGGCAAAAGCGTGAGTGAGAATCGAGTGGATAGAGCACTGTTCACTGAAGAGAGTGTGTATGAACAACTTGAAAATCTAAAGGTGGACAAAGCCATGGGACCGGACGGGATCCACCCCAGGATATTGAGGGAGCTCATAGAGGTTCTGGCGGGTCCTCTTAAAGATTTGTTTAATAAATCCTTGGAGACGGGAGAGGTTCCGTGGGATTGGAGAATGACGGACGTAGTCCCTCTTCACAAAAGTGGTGATAGGTGTCACGTTTTCTAGGCAGGAACTAGTTTTGTGAACCCTTGGTCCACTGCCGAGGAGCGGCAGTGGCAGGCAAAACCACCCTACACAGGGATAAGGCAGAACTCTGACAGGGCCAGCTAGACTTCACCTGCACTTGACCACCGTTCCTCAGGAGTTGAGCCCCTGAGTGCAGGTGGCCGGCAGGACTTACCGGACAGGGCTGGAACTGGATACCAGCAGGATACACACAGGGACTAGGACACACAGGGAGGCTAGGCAGAATACTAGACTAGGACTCTCAGACAGACAGGACTGAAAGCTGCAAGCAGCCACTGAAACAGGGAACAAACACTGATAGATAAGGGACAGGACTGAAAGCTGCCAGGCAGCCACTGAACAAGAAACACAGACAACCTAGAACTAGACAAAGACATACAAACAAGAAATAATACTGGGAAACAAGCAATACAGTACAAGAAGCTACACAAAGACTAAACTAGAATCAGGCAAGAATACAGACTATAAACTGGACTAGGCAGAAGTGCAACAAGCACCAGCAAACCAGGGCCTTAGGCGATGCAAAGGCAAAGCAGAGAGGTTCCAAATGGCTAATAAGCCCAGTAGCAGCTGAGATTGAGCTGCAGCAATCACCAGGCAGCTACGGGTGCTGTGCAGGCTCAAACAAGACAAGTCTGGCAGGCCGGAAGATCCGGACTGTAGTGGGCTGAAGTCTGGAATGGTAAACAGCACACAGACAATCCAATGCAGCCACCAGGCCTGGCCACCAGGGGGCGAGATGACTGAGAGCCTGAAACCAGGGCATGACCGTGACAATAGGGAAGAAGCTGGAAACTACAGGCCGGTAATCCTCACTTCGGTTATTGGAAAAGTAATGGAAGCAATGCTGAAGGAAAGGATAGTGAATTTCCTGGAGCCAATAAGTTGCAAGATCCGAGACAACGTAGTTTTACCAAAGGTAAATCGTGCCAAACGAATCTCATTGAATTTTTTGACTGGGTGACCGTAGAATTGAATCAGGGACGAGCTATAGACGTAATCTACTTAGATTTCAGCAAAGCTTTTGACACGGTTCCCCACAGGAGGCTCTTGAATAAACTTGACAGGCTGAAGATAGGACCCAAAGTGGTGAACTGGATTGGGAACTGGTTGATGGACAGACGCCAGAGGGTGGTGGTTAATGGAATTCGTTTGGATGAGGGAAAGGTGAGTAGTGGAGTGCCTCAGGGATCGGTGCTGGGGCCAATTCTATTCAATATATTTGTGAGTGACATTGTCGAAGGGTTAGAAGGTAAAGTTTGCCTTTTTGCGGATGATACTAAGATTTGTAACAGAGTGGACACACCCGGGAGGGAGTGGAAAACATGAAAAAGGATCTGCGGAAGCTAGAAGAATGGTCTATTGATTTATTTATTACATTTGTACCCCGTGCTTTCACACATGCAGCAGGTTCAGTGCGGCTTACATAGTAAAAAGCATTACAGAGGACATGTAAGAAGAAATTTGTGAACTGAGATAAACATAATGGCAACAGTGCCCAAGAATATATGAATTAGAATAGGGGCGGTAGACATGAAAGGAAATGATAGATAAAAGGGAGGGAAGCTAGAAGAATGGTCTAAGGTTTGGCAATTAAAATTCAATGCGAAGAAATGCAAAGTGATGCAACAGACATCAAATGGTCAGAAACACTTAGGACCAATCACTACAAACTAAACCTGTCTCTAAAATGGTGGAAAAAGGTCTCAAACCGCATACAAGAACAAACTACCTACCACACAAGAGGCCAAATAGACCTGAAAACATTCTGGTAACGGATATACATCAACCAATGGACAGCACAGACGGACTCCACAAATTACCTCTCTGAATGGGACAAAAGATGCAGAAGCATACTAGACGAGATAGCACCCCTACAAACAAGAACAGTACGAAGACATACCTCAATACCATGGTTCAACGATGAACTGAAGAAGCTAAAAACACAAACTAGGAAGCTCAAACGAGCATGGACAAAAATAAAAAACGATCACACACTCAACGCATGGAAACAAATGCAAAGAAAATACAAATATGCAGTAAGGCAGACCAAAAGGTCATTTTTAAAAACTAAAATAGGACCAGATTACAAAGACTCAAAAAAACTATACCAACTCATACACAGACTGCTAGACACTACCTCAGTCACTACAACCAATACCGACATCCCAACTGCAGACGAACTTGCCAAATACTTCAATGAAAAAATTGTAAAATTACGCACCTCACTCCCCCAAAACACCACTGATATCGAACACTTCATCAATGGCCTGGACCCAACCCCAGGAGAATATCCAGTGGACCAAACATGGTCCAACTTCGCCCCCCTTTCAGTCGAAACAATTACCCATGCAATCCGCAGGTTCTCCAAGACTCACTGCAAACGGGACACCTGTCCCAGATACCTATTAAAATCTGCCCCTAACTGCTTCATAATAGACCTCACATCCCACCTAAACTTCATGCTACAACAAGGTCTCTTCCCTAAAGAAAATGGTAACATCCAACTCACCCCTATACCAAAGGATACCAAGAAAAATATAAAAGAACTCACCAACTACCGACCAGTAGCATCCATCTCACTAGCAGTCAAACTGATGGAAAGTATGGTAACCATTCAACTCACGGACTACATAAACCAATTCTCAATATTACATGAATCATAATCTGGATTTCGCACCCTCCATAGCACCGAAACAGTACTTACCACCCTTCTAGCCAAATTCAAGCAGGAAATAGCAACAGTAAAAGCATACTTCTCCTCCAATTCGACATGTCTAGCACATTCGACATGGTAAGCCATAATATACTATTAAGACTCCTAGACTACTTTGGGATCACTGGAAACATACGCAGCTGGATCAAAGGCTTCCTAACCACCAGAACATACCAAGTGAAATCAAACTCAAACATATCACCTCTGTGGAAAGCAGACTGTGGAGTACTGCAAGGATCACCACTATCGCCGATCCTCTTCAACCTTATGATGACCCCACTAGCAAAATCCTTAGCCACCCAAGGCCTCAACCCATTCATCTATGCAGACGACATCACTATATACATCCCTTTCAAACATGACCTTACAGAAATCACCAAAGAAATCACGCTTAGCTTGAATACTAAGAACTCATGGGCAATTGCATTCCAACTAAAACTGAACACAGAAAAAACACACAGCCTGATCCTCTCATCCCAACACAACATGTACAAACCCACAAACTTAAACACCCCAGACTACACCCTCCCTATCGCTGACAGCCTGAAAATTCTCCGGGTCATAATCGACCATAACCTGACACTCGAGAGCCAAGTGAACTCTACAACGAAGAAAATGTTCCACTCGATGTGGAAACTTAAACACCTGAAACCATTTTTCCCGAGGGAAACTTTCCGCAACCTGACACAATGGTACTAAGCCACGTAGACTATTACTACTACTACTACTATTTAACATTTCTAGAGCGCTACAAAGTGTACGCAGCGCTGTACAAACACAGAAGAAAGACAGTCCCTGCTCAAAGAGCTTACAATCTAATAGACAAAAAGTAAAGCATTTAAATTTAAAATATTTAAGCAGTCAAGCACAAGAGAACAGTCACAGAAGGACAGAAGATGTTGAAGGGTGGTCAGTGTGATTAGGTGTAACTCTGGTTGGAGTAGTGGGAGAAGGTGATAGAAGAATAGAAATGGGTGAGGTAAAGTAATGAGTGGGTTGATAGGGAGGTTATATAAGACATGTCACTCTAGGGGTGGGTGGGTAGAGGGGTAGGGTGGGTGGAAGCAGGAGAAGGTATTCTCTGCAGCCTATCTGTGAGATGGAAAATGCTCTCTGAAGCTGCTGCTATAAGTTGTTAGTTTTCTCTCCCTGAAAGAGATCCAAGCCACACCCACGAAGTTCAAACTGTCAGTGGGTAATGAGTGGGTTGATAGGGAGGTTATATAAGACATGTCACTCTAGGGGTGGGTGGGTAGAGGGGTAGGGTGGGTGGAAGCAGGAGAAGGTATTCTCTGCAGCCTATCTGTGAGATGGAAAATGCTCTCTGAAGCTGCTGCTATAAGTTGTTAGTTTTCTCTCCCTGAAAGAGATCCAAGCCACACCCACGAAGTTCAAACTGTCAGTGGGGAGGGTGAGGGGAGGAAATGGTGACTATTGTAACGGAATTGATGCGGGATGCAAAGAGCAACTCTTAAAGAAACTTCAGACCGCTCAAAACACAGCAGCCAGACTTATATTTGGTAAAATGCGATTCGAATGCGCCAAACCCCTCCGGGAAAAGCTGCACTGGCTCCCAATCAGAGAGCGCATAGCTTTCAAAATCTGCACCCTGGTCCATAAAATTATCTACGGCGAAGCCACAGGATACATGACTGACCTCATCGATCTCCAAACTACAAATGCAGTCAGACCTACAAGAACTTACTTAAATCTCCATTACTCAAGTTGTAAAGGACTCCAATATAAATCACTTTATGCATCCATTTTCTCCTACATAAGTACACAATTGTGGAACGCACTACCAAAAGCTGTGAAAACAACGTATGACCACCTTAATTTCCAGAAAGCATTAAAGACCCACCTGTTTGAAAAGGCATACCCTACGGACCCAACTTAGGAGCCTAAATCTCTGCAGGACAACTTAAACCTTATAATGTATACTATACAGCTCTCCTTCTCTACTATTCCTAACTGTTGTCTAGATCTATAAACCTTATAAGATTATAACATCAACCTGTATTTGTTTCTATACCGGAGTTGGCGTATGCCTTCACGGTACTATGTAAGCCACATTGAGCCTGCAAACAGGTGGGAAAATGTGGGATACAAATGCAATAAATAAATTGTACTGTTTGGGATCTTGACAGGTACTTGTAACCTGGATTGGCCACTGTTGGAAACAGGATGCTGGGTTTGATGGACCTTCGCTCTGTCCCAGTGTGGCAACACTTATGTTCTTATGTACACACATGGAGGATGACTTTCAAACTTATACCAAAGTATCCATGGATCTTGTATTTCATTTTCAAAGAGAGTGTATATGTGCCATCGCTTTCAAAAGTGCTGTGGATACAAAATATCCATGGACTCTGCATCTGCTTTTGTGGATGTAAAACTTTGATGGAAATTAGAGCATATAGATTTGAAGAAACAATCTGTGGATGAGAACACCTTTCTGAAATGCAACTAAATATACATGAATTGTAAAATAGCACATGTACTTTAAGCTGTCCTTTCAGCAATTTTGAGCCCATCATGCTGGCAAGAGCCGGCATCTGCATCAAAAACTCTAGACAGGTAGGGGAAAATCTTCTAATCAGTGCAGATTAAGAGCTGATGGAAAGGAGGCATAGAGGAGCAGCACAATTCAGTGACTACTGCGTTCCATCACGTCATGTGACTCACTAAAGCAGGTTTTTTTAGGCGCCTTTTATAGAATTTACCCCTTGATGTCTTGGAAGCCCAGTGATTGATTTGCATTGTGCTGGGAGCCATAAGGCTTTCTCTGTGATGCAGCAAAACCTTTGAGTTTTGTGATCAATGCCCTAGTGAGGGTTTGCTGAGGGCAAAGGTGACAAATCCAGGGAAGCAGGAAGGGCAGATGGTCCGGAACCTCTCAGTATTATGTCTGGGATCCTCCTGCTACTTATCGACAGAGGCTTTATATAATTACCTTATATTTATAAGTGGACAATTTATGCTCTCAGAAATCCTAAGATAGCTTAAAGATGGAAGTAGGAGTCATTTTTATTTAGACTTTTTGAAAGGAGCTGCAGCTGGCATTCACCACCAGTAATGTTTGTGGTCCCTTTCGTATGACTTTTTACTGGCATATTTAATACAAGCTGAATTGTTATTCATAGTCTCTAAAATGCTAGGTACAATTTTAAGCCTACCATATGGAAACCCTTTAATGAAATGCTAACTTGAACATTTATAATACGAGAATAATGTCATGGTGACGCTCTGTGCCTAGTTCTTAGTTATCTTTTCCCTTGTAATATAACATGTGACATTAAAATCAGAACTTAAAAGTGAAATTTTGTGCATATTTATTTCTTTTTATGTAGAGTTCTGCTTTCTAAGCAATGTTTTTTCCATTGTTTAAAAAATTGTACTTTGAATTTGAAAATATTCTAAAAACTGTGATATCCATCCATCCATAGATAGAAATGAAAAGTAAATTTCCTTGGAAGAGATTTTAACATCCTTTTACTTTCCACCCTGTCTCTCTCACACATCTCATGTTCCCCCCTCCCCCCCTTCCCCAGAGACTCTGAACACTGTTTTCAAAAGATTTTGGTCAGTGGAGACAGATTATAGGAAATCCTTTTGAAAACCAGCTTTTTAACCAGAGTTTTTGTGCAGTGGGGAAGAAGTAAATAAGAAGCTGCACACAGAACTAATTACTTTATGGAATGCTTGTGCACATGTGTGGAGCCAAAATAAACCCTTGTCTGGAAACCCTTGGGTACTCTAAGATACATTATAGATAGGATAGGGCTTTTGTTAGGTGCTCTGTAAATTATAAATGTTGCAGTTTGTTTTCCAGCTAATTAGGCATTCTTTGAGGGTACAAAAATATAACTGTTTGTTGGTGTTTTCATATCGCAGGCTGTTCTGCTCTGTACCTTTTCCAGAAACTTCTCTGGTGCCCCAAGTTGATCTCCCCTCCTCCCTCAGACTTTCTACCCCACAAATGTCTTAGTGGTCCTGTCAGCCCCCCACCTTCCCTCACACGTTTAGTTTAAAACAAATAATTTTCAATCATCTCTTTCAAGAAATAAAATAACACACCTTCATCCAACCATTTTCCCAAACATCAATCCCTTCCCATTCTCTATTCATTAACTATCAACATTAGTTACTGGAAGCCTGTTTTTTTTATGCTCTCCAGCAACTATAATGATAAATATAAGATAACCCCCCCACCACCACCACCCATATCTCTTTACCCTTCTCCCACCCAAATTTAATCAAGCTTTGGGTACCTTACTTCTGTATCTCTCCTATTTTAGCAGGTCATAGATTATTTAACATAGTAATGTGGAGGGGCATAATCGAACGGGGGCGCCCATCTATAAGGGCGGCCCCGTAAAGAAGCGTACCCGACCATATTATCGAAACAAGATGGGCAGCCATCTTTCACTTCGATA
The DNA here is from genome assembly GCF_901765095.1 of Microcaecilia unicolor. Classification (NCBI taxonomy): domain Eukaryota; kingdom Metazoa; phylum Chordata; class Amphibia; order Gymnophiona; family Siphonopidae; genus Microcaecilia; species Microcaecilia unicolor. The sequence continues at coordinate 707,875,816 of NC_044031.1, forward strand.
ATACGGTCGGGGACGGCCAAATCTCAACATTTGGGTCGACCTTAGAGATGGCCAACATTGGTTTTCGCCGATAATGGAAACTAAGGACACCCATCTCAAAACCAGCCGAATCCAAGCCATTTGGTCGTGGGAGGAGCCAGCATTTGTAGTGCACTGGTCCCCCTGACATGCCAGGACACTAATCCAGCTGCATAGCTCCCTTACCTTGTGTGCTGAGCCCCCCAAAACCCACTCCCCACAACTGTACAACACTACCATAGCCCTTAAAGGATAACAGGGGGCACCTAGATGTGGGGTACAGTGGGTTTTGGGTGGGTTTTGTAGGGCTCCCATTTACCACCACAAGTGTAACAGGTGGGGGGATGGGCCTGGGTCTGCCTGCCTGAAGTGCCCTTCAGTACCCACTAAAAACTGCTCCAGGGACCTGCATACTGCTGTGATGGAGCTAGGTATGATATTTGAGGCTGGCATAGAGGCTGGCAAAAAAATGTTTTTAATTTTTTTTTGGGGGGGGGGGAGGGGGTTGGTGACCACTGGGGGAGTAAGGGGAGGTCATCCCCGATTCCCTCCGGTGGTCATCTGGTCACTTTGGGCACCTTTTCAAGGCTTGGTCGTGAACAAAAAGGGACCAAGTAAAGTCGGCCAAATGCTCGTCAACGCCCTTCTTTTTTCCATTATCCGTTGAGGATGGCCATCTCTTAACTATGCACCCGTCCCGCCTTCGATACACTGCTGACACACCCCCTTGAACTTTGGCTGTCCCTGCGACGGAAAGCAGTTGAAGCCGCCCAAAATTGGCTTTCAATTATGCCGATTTGGGTGCCCTTAGGAGAAGAACGCCCATCTCCCGATTTGTGGATAATAACATAGTAGATGACGGCAGAGAAAGACCTGCACGGTCCATCCAGTCTGCCCAACAAGACAAACTCATATGTGCTGCTTCACGTGTATGCCTGACCTTGATTTAAGATAAGGCTTCTATCCTTTGGTAACAAGTTTTTCAGATAACCTGACCAGACCAAGAAGAATTGCTTTTTATGTTTTAGCAAGCCATGAGCCTCTTGTGCCTCACAGGTAAGGAGCCCTTATCCTATCTAACAACAGTTGTTCAGGAGAACCTAGAATATCTAAAATAGCAGACATATATCTTGCTTATGAAGTCCAAAATGATCTGATTCTAGAGGAAGAAGACCAAAAGGAATGGTATAGCGTATTCTCCGCTCTAAGCATTTGCAGCAAGTAGGTGACAGTATTCTACCTGACTTGTACAATGGCACTTGGGTAAAATATGCTGTATTAAGTATTCTAAAGTAACATTCCCCAAGGTCTGCATTAGTAGTAAGTCCCAGTATACCTTTAATGTTATTCAATATCTCCCAATCCCCTAAGCTTCTTCCTAAATCCCGTTCCCAACGACTCCTAACCTCCCTTCAATCTTTAGTCTCATCCAAATTATAAAGTGCTTTATGTAGCCCTGAAATTGTAACCTCCCTCTCCGAAACCTCATTGAAAAAACTTCTGTTTATTTCCCATTCGGAGAGCTAAGTGGTTCCAATCTAAAGATTCTCTCGCACCTTTAAATTGAGGGGCAAGAGTGATGCCCATTCCTGCCTTTGTGCTGCCATCTTGAAAAATGCCAGCAATTGACCCTGTGTGTGTCCTGGGATGTACCGGGTGGGGTCTGGTACTGTCATTGTTCAGGATGGCAACATGAAGGCAAGAATGAGCATCGCTGCTGCCTCCCAGCTTAAAGGTGCTGGAGGAGGAGGGCTATTTGGCCCACCAGGATTATTGTGAGGGAGGAAGATCCTCAGATCACCCTCTGTGTGTTCTGTGAACTGGAGTAAAGATTCAGTGCTACAAAATGTTTTGGGCAGTTCTTTTATTTTACATCAGAAGCAATTTAATAGATAGTAATTTTGCATGTGTCTTGGATGACCACTTTACTACCCTTTTGGAGTGGTTTTAAGCTAATTTTCCTGCATTGGGAGTAAGATTAGTAAAGAAAAATCAAGCATAAACTGCTCTTCTGTAGTGCAGCTTGCTTCATCAGTCCCAAAGAGTGGGGAGGACAAAATAACTATTTGTATAGGAATAACTTGAGGGAAAATGACCCAAGAAAGGGTTTTCTGCCTGCAAATTTTAATATTTTAGGGACTCTTTTACTAAAATGTGCCAAGAAATGGGCTTAGCATGTGCTAATACCTAATACGGGACTTTCCCATGTGCTAAGCCCATTTCTAACGCAAGTCGTATTGTTGTACTGTTTTTACATTAGTGCATGTCATTTGCAGAAAACCTAACACGGGAGCACTTAAGCTCTCCTATTTAGGAGGGGTTAAGTTCTCCCATGTTAACTCAAGAGTGTTCTAATGCTAGCTGGTTAACACTTCCAGACTCATTTGTCTCCTCAAAAAAAAATTTGAAAAAAATAAATATGTGGTTAGCGCGTGCAAACAGGCAAGTTACCACAAAATGCTCTAACACGTTTGCTGTAAGGCTTTTTGGGTGCAGTAACCACATGTTAGGGATTTTAATGCACTTTAATAAATGGACTTTTTAATCTTTTGAATTCTATAAGCAGATCTGCAGTAACCAGACTGCAGAGACTGTTCAGTTGTTGAATAAAATCTGTAGGACCTGATTTGCTCTGGTGTTTTCTTTTTCCTCCTGATTTTGTGTATATGAGATAAATTAGACTCCCGGTTAGTCAGGTCTGAAGAAAGTATAACTTCAAGTCTGAAGTAATGCAGTTTATATATCAGCAGTGGCGTAGCTACGTGGGGCTGGGGGGGGGGGGGGGGGGGGGGGGGGGCTGGGCCCCCGTAGATTTGGCCCTGGACCCCCCCCCCTGCTGATGACCCTCTCGACCCCCCCCCCCGCCGCCAACCCGCCGTCACCATCCTTTGCTGGTGGGGGACCCCAACCCCCGCCAGCCAAAGTCCTATTCTTCTTGCAAAAGGCTTCCTTCTGTTTCTGATGTGGACGTCAGAAACAGAAGGAAGCCTTTTGCGAGAAGAAGAGGACCTCGGCTGGCGGAGGTTGGGGTCCCCCGCCAGCAAAGGTAGGCGACGGCGGGTTGGCAGCACGAGGGGGGCAAAGTTGGTGGTGGCGGTGGGGTCGGCAATGGGGGGGGGGGGGTCGGCGCCGCCGGGGGGGGGGCTAAAATGTGCCCCCTCACCTCGGGCTCTGGACCCCCCTCCCGCCGAAGTCTGGCTACGCCCCTGGCTATCAGTCTGCTCCCTTATCCCACTCCACCCCAATAACTAAAAAAAAAAAAAAGGGCACACTCCAGGAGACATGAGGGAGCCTTGTTGCTCAGCAAGCCTTAAGGCCCCAAGTTTCTTACCCTGATAGACCTGCAGTTAGATCACATGTGCAAGCTGGCCCTGATTGCTCTCCTCCTCCACCCTCAGCTTGTGCTGAAAATACAGTATTTGAAACATCTAAAGAAGCTGTCAGCTGTTTACATGCTGAAAACTGTTCCTGAAAAGAGTTTGTAGTCTCCCAAGAAAGCCTGCCCTTGTGTGCAGAGCCAGTTAGAAGTACAAAGCTTTGCAAGCTGTTGCTTTTCATAAGATTTGTTTGACACATTTTTATATTCCCTTAGCATCACCTCCCCAGTGTAGCATCGTCTGTCCCCCCCAGGTGTAGCACGACACACCCCTCCAGGCACATCACCTTCAAGCCCCCCGCCCCGGTACATTCTTCTTGCCTGCTGGGGTGCAGGGAGCAGCCGCGCAGCTGTCAGCTCCGCCAATTCCCTGCGCCCTCTGCCCTGGAACAGGAAGTAACAGCAGAGGGTGCAGGTGAACCGGCGGAGCTGACAGCTGCACAGCTGCTCCCTGCATCCCTCCTGCAGCGTGCACCCAGGGCGGACTGCCCCCACCGCTCCAGCTTCGGTACGCCACTGTTCCTTATGGAGGGGGCCCCCGTCCATCAAAACAAAGATTTTTAAAGATTTCTGGAATTTCAAATAATTATGTTCCCATCTTACTAGTTTTGGAAGGGAGTTCCACCATTTGGTACATTGGTAAGGGAACCCTGCCGTGAAAGCTGATTTATATACCACTTTTTTTGCAACTAGGATAATGGAGAGTTAAATGGTCTCCGGAACCATGAAGAGCGTTACATAATGGTAGATTAATTAAAGGTTGCATAGCATTTTGAAAATGAATATGCAGAGTTTCTGGCTTTTATAGGGAGCCAGTGTAGTTTCTTGAGCAGAGGAAATGCTTTGTGAAAACGTGTGGCCTTGTAAACAGGTCTGGCTGTGATGTTTTGAGCTGTTTGTAATCTTTCTAAGGTCAATTCTTTGCAGCTGGCATAAATGGCATTGCAATAATCAAAGTGTGATAGTACTAATGATTGTACCAAGGTTCTGAAGATATCAGGGAAGAGATAATCTGATTTTGTTTAACCTCCACATTACTCTGAATGCTTTTCTGTGACTGCTTGAACTTGGGCATCAAAAGACATATAAGAGTCTATTATTACTCCTAATATCTTTAGTTGTGACTCCAATGGATAAAAAGCTATGGTAATATATTGTGTGATAGAGGTTAGATAAGATCAACAATTTGATTTTTTTCTCTATTTAATTTCAATTTAAAGGTGGAGTATCAATTTTCCGTCAGATCAAGGCCAGATTTAACATTATTCAGTACATCTTCAATGGTATTGTCAAAAGGGATATAAATTGTTACACCTTCTTTGTAAATGAAATTGTTGTAATCTCGAGCATTCAGAAACTTCCCTAGAGGGACCATCATGATATTGGACAGGATGGGTGATAGGGGAGAGCCCTGTGGCACTCCACAGTCAGAGGTGACCATAGGGGAGAAATAGAGCCTTGTGATTTGACCTGATAGGATCTGGATTTTAAAAATCCTTGGAACCAATTAAGTGCATTCCTTCCTATTTCTAGATTGTCCATTAGTGCTAGTAGCAAATTGATCAACCACATGAAATGCACATGTCAAATTGAAGAATGATTTCTTTTCTGAAGTTACCAGTGAGTGTGGTAAGGACTGGCTCCATACTATAAGTAGGTCTAAAGCCTGACTGTGAATAGTGTAGGAGGGAGGGAAAAGGAACAAAGTAGTCCATGAGTTGACGAGCGACTATACCCTCTATCACCTTAACCAACAATGTTGTAAATGCTAGGGCTGATTTTTATTTTTTTTAAATTCTTTATTTATAAATTTTTCATTTACATCAAATGACATAAATGAGGAAATATCAGAAAATACGAACAGCTGAAAGAAAAAGAAAAAAAAACTACTTATAGCCATTTCTGGCTTAAAATAGAAGATAAACTTTTAAATTTTGTCCACAATCTATTTGAATCAAGATACTAGGCAATGAAATAAAAGGAAAAAGAAGAAAATAACATAGTTATAAACTAAGTTATTAACGGTTGGGTTAATGCAGAGATTCTACAGCCGACATAACAGCGTTCTCAATTAGGGAGGCAGATTCTTGGGCTTAACAGCTTCCTTCATTACAATAAATTCTAACAATTTCGAGGGAGAGAAAAATATATAGTTAACTGATTCAAAAGTTGCATAGCATTTACAAGGAAACTTTAACAGAAAGGTTGCACCTAAATTAGTAACTCTAGATTTATACAATAGAAATTCCTTTCTCCTTTTCTGTGTGCTCCTTGCCATGTCAGGGAAAATTTGAATTTTCTGACCCAAGAAACAATCATTTAAATGGCGAAAGTATAGCCTGAAAATATTATTTCTATCTAGTTCAAGAGTGAATGTCACTATTAAAGTTGTTCTTTCAGTGATCACTTCCAGGGAGTTCTCAAGAAATTCTGTCAAATCAAAATTTGAAGCAGCCTGAGGTGGTTGTTCTGAGGATCTCACTATTCCAGAGATATATTGAGCCCTTGTAATAGGGGGAACTCCCTCAGCAGGGATTCCCAATATATCTACAAAATATTTTCTAAGCATATCTATTGATGATACTAAGGGAGATTTAGGAAAGTTCAATATCCTCAGGTTATTTTTCCTCCCGTTGTTCTCCAAATACTCCATCTTTCTTTCCTGAGTTGCCTTTTCTTTTACCAAAGTCATTGTTAAATCCTGTAATTGTTTAAACTCAGTCTCCATCTTCGACATTTTTTCATTCTGCTCTTGAACTTTTATAGATAAGCTCTGACTAGTTTGCTTCAGTTCCACAATTTTGCCATTTATGGAAGTATTCATATGAAGTAAAGTGTTCTTTACCTCTTGGATTGTTTCCCAGAGCATAGGCATTGTTACCTGAGTTGGTCTTTTCATTCCTCCACAATTCGCCGAAGTGACTGCGTGGGAGGCAGGGAGCCCGACCAGCGTTTGTCCCTGAGTTGTTGTCTCCTTCCCCGGAGTAGAGGTACTCGAGGGACCTCCTTCCACAAACAGCAATTCCAACTGTTGTGGGCCCGTTGATTCTGCTACACTTCCGGGTTGTGGGGGAGCAGTGAGAGAACGAGGGCTCAGTGTTGCGCCCTCTACGCTGTGCTCTGCTCCGGAATGGAGCGAGCCCGTCGAAGTAGAAGCCTGCACGGCCAGGGTCCCGATTCCAAAGTTTTCGAGCGTCGTTTGATGAGAAGCTGGGGGTAGCACCGGTACAGAGGAGGTAGGTGCCGGCGTTTTCCCCTTTCTTTTCCCCATCTTAAAGTCGGGGTAAGAATTTCTCGCGAATGCTGTCAAATCTTAGGAGCTCCAGGATCCGACAACCGTTACCGGCGCCATCTTGATCCCATTTGAGTTTGCTAGGGCTGATTTTTAGTTACAGTCCATCACTGGGCATGGAGATGGATAAATGGGGAAATGTACTGTCAATTACTATGATCTTTTTTTCCCCCCATAGTACCTTGTGTGGCCTGCTGTAAGAAAGAAAATTTATTTTACGTTCAAGTAATTTTATTGAGGAAAAAATCGAATAGAAACAAAAACCACAATATATTGAATGGTAAACAACAAAGACTTTTTGAACACGTATTACTAACAAGGTTTGTCATGACATAAAATAATTGTATCTAAACACGGATATTATTAGTGTCTGGAGGAGTCTTCCTTAACCTCCTTCGTCAACCAACTCATAATACAAACCATCTTAAGTGTATGACTGTGCCCCATCCCTGCAGCAACCCCAATTATAGTAGCTATCCACCCCTTCCAGAAAAAACAAACCCCTAAAAATGGGGTTAGTTAAAATGAATTAAGAGCAACACTTCTGGCAGTGGGGCCCTTTTACTAAGGCGCGTACAGCATGCATCAAATTAACTACCACCTGGCTACCGTGTACCCTGGGCAGTAATTCTAATTTTTACGAGCAGCAGAAAATAATTTCTGTGTTCTACCGCGTGACACTAACTGGTGATAATCGTCAGTGTACACTGACAGTTACCGCCCGGTTAACTTGTGAGCCTTACCGCTAAGTCAGTGGGTGGCGGTAAGGTCTCAAGCCCAAAATGGATGCACGCTGATTTTTATTTTGCTGCACCTCCATTTTCAGCCCAAAAAAGAGGCCTTTTTTTGCAGGCACGCTGAAAAATGGTCCTGCGCGTGTCCGGTACACGTGCCTATACCAGCGCAGAACAGCTATTATGTGACACTATACCAAGGAGAGACCTATCCATTCTTTAAAAATAACCAAACTAATTTATCTTCGTTTTTGTAATTTTGGTATCTGGTAGTAACCAGTGCCTTTGTCTAGGATGCAACCAGGAATTGAGATTTGGCTAGCAACCCAGTGCCAGCTGTACAGCACAAGTGAGGGAAAAGGTATGAAATTTGATATACCACCATTCTGTGGTTACAATCAAAGCAGTTTTTATATATTATATACAGGTGTGTGGGGGGGAGGTTGGTACCCGGGGCATTGGAGGGTTAAGGGGTCCTTTTACTAAGCCGCATAAGCGTCTACTTGAGCCAAAGTGAAGTTACTGCCCGACTACCGTGTGGCTCTTGCGGTAATTTAAATTTTTGGCACGCGTCCGATATGCGCATCTGGAAAATATTTTTTATTTTCCAGCGTGCATAACGGACACGCACCGAGTGGCATTTGGCGCACGTGGGTCATTACCGCCTGGTTACCACATGAGTCTTTACTGCTAGGTCAATGGCTGGCGGTAAGGTCTCAGACCCAAAATGGACGCATGGCAATTTTCATTTTGACGCACGTCCATTTTCGGCAAAGGTTTTAAAAGGGCCTTTTTCTCAGGAGCACTGAAAGATGGATCAGTCCGCACCCAAAACCCGCCCCTACACTACCGCAAGCCATTTTTCAGCACGCCTTTGTAAAAGGACCTCTAAGTGACTTGCCCAGAGTCACAAGGAGCAGCAATGGGAATTGAACCCAGTTCCCCAGGCCACTACACTAACCTTTAGGCTAGGAGGTGAATAGGATGCTGGTTTTCTTTGAGGTGCTGCTATACTCACTTCCTCCTATAGTCTGTTGGGTCTCCAGGAGGAGCTGGAAACAGCAGTGTGAGAAGTAGTGCTTTTTGCCTCTGCATGTTTACTTCCCACATCAGGGGAAAAAGGAAGAGAGCAAAAAACGAGATGAGAATATGAGAGAGGAAAAAGAGGAAGAGAAAATAAAAAAGGTTGAGAGAGAGCAGGGGTGGACTGGAGGTAACTGGGAAGGAAAAATCAGAATTCAGGGCTAGCACGGGGAGTCAAAGACACAACACAAGCAGATCTGACCTTCTTGAATATGCACTCTTGCTTGCATCCTTGTCCCCCCCCTTCCCCGTAGTCTCAAAGATAGCATGTTTGAACAGTGTACCTTTTTTATCAGTTGAACCTAAAATTTATGCCTTACCTTACTTCTTCTTAGTTATCGGGTAATTTGACTTTTCTTTTGACTCCCTCTCTGATGCAGTGTACTTAGGCATTTCAAATGTTCTTGGTGGTCTCCTCAGAGTTTAACTCTCAGCACAACTGTAAGTGCAGCTGTCTTCCTTCTCTGTCAGAACTCAGTGTATCATCATCATGTCAACCCAAATCTCTTGTATTGCACAGAGTAACCCTCTGGCTAAGCCTTGGGACTGACCAAGTGAAGTGGCTGTGAATGAATTTTCTAACAGCTGTCAACAGTATTTAAAATGTGTAGAAATAAAAAATGTTACTAATGCTCTGTGTACATGAAAAATGCTTTTAAGGAGGGGCCTACATGGAGGTTGAGAACCTGTAGAAGGTAATGGCATGTGTGCCTGGGTGACCTTTAAGATTTTCTGATGTGTGTAGAATCATTTGGGATCTGCATGTTGCTCGGTTTTGGCCCACTGATGCTTAAATTGAAGACATGTAATGAAACTGGATATGTCTGTGTTTCATGCTGAGTGGCAGCCTCCTATGCTTAGCCACACAGAGAGCATGTAGAGTGACCTCCCAACTAGCAAGCAGGTAGGGCAGTAATATACCCTCATAGCTGTGGAAAGTAACTTTAAGTTGTTCTGATTTGTAGAGTACAGAATGAAATTAGCATGTTGTTTGAAGGGCTAGTGTCCTAATAATAAAGTACATTATACAGCTTATTACTGAACAGGGAAGGAGAAATATACTGGAAGATTGGCAGCAGTCCAGATTGTCACTGGAGATAGGAGAAATTCCACTACAGAAATGGTCAGGTATAGCTTGGACTTGGAGGTTTGCTGTTTTCCGCTCGCCCTTTGGCTCTGGTTTACAGTCAGATTGAGTCATGTTTCTGGTGGTGGTGGTGGTGGTGGTGGAGCTGTAGCTGTATTGGTCTGATAGAAAACTGACCAAAGTGAAACTTGTTTCAAAATGGTAGAACTCCTCCCACTCCAAATATAAATTTTCATCAAATTCCAAAGTGGTTTCACTTTATATTGCTGTATGACTGTTCTTATATACTCCTGCTTAGATGATATACAATCTATTGCTTATACATCTCTATTTTTTAACCGCAAATCTTCTAGAAAGAATATCCACAAGAGACTTTAAACTTTATAAATATTTTAAAGAGACGAGAATTCTTGGTGCGGGAAAATGCCTCTGTTCGTCAGCGGACTGAATCTCTTTCAACTTAACATCGCTGAACTGACTCTTCATTGGCAAAAAACCTGATATGCTTGCTTGTTTCTCTTTCTCTTTAGAATTCTGTCGCAATTATTCTTGATTTATATTTTTTGTTTTTTGATATTGGAAGCAAATCAAGCTGAAAGCAAAAAGACCCAAATTTTACTTACTTGAGACCTGAAGATAAGTAAAATTTGGGGGGAGGGAAGCACTTACTACCACCCATTGAGGTGGTGGTAAGGACTCCCAAAGTAAAGTGGCGGTAACCGGGAATTATTTTCCATAGCACCAGAAATGGCGCACACTCGAGGTGGAACTACCACCGGCGGCCATATTGGGCTGGCAGTAGTTCCATGTTAGTTTTGCCATGTGCACGCACTAACCTGCAAATTCTATATAGTGCGACTAGAGTTGCGTTATTCTGATTTGCACACACAACTCAATTGGTTAACAAACCAGCGCTGATAATTGGATATTAACAAGCAATAATTGGCACTAATTAGAATTTGCATGCGTCACTCGCTGAGCACATTCTATAAAGTAGCCAATGTAAATTCTACCTCACAGATTTCAAAAGTTTTAATGGCCATGGGAGGAGCATGGGCAGGTCGTGGACATTCCTAAAATTTACGTGCAGTGTTATAGAATAATGATGAAACAAAAAAGTGAGGAGAATGGATGAGGATACCAACTGTTTTATATTTATTCACTTAAAAAATTATATGTACATAACAGCGCTGTTATGTACATATAATTTTTTAAGTGAATAAATATAAAACAGTTGGTATCCTCATCCATTCTCCTCACTTTTTTGTTTCATCTTCACGGTGTCGTGAGGATTTTTTACCTCCTTTTTTGCCTTCGTGTTATAGAATAACCCATCTCACACCTAAATTTAGATATGGGCATTTACACCAGCTTTTCATTGGTATAAATGGCTGCGCCTAAACTTTAGTCACGTGGACGGCACTGCACATATTCTACATTTTCCGTCCACCATGACTTTTTCAGCACCAAATATAGAATTGGGCCCTAACTGTGAGAAAAATATTTTTGTTTTTTTTTTTTCAAGGGGCATGTCGGGGCAGAGAGTTAGCATTCTTGCGCTAACTAGTTAATGCATCTGTATTACTGCACACTAACTGGTTAGCACACAGATAATAAGGAGAACTTACTGCCTACAAAATAAGTGGCAGTAAGTGCTCCCAAGGTAACTTAAAAAAAATGGCCGCACACTAACGGCAATATTAGCTCACAGCCATTAATGAAATAAATAGAAAATCAGGGTTTTGTTTTTTTTTTACAGTCATGGTAAAATGGCCTTAGCGAGCAGGAATGACCTAGGTAAGGGCACTCTAAGGCCAGTTTTTACCGCAATTTTATAAAGGACCCCTTAGGCAGTCACTGTAGAGGTAGTTTTTGAATGGGGCCATGTACCAGGGTTCATCTTGGACCCTACATCTTGTGGCAGTATTCCCAGCTCATGCTGACCTGGGAAGTAAAAGATCTGAGCTGGGAGTTGAACTAAAGTCCCCTGCGTGGTAGCAGGGGGCACTAGCATAGGCGCCGACTCCGTGGGTGCTGTGGGTGCTCGAGCACCCCCAATATTTTAACCCGCTCGCCCTCTTCTCCCTCAACAGTCCTGTGTCCTCGCCTTCCTGCCGCCCAGAATTTAAAACTCATCTTGCTTCGGGTCCTGGCAGCAGTGAAAAGCGAACAGGCTCGGCTTCAGCCTTCCCTTCTCTCTCAGCTCTGGTCCCGCCCTCATTTCCTGCTTCCGCGAGGGCGGGACCAGAGTTGAGAGAGAGAGGAAGGCTGAAGCCGAGTCTGCTTGCCTTTCACTGCTGCCGGGACCGAGGTAACATGAGTTTTAAATTCTGGGTGGCAGGAAGGTGAGGACGGAGGACTATTGTGGGAGAAGAGGTTGGGCTGGGGTTGGGACTGGCACTCGGAGTAGAGAGGGGGGGCCTGGAACTCTGAGGAGAGGGGAGCCTGGAACTCTGAGGAGAGGGGAGCCTGGAACTCGGAGGAGAGGGGGGCTGAAAAGGGGCAGGTGGTGTTTGGGGCGAGTTTCTGGACATGGAGGGGAGGGGGGAGAGGAGAAATCGCTGGACATGGAGGGGAGGGGAGGGAGGAGAAATCGCTGGACATGGAGGGAGGGGAGGGCAGGGGAGAGAGGAGAATTGTTGGATTTGAATGGAGGAGAGGGCAGGGGAGAGAGGAGAGTTGCTGAATATGAATGGAGGGGAGAGAGGGGGGAATGCACCACCTGTAAAAACATTTTCAGCACCCCCAATCATTTTGAAAAGTTGGCTCTTATGGGCACTACCACTGAACCATTGAAAATGGCAGATACAAATCAAGGTAAGGTATACACAAAAAGTAGCACATATGAGTTTATCTTGTTGGGCAGACTGGATGGACCGTATAGGTCTTTTTCTGCCGTCATCTACTATAGTACTATAGTAAGTCATCCCTTGTTGGTAACCCATTATTTTCATTTTTGTAATGCAGAGCATTTGCTGTAATTTGCTGTCATGTAATAGGGAGAGGAGGGAGCCAGATGCTGTTTAAAAATATGCTCCTTACAATAAAGTCGTCTTTTTTTTACGGAAGTATGCTTTTCAAGAAACAGGGAGAGTTTTAATGCTTCTTGAGACCCCAGGTCCTTAATTCTCTTTCTGAGCAGAGCATTCCTGAATAGTGGGGAAGGGGAAGAACTGTTCTGCTGCCTTACTTGTATCAGATAATTAGAAATCAGAAGCAAATTAAAAAGACTCTGACCTTTCATTTTAAATTGGTTTGGACTGAAACATGGGTATTTCAATCTGAGCTGCTCTGCTCTTACCCAGTTCTGGAATAACAAATTCCCCCCAGCTATAAAAGGCTCAGTCAGGGAAGGAAATGAAGAATTCTGCAGTTTCCGTTTCCCTGGAAATGTAAATCAGAATTCATTATGCTGAGCCCCAGTGTTGGATAGGTAAAGCCTGAGCAATTTACCCCAGCATGAAATACACAGTAGGATTCTTTTCACAAATTAACTTTGGTGCAAAAGCACAGTTTAATTTGGTAGTTTTGACTGAGCTGGTTAAAGTGGCATACATTGAAATAATGCATTCACGGAGTTCATAGTGTGCTATGCAGCTTTCTAATTCAAATAAACTGGTATCATTTAAATGGGATTATATTAATAGGGGTCATTTTGCAAGCTGTGCATTTTATATACTGTGATTGACAAAGCTTAAAATCCCCATGCTTGTGAATTTATTATACATGTCAAAGCTGATTACCTTAAAAAAAAAGCTGTAACTCAGATTGCTGTAACTGAACACACAGAATTGAATATATATATATAATACATTTAAAATTAAACTGGTAAAGTTAAAAATGGAAGTCTAGTTAAGCTTTCTGAAATGCGGCCTCAGAGACATTTTGCGTTGCTCGCTCCCTCTTGGCTTCTCCTGAGTGAACAACCAGTTGGGATACGGCTTTGTGATTTTAACGGTTTCACAGTGACTGGATCACTTCTGCTGTCTTTTTATTTTTTTTAAATCTTGCATTCATCATCTACCCACTGATGCAGTAAAGAGATGTAGTAAGTTCAAGCAAGTGATTGGCCATGTATGCCAAGGTCCACCACTGGCACTGTGAAACTCTTACATAAATGCCATTTTTGCAGTGTAGTGCACTAAGGCTCTGTTTCAAATTATGCTTACTCCCCCCCCCCCCCCCCCCCCCCCACCCATACACACTGTAACAGAAAAATTTATATAAAAGCAACATGAAAAAAAACTTAACAATTTTGCAAACTGCAAAGTTTCACTGAAATTTATTTTATAATGTTAAAATTTCTAATATTCTTTTTTTATAGGTCTGACTCTTTGCTAACTGTCCCATTACTGATGGCATCCCTTCAGCTGTTAAACAAGCTCCTGAGAAAGGGAGTTTCTCAGAATTATAATATAAACCTGTAAAATTTGAGCAGTAATTTGTTTTCCGTGGTTTTATGGGCAGGCTGTCCTATTCCTTTGTAAAGGAGGAGTTAGGACCAGCTTGGAGGACCTGTGCTGGTTGTAAATCTGGGACTGATCCCAGACTAAAGGAAAGCAGCAAACCTGTAATAATGAGGCACATCCACTTAATGTCTTGCTTTGCCAAGCTGTGCATGTCTCACCAGACCTGTGCGTGCTCTTTTTATGGGGCTCCTCTGGGCTATTAAAAGCCTGGCATTGAGGACTGATTTTGAGTTGATTTTAGCACTCTGCCTGAAAACATGTTACATACAGATCAGGTTTCATGGGACTAGAGTGGATTTATTTATTTATTGTGATTTATTAACAGTGGCGTTCCTAGGCTGGCTGACACCCGGGGCGGATTGCCGATGCACCCCCCCCCCCCGGGTGCAGCGCCACCCCCCCCCACCCCGGCGAAAGGACACCCCCCCCCCCCCCCCCCGGGTGCATTTTTACCTGCTGGGGGGGGGGGGTGCTGCGTGCCTGTCAGCTTCGCTCGTTCCATGCTCTCTCTGCCCCGGAACAGGAAGTAACCTATTCCAGGGCAGAGGGAGCACAGAACGAGCGGAGCCAACAGGCAAGAGGCACCCCCCTTGGTACGCCACTGTTTATTAAGCACTTTTATGAAGAGATTCACCAAAGGTGGTGTACAGCAGATATAGCCAGTGGCGTACTGAGGGCGGGGTGGTCCGCCCCGAGTGCATGCTGCTGGAGGGGTGCAGGGAGCAGCCGTGCAGCTGTGGGCTCCGCTGGTTCGCTGCTCCCTCTGCCCCAGAACAGGTTACTTCCTGTTCCAGGGCAGAGGGAGCAGGGACCCAGAGGAACCGACAGTTGCGCGGCTGCTCCCAGCAGCTAAGAATGCACCGGGGGAGGGGGGGCTTGGGTGATACCTCGGGGGGGGGGGGGGGGGTGTCGTGCTGCACCCAGGGAGAATGGAGGCCGCTGAACACGGTGAGGGGGGGTGCACAGCGGCGATCTGCTCCGGGTGGCAGCCGACCAAAGATCACCATTGGATATAGCTTGACGTAAAACGTACAATTTTGTTAACAGCATAACAGTACTAACCTCCCACCCCTTTTACAAAGCCACGTAGCAATGCCGACACACCTCATTCACTTTGGGCTGTGTCAGCATTACTGCACCGGCAGCCACTAGCACTGCTTTGTAAAAAGAGGGGGAAGTAAAATATAAAGTCTGCTTTTCCAGGTACAGCTACCACTACGACAACTACTTTCCTCTTTGTCCTGTCATTCTTCAGAAAAGCCTGTCAATAAACAATAAACATACTACTTATTTCTAGAGGTACCCTTCTCCACTTCCAACTCCAGACTCCGTTCCTTTTATCTTGCTGCACCATATGCTTAGAATAGACTTCCTGAGCCAGTATGTCTAGCTCTATCTCTGGCTGTTTTCAAATCTAGGCTGAAAGCCCACCTTTTTGATACTGCTTTTAACTCCTAACCCTTATTCACTTGTTCAGTACCCATGTCTGTTTTATCATTCCCACCCTATTTAATTCCATTAGATTGTTAGCTCTGCCGAGCAAGTACTGTCTCTTACATGTTAAGGTGCCCTTTTACAAAGTGGTAGTAAGCCCAATGCGGGCTTACTGCTCGCTAAAAGGGAAGTACTGCTGGGCTACCGCAGCAGCCCCACCCCAGTGCATGCCATTTCCAGTGCCGGTGTGTATCTGGCGGTAATCACTGCCTGGTTACCGCCAGGGTAGCGCGGAAACCCTTACCGCCACCTCAGTGGGTGGTGGTAAGTGTTCCCACCTGAAATGAGCATGTGCATGTCCATTTCTTTAAAAAAAAAAAAAAAAACAACCCTGCAGTGAAAGGGTCTTGGCATGCATCAAAAACACGCACTGATGCTCATAAATTTTGGAATACCAACGAAACACCCATTTCCCTGCCCATAACCATACCCTTTTTTGCCTGCACACTTTAGAAGTTCAGCGCACATCATTACAGAATACACTTAGCGAGTTGTGCGCCTAAATTCTAATCAGTGCCAATTAGTGCTCATTATAGCTTGTTAAGTGCTGTTATCAGTGCTCATTAGCTTATTAAGCCAATTCAGTTGTGCACATTGTATCTGCTGTGAAACTAGGCGTGCTATATAGAATCCGGGGGTTACTGCTAATTTCCAACTGAGTCACATAAAGTTGGGCAATTCAGCTGCATCTCTTAAGTTTAGGTTTCTCAATTTTTAGATGCCTAAATTTTGAATTTGCATGACTATTTTCAGCTTGATATTAAGGATCCTAAATTTGGATCTTAAGGCGCCTAGAGCTCTTTGATTATTGGGCTTCTAACCAAAAGGTGAATTTATGATCCTGAATTGAGACAGTCTTATAGAATTTCTCATTTCCTTTTCAGCTATAGAATGTGCTGTATTTAAATTCTTTTTCACGGAGAGGGTGTTTGATGCCTGGAATGCCCTCCCAGGGGAGGTGGTGGAGAAGAGAACTGTGGTGGAATTCAAGGTGGTGTGGGATGAATACAGGGGTTCTCCAATTAGAAAATGAATGATGTAAAAAAAAAAAACGAAGGTTTGCCTATGTGTTTGCCTGTCAAGTGGTGCTTAGATGGTAACTCTGGCTATATCAACTAAGGCTGGTGCTGGGCTGACTTGTACAGTCTGAGTACTGCATATAGTAATCTGGTTTAGGATGGGCTGTAGAGAGCTTCAACAGAAACTCCAGTAATTTGGAGCATTAGGACTGTGGAGGGCAGACTTTTTTACGGTTTTGTCCCACAAATGACAGGATGGATTCAAATAGGCTTTGATGTCAGCTCCTGTAGTTGGAACATTAGGATAGAGCCGGGCGGACTTCTATGGTCTTATGTTCCTGAAACAACAAAGAAAGACTATGATCAAGTATATAATATCGCGTTCATGGTTGATTCAGTCTAGAATTAAGAATGAATGAGAGTGTTGGGTGGGCAGACTGGATGGACGGTTCAGGTCTTTATCTGCTGTCACTTACTATGTTATTATGTAAATCTGTTAGTAGTAATGCTAATGTTGAATCCATAACAAATGATAGAAATAACTTTTGATGTACTCTTTAAAAAAAAAAAAAAAAATTCCCCAACATGACTGCTGTGCTAAACTACTTGGGCACACGCTACAATTTTTATAGGTAATTTTCAAGAAGACTTTACTCCAAATAAGTGGCCTTCATGCTATTAATGTTTCATTCATATTTATTTATGTAAGAAATTTCTATTCTGCCAATCCTAAAGTGAAAGGCAGTTTCCAAAAAACACAGGGGCTGTTCTATTAAAATGCATTTTTTAAAAATGGGCTTAGCACATTATAACATGGGATTTTCCCATGCGTTAAGTCCATTTTTAGTGCAGCCATAAAATAGGGCTTTTTAATTTTTGCAGATTTCATGCTAATTTTTCCATTAGCACACAAAACCTGCAAATAAAAAGAAAACAACAATAATAAATGCAGGAGCACTTACCACCTCCTATTTAGGATGTGCTCATGCTTTAAGTGTGCATTATCCAATTACTACTACTATTACATATTTATATAACGCTACTAGATGTACACAGTACTGTACACTAAGAACCAGATTTTGTAAATGGCATTTAAAATGTAGGTGCATTGGAATAGTGCGCATAGCGCTATTCTTTAAACCGCATCTACAGCAAGACATGGTTTATAGCATGGTGCATAGGCTGGAGGAACGTGCATACATTTAGACACAGCCATTTACCCCACTGAAAACCTGGTGTAAATACCTGTGCCTAAATGTACATGCATTCCCCCGAATTTTATAACAATGCATGTAAATTTGATTGATGCCCCCGACAGGCCTACACTCCTCCCATGGCCATGCCCCCTTTTCAGCTACGTGTGTTGGAATTTACACGCGCTTCATTTTAGAATACACCTAAAAAGTGCGCATAAATTTCAATTGCCAATTAATGGTGATAATTGGTTATCGGCCAATTAATTGGCTCATTACTCATTTGAGTAGCACATGCAAATTTTAAAGCACGCTACTCGCTGTGCCGTCCTAAATATGTAAGAGACAGTTTCTGTTCGATTGAGCTAGGGAATTACTTATGGTGGGACTGATTAAAACAGACATTGATACTGAACAAGTGAATAGGAGTTAGGCGTTAAAAGCAGCCTCAAAAAGGTGGACTTTTAGTCTAGATTTGAATATGGCCAGAGACAGAGCTTGACGTACTGACGCAGGAAGTCTATTCCAGGCATACAGTGTGTACAAATAAGAGAGATTTGCCCAATGAATGGCGTTCCCAGGGAGGAGTGTAGGGAGAGAAGAGTGGAGAGGTACTGAGGAGCTGCAGAGTGAATGCACGTGTAAGTCAATAAGAGGAGTTTGAACTGTATGTGGAAACGGATAGGGAGCCAATGAAGTGACATGAGGAGAGGGCTAATGTGATTGTAGCGACATTGGCAAAATATAAGTTGTGCAGCAGAAGTTTGAATGGATTGAAAGGGAGCGAGACGGTTTAATGGGAGACCTGTGAGAAACAAGTTGCAGAATCTAAGTGTGAGGTGATAAAGAGTGTGGATAAGGGTTTTAGTAATGTGCTTAGAAAGGGAGGGATGAACTTGGGGGGGGGGGGAGGGCAGGAGAAATGCTGGACATGGGAGGTCTCAGAAGGAGGGGGGCCTTGGAGCTGGGAGGGATGGACGGAGGGGAGCCTTGGAGCTGGCTGGGAGGGAAGGACGGAGGGGGGCCTTGGAGCTGGGGAGGGAGGGACAGAGGGCCTTGGAGTTAGCAGGGAAGGAGGGAGGGCAGGGGGGCCTTGCAGCTGGGAGGGGAGGGGGAGGGAGTGGGCCTTGGAGCTGGGAGGGAGTTAGACATCAAAATAGAACATACCAATACTTGCCCATTTTAATGGGCTTAACGGCTAGTCTTTAATAAAAGACCATCTCTTCGCACAGAGAGAGTGTAATTGACTGCACCTGTATTCAAGCTGTGATTTTTGCCATATATGCTTTTGTTTTATAAAGACACACAAATGCCTATGTATCTTTATAAAACAGTGCCTACGAAGTTATAAAATTGCCACGAATGCTCCACACAGGCTGCGGTCCAAAGAGCTTGCAGTCCAATGATGAAAAAGAGGGGAGACATGGGGCAATGCTGGGTCACAGAGGTGGTGCTTGTATAGAGACCAGTGGAGTGCCTGATGGCAATTTAAGACAGTTTTGCCTCACCTGTAACCTGTTGGTGCTCATGCTTAGTAAGGGTCCTGTTCACTAAGGTGCGCTAGTGTTTTTAGCACGTGCACAAAATTAGCATGCTCTGTGTAGGCGCCCATAGGAATATTGTGGGCGCCTACACAGCACGCGCTAAAAGCACTAACGTGCCTCTAGTGCAGCTTAGTCAACGGGGCCCTAAGTTTGTTACCAAAGTGAACTGAAAGAATTCAAATATTTCACTTAGTAATGTGGTTTGGGCAGCAGCTTGCTGCATTCTGTGTGTAGTGCCCATTTCGATTGCTTTGAGGGTCAGTGCCTGGGAATTCAAACCTTGCCTAACTTTTATCTTTGCCCTCCCATCTGTAATTGCTGGTGCTGTTTTTGTTGGTGGAGGAGGGAAGGGAAGAGGAAAGGCCTCACTGTGTATTTCTCCCCTACCTGTTGTTCTTTGAGACTGTTCCTATGAATTACAGCATGGGAAGGGTTCATAAAAGCACCTATCAAGGGAGATTCAGGAAGCCTGTTGTTTGGGCAGGCCAATTCGCCTGGAGATGAGATTGCAGCTGACTATTGCTCACCCTTTTAAGTTCTGTAAAGATTAACAACATTACAGTAGGGGGAGGGGAGTGAGATTCTTCTGTAGTACTTTGGTGTGACTTTGTTAGGGAGGAAGGAATTTGCTTTATATGGCCCCTCATATAGCAGGCTATACCTTAAATTGCTTTACAAGGACAGAGGCAGAAAATACCTAACATTTGTGAGTGGAAGTGTGTATTTTCTGCATGGGTGCAGCCCAGTGCAGTAGTAGAAGGGAGATAAACATTTTATAGAGTCTTTTTCAGGTTTACAGAATATGGAAGTGGCAGGCATCGGCCTTTCATTTTTTAGGCTTCCAAGATTTTACCCTGCCCTGGAGAAGAAATCGGAGATAAGGGAGATCCAAAGTGAGGGTTACTGGCAGATCAGTGAGCTAGCATGCCCTATGTCACCTTTTATCTCTGTTTAAGTGGAGTGGAAGAGTAGCAGCGGACTTTGATCCTGGAGAACTGGGTTCAATTCCCACTCCAGCTCCTTGTGACTCTGGGCAAGTCACTTAACTCTCCATTGCCCCAGGTACAAACAAGTACTTGTATATACTATGTAAACTGCTTTGAATATAGTTGCAAAAACCACAGAGAGGCAGTATATCAAGTCCCATTCCCATAGATATTGACTTCACCTTATGTACCCTAGAAGCCATTAATACATACTTTTATATGAATTATATTTGTTTTTATATATCTATTACTTTGTAAATCACATCGAGTTATATGATAAGAGTGATTCATAAATTAAATAAATGTTTTCTTTTTGTAAATTTGAGTTTCTGCTTTTTTAATCACTTTGCTTGAAGTATTACCTTATGTTTAAAACTATACAGTAAAGTGCCACAGATTACTATCAAAGGGACTTTTTTCTAAAGGGTATGAAGCCCTGACATGCACTTTAGTTTGTTGAAAACACGCTACTGCAAGACTCCTTAAAGCATTTTGCAGTATTTTTGCCTGTTAGAGCACACTAACTTATGCATTAGCTACTTTTTAAAAAAATATTTTGGGGAGGGGTGAGTCATAGGCAGAGCATGGGCGCGGAAGCATTAACCAGCTAGTGCGTTCTCAGCGCACGCTAACTGTCTAACGCTGAGTTAACATGGGAGCACTTAGTGCCTCTTAAATAGGAGACGCAAAGTGTTCCTATGTTAACTTTCTACAGATAACGCGTGAATATTAGCATACAGACTGAAAAAAAATATTATTCAAAAATACCCTATATTGTGTAACATTGAGCCTGGACTTATCGTGCAGGGAAGTCCCATGTTAAGATGCATTGAGCCCAAATTCTAACACCCTTTACTAACATGTTCCCAAAGTTAGCAGAACATGATACTGACTTGGGGGCTCTTTTACTAAGCTGCAGTAGAAAGTGGCCTGTAGTAGTGTGATTGCGTGAAATTGATGCGCGCTGGGCCATTTTTTACTGTGACTGGGGAAAAAGCCTTTTTTTCTGAGGGGCAGTAAATGGCCATGTGGTAACATGAAAAGTAGCGCATGGCTGTTTACTGCTTGGGCCCTTACCGCCACCCCTCACGTGCTACTCGCACAGTAATCATGCAGCATGCGCCAGTGTGGCTGCAGTGCTGATTACCGCCGGGAACGTCCCCCATGGTAGAAAATAAAAATTTCTTCTACTGCGGGAAACAGTGCACGCCAACTTCGGAATTACTGCTGGCTGCCCTTGCTACCCCGGTGGTAGTGCCAATTTGGCGCGCATTAGCCCGACCACTGATTAGGAAATGGGCCCCTTGGAGAATTACTTAAACTTTTCCTAAATGCAGTTCTATTCAGATTCTTGTGCAGGGTATGTTGTGAGTATAAAATTGCAATTTAGCACTAGCGATGTGACAGATTAGTGGGTTTGTTTTATCATTAGGGGGCTATTTTATAAACCTGTAGGTAAAAACTGTGTTCTGTCTGCAGAAACCAGTTCCTGTTAAATTGCCTGGGGTTACATTGTTGTAAGAGTATGTTCTATTGGTACAGGGGGTAATTTTACAAATGATTTGTTTTTGCACATAAAGGAGGTATGTAAAATTAGCTCAGGGTTACGTGTGCTTAGTTCTGCTGGTTCTGGTGTGTGTTCAGGGGTGGTGATTGAGCAGACCATGGGTGGCAGTGCAAGTTGCATGCATTATTAATAAAATACATGCATATATATGAATATTTAGACCTGTGCAGTTATAAATGTCTAGATGCAATTTCTGCTGCTTTACCCATAATATTTTAGTCGCACAGATGCTTGTATGTCTTTATAAGTGATCTGTTATAAAATTGCCTGCATCAGTGTTAACAGTTACATGCCTGTTGCTCTTGTAAATATTTAGAATAATGGAGTCAATAAACAACCAGGCAGGCAGTCTGCCAAATCCAAAGTGGAAGATAAAACAAAAAGGCAACCTTGTAATAACATATAGTCTTTATTGATGAATTAAAAGCCTCCCAGAGGTTCAACATAAAATGCCCAACATGGCCATGTTTCACCAGAATGACTGCCTACGTCAGGGGCAGTAGGTGACCAGATGATGTTAAACTTCAAAATCAGCTTGGCTGGTGCAGCTGTTAAAACGTAGCAAGCAATGCTCTGGGTTCAGTCTCTGGTAAAAATTTGGTGTATATGTGTACGTATTTGTGTACATGCCAAAATCTTCCTAAGCACTACATTGTAAATATGCAGCGAGCTTACATAGTCCCCCAAATTCTATAAAGCTGGTAACCCAAATATACACTTACCCTGGGATTCTATATAGTGCGCCTAGAGATCCATGCCAAAATCCAAGCGTATTCTATAACAGCGCACATAACTTAAAAGGCTTAACAAGCTAATCAGTTGATAACAGCTCTTAACAAGCAATAATGAGCACTAATTGGCAATAATTAGAACTTATGCGCACAACTTGCTAAGCGCATTTGTAATGCAGTGTGCCTAACTTCTAACACATGGAGGCAGAAAGGGGAGGGAAAATGGGCATTTTGTGGGCATTCTGAAATTTACGCATGTAGTTATAGAATATGGGCCAATGTGCCTAAATCTACACGCTGGGATTTATGCCACATTTTTGTTGGTGTAAATGGAGGTGCGTAGATTTAGGCGCTGATATATTAACTAAGCGTATTCTATATACTGTGCCTGATTCTAGGCACCGCTTATAGAATGCACTTAGTTGGCATTGATTTCTGCTCTGATTTTTTTTAGGCACCACATATAGAATCTCCCCCTTATAAAGGAATTCTATAAATAGTGCTCAGAAATGGGCACTGGAAAAGTTTGGCGCAAAGCACTATTGTATAAAGAGCAAGACTTAGGCCTGCTGAAACTTAAGTGTAAATCCTGGCGCCCAAGTTGTGTGTGGAGACCCATTATTCTATTACACTGTGTGCAACCTTTTGGAACACCCATGCCCCTTTTGAGTTGTGCGTTATGGGATTTAGGTGCCCAGCGTTACAGAATAACGCACAGCTACATGTGCGTGCAAATCTTAATGGGTGCCAATTAACATCAATAACTGGTTGTTAGCATCAAATTATTGATGGTTTGCAGCTCATTAGCCAATTAAGTTGCACATGTACCTTGATAGCACACCCAACTTTGGGTGCCATATATAGAATCTGGGGTTAGCACTTTAATTTGTGCATGTATAGAATAAGGTCACTTCTGCGTGTTAATTTAATAATGAGGAGATAATGCTTATGGTTATTACATTAGATATACCGCCTCTCATGTCAATACAGTGAAGTGGTGTAGAAACCGAAAAGAGAGAAAAAAAATAAAGAAACGAACTCCATTCAGTAAAGGATAGAGAAATTTGGTGTTAACAAGCAATAATCAGCAGTTATGCATGCAACTATCCTTAGTATTCTAGACCAGTGGTTCTCAGCCTTTCTTCTTTTGTGACACACCTGACAGATGCTCATGTATGTAACACACTGAACACTAAAATTCACAGCTGAACAAAGCACACCTAAATATTTCATTGTTTAACTGTAAGTTTAGTATGAATTTGCCTATTCCACATCAAACAGCTATATGCAACACATCAGTCCTAGATTTCTCACTTGTTATATATCAGAACAAACATTTATTCAAATTCTAGTGTCACCTCAGTAACAGCAACACAACATTTCTCCACTGCCAGATATTGTGAAGCAACACAAAAACCTGCAAATAAGCTACTCAGAATCTATGGACAGCAGACCTGCAACATTTTCAGTTGGGGCTGGAGGCAACACTTATTGGGGGAAGTGGAGAAGCAGAAATAGGGACCAGTTGCAGGGATTTCAAAAACCTGACTCTCAAGATTTCTGGTCTTCCTAGCTTGCAGGCACTGATGATTGTAAAGGAAACACCGACTTGCTGACTACACCAAATTGTTTTGTGTCACACCACTTTTCTAGACGTTGCAAGTACAAAATCTGTCAAGCTCAACTTCTAAGGAGTGCAGACATGGGGGGGGCAGATCATGGGCATGCCCAGGATGAGTGTGCATGGGTTATCAAATACTATCACCTGTATATCTGATATCAGTTAAGCGCACACACTTATGCTAGCCATTGAGCTGGTGTAAGTGCTTGCACCACATGTAAATGGACACGTACACTAGTGTTCTATAATTGCAGTGATATGTGTAATTGACATTGTAGATGTCATGTTTAGTGAGCTCTATTGGGGAATCTAACTATGGGTGCCCTTTCTTGAATTCACCCCAGTGTGCATATGCAAGGGGGGGGGGGATACACATAGGTGGGACTCGCCCATATAACTTAATAGAATACTGGAAATGTGAACAAAGGTAATGTGATCAGACTTGCAGATAACAAAAAATTATTAAAAGTTGTTAGATTGCATGTGGGCTCTGAGAATGTAGAAGGATGCTATGAGACTGGAAGCCTGGATGTCCAAAAATGGCAAATAAAATGGAAAGTGCAAAGTAATGCACACGGGGAAGAATAACCCAAATTATAGATACTTTATACTAGATTCTACAGAAGGAGTCAACATCCAGGAAAAAGATCTAGTTGTCATTGTAGACAGTATGTTGAAATCTGCTTGGTGTGCAGTGATGGCCAAACAAATCAAACCGTTCTTGTCACTACATCTTGAAAAAGATATAGTGGAATTACAAAAGGTACAAAGAGGGGCAACCAAAATGATTAAGGGGATGGAACTCCTTCCACTCCAGGAAAGATTAAGGAGGTTGGGGCTTTTCAGCTTGGAGAAGAGACACCTAAGGAGGGATATGATAGAGGTCTTTAAAATCCTGAGTGGAAAGATTAAATTGAAATTGATTGTTTACTTTTTCAAAAAGCAGAAAGACTTGGGGAGACTCTATGAAGTTACATAGTAATACTTTTAAAATGAATAGGAAAAATTTTTTTTTTTCACTTTACCCATACAGTAGTTAAGCTCCGGAACTTGTTGCCAGAGGATGTGGTAGAAGCCAGTAGTGTAGCTGGGTTTAAAAATGAATTGAGAAAACGTCTAAATTCTTATTAATATAGTCCTGAGGAAGCCACTGCTTAAAGTAGCATGGAATCTTGTCACTTTTTGGGATCCTGCTAGGTATTTGGCCACTGTTAGAAATGGATACTGGGCTAGATGGATCTTTGGTCTTACCCAGTATGGCAGTTCTTACATTCTTAACATTTAGGTGCCAATCTTTACCCCAGCTCTATGGTTAGTGTAAATACTTGCACCTAAATTCTAGATGCATATCTAACCTGTTAGGCTGTATCTCACAAATAGGCATCTATGTTCCTTTATAGAAGAAGCTCCTTATCAGATGCCCTGTTATAGAACTGCCCTGATAGCACATACATTACTGTGCAACAAACTTAGATGTTCTGGGTGTACAGCAGGAGCATTTATCTTATTAAAAAAATGAAAGCAGATAAAGACCATATTGCCTATCCAGTCTGCCCATCTATGCCATCTACTATCCTGTCCTCTCCCTTAGAGATCCTACATACTTGCCCCAAGCGTTCTTAAATTCAGATAGAGTTTTCAACACCACCTCCACTGGGAGGCCATTCTACAAACTCACCATCCTTTTCATGAAGAAGTATTTTCTCAGGTTACTTCTGAGTCTGTCCTCTTTCACCTTTGTCCTATGCCCCCTCATTCCATTTATCAAAAGCACATGCATCTGCACAAACCTAAGCAGGCTATTCATGCCTGCCTATTTTTTTTTTTTGGGGGGGGGGGGGGGTGGAGGGAGTAGGTATTTAATAATGGCCTTAGGTGCATATGTTGCTTTTACAAAGACAAACACAACGTGTGCTTTGCATCCAAGGGACCTTGTTATAAAATCACCCTTCAAGAACTAATGTTGTTGCTCTACTTAATCCACATATTACAGAGCTCATTGACATATAATTTTACTTCCATAAACATTAGTGCAGAGATGAAACAAAAATCACTAACTTGTACCTTTTTTTAACAACTGAGATTTTATTTGATTTCATTCCTGGAGAGAAATAATTTTTTTTTAAGATTCCGAAAGCTCCTAATTTACAATCTGCTCCTTCTTCCCAAACCTGTATAAGAGTGAATCTTTGTACTGCTTTGTGAATCCAAGACAGATATCATAGGGTGTACTGGTGAATGTGAATCTAACATAAGAGAACTGTAAAAGAAACTTCTGGAAAAGCAAAATATTGTTTTTAAAGCACATCAGTGAAGCAGGAGGAAAAGTGCTCTTCATTCATTCTATATGAAGTGAAAGGTCAAAAAAGGAGATCTAGAAGTAATCTCAGTTATACATGTTGATCAGCCCATTTCTGAGCACTATTTATAGAATTCCTTTATAAGGGGGAGATTCTATATATGGCGCCTAAAAAAATTATTTATTTTATTTGTTTATAATGTCATTTACACCCCACATTATCCAGAGAAGTCTTGGCGCGTGGGGCGATTTAATGTAGAGTGGGATTTCACTGTGTATTAAAATGTTGGGGGGGGGGGGGAGTAAGAAAAGTTTTGTATTTGTTAGTTGTGGTTGATGTACAGAAAAAACAACAGTATTGTTGAATGATATTGTGCTTTCTTAAGATAAAGAGGTTTAAATAAAAAAAATGTATTTGAATGAACAGGGCTGCTTGATATTAGATGGGGAAGTTTGTGTTTAGTATTTAGCAGAAAGGCAACCTCCTAGTTCAGTGTTTTTCAATGCAAGGCCCAGGGTACACTCTGCCTCTCTACCCATGTTCAGGACAGAAAGGGGGAAGTGGATAGTAGGAAGAGCCACATGCTTGAAGGACAAGGTATTTCTCAATAGACAAAGAAAATGAATTTGGAATTGCAAACCTCCTTGAGGATACTGCCAGTGAAAAGTTTTAAGACAGGCTGGAAGGAATGGATATCATTGACACACACTGGTCAGCAGTGTCACTGCCCCATATAGGAAGATTTCTGGCAGCTCTCCTTCAGATCATTTGTATCCAAAGTAGCTCTGAGTTAAAAATGAAAGAAGACCACTGTCCTAGATAGCAGATGTCGGAGAGGGGAGCATTACCTTCTAGGTTCTCAATATTACAGTACCACATTAAAGTTAAAGAAAATAAGTTATTTTTAAACCGGGTGCCTTGCATTCCATTAGAACACTTTTCTGCACCAAAACTTCAGTGCAGAAGTAGCGCCTAACGTTCGGCATCATATATAGAATTTCCCCGTTAGGGCCTCAGTAGGATGTGCTGTGCATCTGTGCTAATTATGATCAGAGTTAAAATGTGCTAATGAACCTTTCTGCACAGGAATCGCAGAGGGCATGCTGGGCATGTCCCCAGCAGTTGCTGTGCTACCTTTGCATGTACCTTGTGTTAAGTTTTGCTGTTTAGGTGCAGTAAGTGGAAATATAACGTGCTTTTGTGAAAAGGCCCCCAAATTATTTTTTTGTAGAATGGAAGAATATTTTGTCTTGTTTATAAAATAGCATTTTTTAAAAATGTTGGATAAGTGAGGCATTTGAACTGAAAAAGATGTTCTGGGTATGCTGGCCTGTGAGATTTGTTTGCCCTCAGTAGAGCTGTTGCAGTAATTTTGCACTAGGATAGTGTTCTAACTATATTCTCTATACCCTAGCCATGTCTGCATTTGAAGTTCAGCCAATGTCTGTGGAAATCCGGGAAGGAAGTGTGGCACGATTTGCCTGTAAAATAACTGCAAACCCTCCTGCTGTCATAACATGGGAGTTGAATCGGACAACCCTGCCATTGGCCATGGACAGGTGAGTGAAAGGCAGTATAGTTGATATCATTATTGTCTCTCTAAATACAGTGGTGGAAATAAGTATTTGATCCCTTGCTGATTTTGTAAGTTTGCCCACTGACAAAGACATGAGCAGCCCATAATTGAAGGGTAGGTTATTGGTAACAGTGAGAGATAGCACATCACAAATTAAATCCGGAAAATCACATTGTGGAAAGTATATGAATTTATTTGCATTCTGCAGAGGGAAATAAGTATTTGATCCCCCACCAACCAGTAAGAGATCTGGCCCCTACAGACCAGGTAGATGCTCCAAATCAACTCGTTACCTGCATGACAGACAGCTGTCGGCAATGGTCACCTGTATGAAAGACACCTGTCTACAGACTCAGTGAATCAGTCAGACTCTAACCTCTACAAAATGGCCAAGAGCAAGGAGCTGTCTAAGGATGTCAGGGACAAGATCATACACCTGCACAAGGCTGGAATGGGCTACAAAACCATCAGTAAGACGCTGGGCGAGAAGGAGACAACTGTTGGTGCCATAGTAAGAAAATGGAAGAAGTACAAAATGACTGTCAATCGACAAAGATCTGGGGCTCCACGCAAAATCTCACCTCGTGGGGTATCCTTGATCATGAGGAAGGTTAGAAATCAGCCTACAACTACAAGGGGGGAACTTGTCAATGATCTCAAGGCAGCTGGGACCACTGTCACCACGAAAACCATTGGTAACACATTACGACATAACGGATTGCAATCCTGCAGTGCCCGCAAGGTCCCCCTGCTCCGGAAGGCACATGTGACGGCCCGTCTGAAGTTTGCCAGTGAACACCTGGATGATGCCGAGAGTGATTGGGAGAAGGTGCTGTGGTCAGATGAGACAAAAATTGAGCTCTTTGGCATGAACTCAACTCGCCGTGTTTGGAGGAAGAGAAATGCTGCCTATGACCCAAAGAACACCGTCCCCACTGTCAAGCATGGAGGTGGAAATGTTATGTTTTGGGGGTGTTTCTCTGCTAAGGGCACAGGACTACTTCACCGCATCAATGGGAGAATGGATGGGGCCATGTACCGTACAATTCTGAGTGACAACCTCCTTCCCTCCGCCAGGGCCTTAAAAATGGGTCGTGGCTGGGTCTTCCAGCACGACAATGACCCAAAACATACAGCCAAGGCAACAAAGGAGTGGCTCAGGAAGAAGCACATTAGGGTCATGGAGTGGCCTAGCCAGTCACCAGACCTTAATCCCATTGAAAACTTATGGAGGGAGCTGAAGCTGCGAGTTGCCAAGCGACAGCCCAGAACTCTTAATGATTTAGAGATGATCTGCAAGAGGAGTGGACCAAAATTCCTCCTGACATGTGTGCAAACCTCATCATCAACTACAGAAGACGTCTGACCGCTGTGCTTGCCAACAAGGGTTTTGCCACCAAGTATTAGGTCTTGTTTGCCAGAGGGATTAAATACTTATTTCCCTCTGCAGAATGCAAATAAATTCATATACTTTCCACAATGTGATTT
The DNA here is from genome assembly GCF_901765095.1 of Microcaecilia unicolor. NCBI lineage: Eukaryota > Metazoa > Chordata > Amphibia > Gymnophiona > Siphonopidae > Microcaecilia > Microcaecilia unicolor. The sequence continues at coordinate 707,905,394 of NC_044031.1, forward strand.
TCCGGATTTAATTTGTGATGTGCTATCTCTCACTGTTACCAATAACCTACCCTTCAATTATGGGCTGCTCATGTCTTTGTCAGTGGGCAAACTTACAAAATCAGCAAGGGATCAAATACTTATTTCCACCACTGTATGTTGGTCAGAGAGCTACCAGGGATGGACTAAAACAGTCTTGGTTCTATCCCCAGTGTGTGTTGAATGACTTGTCTGCTTTTGTTAGGAATGTTGGGTCCTATATTCATCCCGCATTTTGCTGACCGCCACCGGTATTATCCCCAGAAATTCAATGCCAGGCCTTGAAAAAGGATCTAGCATTGAATATCTGGATCTATGGAATTGGCAAAAACATAGCTGGTTAAGTCCTATCTTTATGGCGAACCACAAGAAGAAGGACTGACTTTTATGCAGTCCTATTTATGCAGTTACCTTGGCTGGTTAAGTGTTGAATATCTAAAAGATCAAATCGAGGGACACTTTATACAAAGCACTGAAGGGTAATGAGGATATACACCACAGCAAAATCCATTTATCAGCATATATTATTTTTAATTTAAATAAATATTGTAAGTGTGCTCAGAAAATTCAGCATATAATTAAACTCTGGCATTCATTGCCAGAGAATGTGGTAAAATCAGTTAGCAGGGTTTAAAAAAGGTTTGGATAACTTCCTAAAAAAAAAAAAGAAATCCATAAGCCATTATTAAGATGGACTTGGGGAAAATCCACTGCTTATTTAAGCAGCATAAAATGTATTGTGCTGTTTTGGGATCTTGCCAGGTACTAGTAACCTGGATTGGCCACTGTTGGAAACAGGATGCTGGGCTTGATGGACCTTCGGTTTGTCCTAGTATGGCAACACTAAGTCTTGAACTCCTCAATTTTCAATCATTGCACCCTGTGCTACCTATTACCATCATTTCAGAAACATGTTAATTCCCATATATATGCAAGCAATTTATAATAAATATAATTTGAAAGATTCATATACAGGCAATTTGGGGACGTATCTCTGAACAGGTAATGGGTTTCTGACACGGACCGCGTTTCACCACTACTTCTCCACTTCATGTTGTGATTTCAAAAGCAGGGCCAGTAATCTGTAATGCTTAGAGAATAAATTTAAGGTGGCAGTGACCAAAGATGGTCTTGGTGGGTTGGAACTGGCTGGCAGCTCTGGATAAGTCTGCAGTGAAGAGTAATAACTATACTGCTGCCAAACAAGGACAGCCTTAGCTCAGCATGAGTTACTTTAACAGAGGGGGATAAACCACCACCAACAACCTTCTGCAGAACTCAAATGGAACTCAGCTGACACAGTATTTGTGCTATTATGTGGCTATCCACAGTGAGCACTTTTAAATCACAATTCTTCACCCAGATCCATTATGTATTTCCTTTGAAAATTATGTTTTGTGTTTTGGCTATAATTTTAAACCCTACCTTTACCCACAGCCCGAGATACAAATTGGAAGAAACCTTTTGAAACTAGGATGGGACTTGAGTGAATGAGAATAGAGATAAAAATGACAATTGTTTTTCTCTGGAGTAGCAGTCATGTTGGGGAAAATGTTGGTAACTAGAGAACTTGGACTATAAACTAGCTAACCAACTCAGAGCTGGTATGAGCCTGAAGTCCTTCCTAGTAATGCATGCAATAGAAATGATAAATACGTCTACTGATGGTACCGTGTTTCCCCGAATATAAGACACTGCCTTATATTAATTTTTGCGCCCAAAAAGGCGCTAGGTCTTATTTTCAGGGGATGTCTTAATATTTCGGGGAAACACGGTTGGCCCGCCCACCTTCCCTCCGTCGCTCCTGCAACTACCGGTAACCCCCCACCCGAGGTCGCCCCCCCCCACCCGAGATGGCGCTCCCACCCGAAGTCGCCGGACCCCACCCCCCTCCGTCGCTCAGAAACTAACCTGAACTTAAGCCTCCTTTCACTTTCCTTCCAGTTCGCAGGAGCAGCAGGGCAGGGCAGGCCTCTCCTTCCTTCCGAGCCCCACCCTCGCCTGACGTTACGTTACGTCAGGCGAGGGCGGGACATGGAAGGAAGGAGTGGCCTGCCCTCCTACTGCTGCTGCTTGCTGCGAACTGGAAGGAAAGTGAAAGGAGGCTTAAGTGCAGGTTAGTTTTGGAGCGACAGAGGGGGTTGGGGTCCGGCGACTTCGGGTGGGGGCGCCATCTCGGGTGGGGGGGGACGACCTCGGGTGGGGGGTTAGTTTCAGAACGACGGAGGGGGGCCCGGCGATCTCAGGGGGGGAGGGGACCCTACTTACCGGGAAAAACAAAACTTTGCTAGGCCTTACTTTCGGGGGAGGCCTTATATTTTCTAAGGGCACCAAAAACCTCGGTAGGTCTTATTTTATGGGGATGCCCTATTTTCGGGGAAACACGGTAGTAGTACATACCACTACTACCAGAAATGAAATTGCAACTGAAGTCTGTTCAAGCACTATGTCCCCGATGAAGCCTGATTGTGAAATGGGTTCACAGCGGGAAATTTTAAAGATAAGTGCTATGATTTACTTAAGAAGTAGCACATACGAGTTTATCTTGTTGGGCAGACTAGATGGACCATGCAGGTCTTTTTCTGCCGTCATCTACTATGTATATGTAAGTAAGTAATGAAGAAGATATGTTATGATGGTTTAAAAATTTGGATTAAAAATTATCATTTTGAATGAGTGGGTTTTTCTGGCCAATGATAGAAACATGACGGCAGATAAAGGCCATATGACCCATCCAGTCTGCCCATCCTCTGTAACCCCTAACTCTTGCTTTTCCTAAGTGATCCCTCATTATCCCATGCCTTTTTAAATTCTGGAACAGTCTTCGACTCCACAACCTCCACCGGGAGGCCATTCCATGCCTCCACCACCCTTTCTGTGAAATAGTACTTCCTTAGATTACTCCTAAGCCTATTCCCTCTTAACTTTATCATTCCAGAGCTCTTCTTCAGTTGAAAAAGGTTCTCTTCCTGTACATAAATGCCCTTGAGATATTTAAACATCTCTATCATGTCTCCTCTCTCCCTCCTCAAAGGTCTGTATAATGTATGAAATTGCGTACCTGTCCATAGGGTGCTGTACTACCATGGATCTTCTGAAGCCTTTCCCCCTCATTTTGATTAGCTTGGTATCTATCATATATCCACTTTAGTTGGGAGTAGTGGTCATACAGCAGCAAACAATGAGTAACATAGTATCATAGTAGATGACGGCAGAAAAAGACCTGCACGGTCCATCTAGTCTGCCCAACAAGATAAACTCATATGTGCTACTTCTTGTGTATACCTTACCTTGATTTGTATCTGCCATTTTCAGGACACAGACCGTAGAAGTCTTACCCAGAACTAGCCCCACCACCCAAACACCAGCCCTGCCTCCCAATCTCTGCTAAGCTTCTGAGGATCCATTCTTTCTGCACAGGATTCCTTTATGTTTATCCTATGCATGTTTATCCCACGTACTTTTTTTGTTTCCTCTACAGGGTAACTGTCTTAGCGAAGGGAGTTCTGCAGATCTATGGTGTCAATCAGAAGGATGCTGGGAATTATCGCTGTGTTGCTACCTCCATAGCAAATAGGCGGAAGAGTGTTGAGGCCGCGCTAACTGTTATTCCAGGTACCCAGCCAGTGTTATTTCATGCAGCCCTCTACAAAAATTATTTAGGGAACCTATGAGGATAACTTATATCGCAAATAACGTAGAAATGATCCTCTTCAAATGAGTACTGCTTACTTTTTTTTCATTTTTTTATATATCAGTTTTTCTAAAAATAGGGAGGAAAAGCCTCAACAGACTCCTCCTTGGCAAAAAAGGCGATCAATTATAGGAGTTTTCACTGTCGTCATGGGCGAAAAAAAACCTCCCAAAAACTTTATTTAAATATAGTCCAGACATATGTTTTACTCTTTACTTAGCTTATGAAGATCACAGTCTCCTCCAATCTTAATTCCACGGCGGTTTGTCTGGACTATATTTAAATAAAGTTTTGGGGAGTTTTTTTGCCCATGATGACAGTGAGAACTCCTATAGTTGATCGGCTTATTTCATGCAATGCCATATTTATTTGTTTAAAATATTTATAACACACTCTATCCTACAATTCTAGGTGGGTACAAAATAAAACACGCAGTATCAAATCACATAAGACTAACAAACATAAAATCTTCTGTAAGTCATAACAGACTCACAAGCTGCATCGTGCTTCACTAGACAACAAGGCACCTATTAATCAAAGACCTGAACAGATGAATGGGCTTTCAGGTGCTTCCTAAACTGTAATAAAGGATTTGTCTCGCGTAATTTTAACGGAAGTGAATTCCATAATTGTGCACCTTCAACATACATCATTGAATTGCGATGAATGCCAAGTTTAATCTGTCTAAATGAAGGCATATCCAATTACATTCTGTTAGAAGATCTTAAACAACATGCAGAACAATAAATCCTATTTGAAAAATAAACAGTAGGGAGGAGTGTCAATGTTTTACACCATGATTGAAAACTTTTTAGGGGCCCTTTTACTAAACTGTGTTAAGTGCTAACGTGCTTAACGCAGCAAAAATGGCCTAATGCAGGATGCACCAAAGTGATCTGCATTAGTTTTGCGATCTGCACCTGCCAAGCACAAAATAAGTGGTGGTAAGAGCTCACATGCTAATCTTTTTTAATGGCCATGCACTAATGGCAAAGTTAGCACGTGACCATTAATTTGGAAAATAGAAAATTGGCAATTTTCTGGCTGTGCTAAAAATGTCTTCAGTGCGCAGGAAAGACCCGCTTAAGAGTGACAGGTGCTCTAATGCCCTTTTTTTAGCGCAGCTTAGTAAAAGGACCCCTTCAAGATTTATTATACTTTTTATGTTTTATTTTAATGTTACTTTATTTTTTTTAAAAGCTTTTCAACTGTATTTTGTTTTCAAAAGTCACTGAGCCAGCGTCTTTCCAGAAGCCAGTCATCATAGCTGGTCCTGAGAACATGACAGTGTGCCTGCATCAAACCGTTATCCTGGAGTGTGTGGCCACAGGCAATCCAAAACCCATCATTTCCTGGAGCAGATTAGGTATGTCCTAGTTACACCCTGAGGCCCCATTAATTGATACTCTGTTCAGGGTCAGGAAGGAGTGGTTATAGGAGATTCTTTTGTGCTAGGAGTGAAATTGCTAATCATTCTCTTGATCATCACAGCAGTTTTCAGAAACACTGGTTTGTAAAAAGGTTAAAACAGTAAGCTGAATGGTTTTTCAGCTGGCATGAACAAGTCATTCTTTGGATGGATCCTATTACTCAGTAATGTACTACACTGATTTTAAAAAGAAATACAGGGAAAAGATGAAATGCATGCTTTTGTGTCCTTGCCTTTCTCTGTGCTGTAAAAGACCAATGGTGGAGAAGAAATGCAGAGAATTGAACATACCAAATGCCTTTTTAGTAGTTTAAGTAAACTAAATAGTGTTTCTATTACGTAGCTTGCCACTATTCCAGAACCTGTGGAATAGTTTGGAGCTTGGAGAAGAGACGGCTGAGGGGAGATATGATAGAGGTATATAAAATAATGAGTGGAATGGAACAGGTGGATGTGAAGCGTCTGTTCACGCTTTCCAAAAATACAAGGACTAGGGGGCATGCGATGAAACTACAGTGTAGTAAATTTAAAACAAATCGGAGAAAGTTTTTCTTCACCCAACGTATAATTAAACTCTGGAATTCGTTGCCGGAGAAAGTGGTGAAGGCGGTTAGCTTAACAGAGTTTAAAAAGGGGTTGGACGGTTTTCTAAAGGACAAGTCCATAAACCGCTACTAAATGGACTTGGGAAAAATCCACAATTCCAGGAATAACATGTATGGAATGTTTGTACATTTGGGAAGCTTGCCAGGTGCCCTTGGCCTGGATTGGCCGCTGTCGTGGACAGGATGCTGGGCTCGATGGACCCTTTGTCTTTTCCCAGTGTGGCATTACTTATGTACTTATGTACTAGTTGTGTCTATCAACCAGCAGGTGGAGATAGAGAATTGAAAACTGAGCTGAGATATATTTCTTTTGGCATTTAGTCCAGCTTTTCTGTATTTTCTATCGCCAGCACCTGGATGGACACACATTTCAGCCTCTGGTTCTGAGTGCTCCTTGTTCACTTGGTCAACTGGTCCCCATTGTGCTTTGCAGTTGGCTTGAGTCTGCAGAGTCATATCAGGAGGTCTTCAGATCCCTGTCTCTGGTGCCCTGCAAATTTACTTCTTCCTTTCCATCCCTGTTTCCTGTGGAGCTTTCCTTTTGCTTTTCCAGCACAGAAAACATAAAAAAAAAAAAAAAAGGAAAGATGGAAAGAGGTTTGCTGGAGAGCATGGGACAGAGTATCAGTCCAGAGTGAGCGTGTGGGGGAGCAGCCGGGAATGGTAATTCTGACTACAGTTTGACTCAGAACCACTTGGAAGGCTGCAAGTTCTACTTGGTGCAGGGGAGGGATCCTGACTCTCCACTTGTGACCGCATTGTGCCGCATTTGTGACATTCGGGGTGAATGGTGACTCCTGAGGAGGCAGTTAAGCAGTGTTCGTGCTGTGGGACCTGCTGGCCAGCATCGGAGCATTGTAGTGTGCGCAATCCAGGAGTCTGCGGGCGCGGAGGATATGGTCAGTAGCATGTTTTTGGATTTGGCGCAGCATTCGAATATGCCGAGGGCTTCAGGCAGTTTGATGCAAGAGAGCATGAAATGAGCACCATCTTGTTGGGGCTGACCAGCAGTGAGGAGCAGCCTCTGCCTGATCACGTGCAGAGCACAGCTGCCATTTTACTGCCTCAGGGCATGACAGTGCATTCAGCTACATTGGGATCTTTGTTTTCTCCAGAGCTCATATTGCTCTTACACCAGGCCTATTTACTGAAGCAGGGAGAGTCAGAGTTGCTGCAAGGTGCTTCAGTTTCTGACCTTGCTGCCCCTCTGGCTCCTAAGAGATCGTGTTTAGACTTCCAGGAGTGGGCAGATGAGGCTATCCCTGCTTCTCCCTCCTTATCTGAGGAACCTTCTGCTTCGGTGTCACGAGTTCCATCTTCATCGATTATGAGGGAGCTTAGAGGTCCTTCTAAGGCCTTCCCGAATCATCCAGAGATTTAGGACCTGATTACAGCAGAGTGTGTCCCACCAGAGAGTGGGAAGAGCCATGACTTGCCTCTACCTGTCGGTTTTGGAGGATAAACATAGATTGTAGCTTTAAAGGGTGGACTGTCATGTTACACCGTGACTTAGAAGACCACCTTGCCGGTGGAGGGGGGCATTACCCTAAAAGATCTACAGGATAGAAAGCTAGAAGGCTCGCTAAAACAAGCCTTTTAAGTGAGCACTTTGGGCATCTTTAAGCAACAATGTACAGCTCGTTTGTGGCAGGATCATCCCTGAAGTGGCATCAGCAGTCTGCAACACAAGATGGGCACCACAACACCCAGCTGGAAGCAGGGTTGGTCTATTTGGCAGATACTATTTATGACATGTTACAGGTTATGGCCTGCAGTATGTCTTTGGCTGTCACGGCACATCAACAACTCTGGTTGTTCCATAGAGCTGCTGCGAATGCAGTGTCAGAGACACATTTAGTTAAACTGCCCTTTCGGGCATGTGGCTATGGGAAACTAAGCCACAGCAGTTGCTGGAGGATAAGCCGAAAGCTTCTGGTTGTCCATCTTTAGGGGGGTTCTAAATATAGAGACAGCAGATGGTACTGACCTGGTCGTCAGCAATATGGTCAGATGTCCTGCTTTTAGGCATGCCAATCTTCCTTTCGTGCGGACAGGAAGTCCTCCTCAAGTCAGCTACAGCACCCAATGCCTCACAAACTGCAGTGATGTGAGGCCAGTCCACGTTTCTCTTCCTCTGGTGGGAGGACATCTTCAGGAGATTCAGGAGGAGGAGTGGGCCAAAATCACATCAGACCAGTGGGTTCTGTATATTCGTACAGAAGGTTACAAGTTGGAGTTGTCCCAACTCTGGCCTGGTCACTCCTTTCTTCTTGCAGTCTCCTTGTTGAAAGGGAACCAAGGCAGTCAAGGTTCAGACCACTGTAGATTCTTTGCTGGTGCTCCGGGCCATTGTTCCAGTTCCCCAGGCCGAACAGGGACAAGGCAAATACTCCTTCTACTTCATTGTTCCAAAGAAGGAAGGCACCTTTTGTCTGGTCTTAGATCTCAAAAGGTCTACCTCCAAATGTTCTGCTTTCACGTGGAAACACTAAGAGCGGTCATAGCCTCAGTTCAAGCGGGAGAGTTTTCACTGCCCTCAATCTCAAGGAGGCATACTTGCAAATACCCATATGGCTGCTGCATCAGAGGTTTCTACATTTTGCAGTGCTGGGCTGTCACTTCCAGTTCAGGACTTTGCCCATTGGTCTCGCCATGGCCCCAAAACCTTTAGCAAGGTTGTGGCGGTGGCGGCGGCCTTTCTTCGGCAACAGGGAATCAGAGTTCACCCATATCTTGACGACTGGCTCATTCATGTGTCATCCTATTCGGACAGATTGTTAAACATGACTCATGTCAGATAAGACCCCCGAGCCAACACAGATGTGCAATATTATTAATAAGCTATTAATCATTTATGAAATAAATACACTAAATGGGAAAATTACGTTTTTAAAGACCAATGACGAAAATGGTGTTTAATTCTTGATGGCATACCATTAAATCGCACTGCTGAGGTCTTGTTTCATTATTAGTAAGAATGTTTTCATAAATCCAGTGATTTAAGTGGGTTTGCTCTTTTGGCCTTCATATATAGGCTATAACATTAGGCCCAATCCCTCGGATTCTATATATTTTGCTGAGATTTCCACTTGAAAATCAAAGCGTAATCCATAACGATGCGCATAAAGTAATTGGTTAATAAGCCACTCAGCACTGATAATTGCCAATTAACAAGCAATTATTGACACTAGTTAACATTAATTAGAATTTATGCATAGTACTGTCTAGGCGTATTCTATAATGTGCTGCATTTAAATTCTAAGTCTCATAGTTTTTGGGGTTTTTTAAAATTTGGATTTTGTTCACACCTTTTTCAGTAGTAGCTCAAGGTGAGTTACATTCAGGTACACTGGATATTTCTCTGTCCCAGGAGGGCTCACAATCTAAGTTTGTACCTGAGGCAATGGGGGGTTAAGTGACTTGCCCAAGATCACAAGGAGCAGCAGTGGGACTTGAACTGGCCACCTCTAGATTTCAAGACCGGTGCTCTAACCACCAGGCCACTCCTCCACTCCAGTTGAAAAGGAGGTGTGGCCTTGGGTGTGGAATGGACAGGTTGTGGGCATTTCTAATATCTATGTGCGTTGTTATAGAATACACCCGGTCTGCGCCTAGTTTAGGTGTTGGTGTTCACACTAGGTTTTACTTGGCATAACTGCCCGTGACTACATTTAGTCACGTGTATGGGTGCTTAGCATATTCTATAAACCACATGGGAATTTAGGCTTATTCTATAAAGTACACTTAAATTGAGGCATATTCTGGAAATCAACACAGACTTCTTGCTTGGCAGTGCACCACACTTCCTCTAAGCTACTGGACCAGCCCGAGGCATCCGCATTCTCATTCTAGAGGACATGAATTGAGGTTGCAGGGTGGTAGATTTAGGAGTAGCATCAGGAAATACTCTTTCACAAACAAGTGGTGGATGCCTGGAATACCTTCCCAGTGGAGGTGGTGGAGACAAAAACAGTGATGGAATTAAAGAATGCATGGGACAAACACAGAGGATCCTTATATAGAAAGAGAATAACATCAAAACAAAACTTAAATGACCTTCACACTTTAAATAGGGCATTGATGGGTGTAACCTGCACAGAGTGGCAAGTACAACTCTGACCACTTTTATTGGGTAGACTGGATGGACCATACAGGTTTTTCTCTGCCGTCATTTATTGTGTTACGGCAAGCACCTAAGAATTTTGTTTTGGAGCTGATTTTCAAAACAGAAAAACATCCAAAAGATGGCATAAAGTGGCAAATGGACGTTTTTCTTGGAAAAATGTCCAAATCGCAATTTTTGAAACTCATATTTGATATGTTTTTCTCTGCAGTTCATCCAAATCACAAGGGGGCAAGTTGGAGACGTTTTTTGGGGGGTCAAGGGTGGGCTTGTGATTTGGACATTTTTCTGTAATAATGGAATATGGATAAAACGTCCAGGCCCCAAAAAAGGACATTCTAGTCTACATCTGTTTCAATAATGTCTAAGCGCTAAAGATTTCCAAACAGACCAGATGACCATTGAAAGGATGAAGGCATAGCCCCCCCCCCTTAATCCCCCAGTGGTCACTGAACTCCCCCCCCCCCCCCCCCCAAGTGGTGAAAGTGTCAGTACATACCAAGCTCTATGACAGCAGCAGATGTAATGGGCATTCCTCTTAGAGCAGCAAACAGGTCCCTGGAATAGCCTGGTGGTCATTGCAGTGGACTATAAAGAAGGGGACCCAAGCCCATATCCCACTTTAACTGGTTTACTTGTGGAAAGTGTGAGTCCTCCAAAAACCACAGAATACTTACTGTAGTTACATATTGGTGACACATGCAGGCTTAAGGGTTATTGTAGTGGTGTAGTTAGGTAGAGTACATTTTTTGCTATTCCTGGCGGGCTCACCATACAATATAAGGGGGTTACAGTGAGATGTGTACCTGGGGCCTTTTATGTGAAGTCCGCTTCAGTGCCCCACTGCTCTACTGGGATGTCTGTGTGACCAGTCTACTAAGATTCCTGGCTGCCAGACTTCACAATTACATTTTTGTGTGTTTTTCCCTAGGACTTTTTTTTTTTCAAAAATGCTACCAAAAGATAGATGCAGTGCGTACAAAAATGTCTAGAAAATGGCAATTTTCGAAACAAAAAAGATAAAACATTTTTCTGGTTTGAAAATCGCTATGTTCGCTACTCGATTTTTGGACATTTTCAGCAGAACGCCCTAAAATGGACTTAGTTGTCATTTCTAAAAAGCTCCTTCACATTTCCAATTTATATACCGTCATCAAAAATAATCTCTCTATTGTATTCATAAAGCATCTTTGTCATTTAAATTTTCTTTTGAACAGACCATAAGCCCATTGATGTGTTTAGCACTCGTGTGCTAGGAAATGGAAACCTCATCATATCTGACATGAAGCAGCAGCATGCAGGCGTGTATATGTGTCGAGCCACCACACCGGGTACACGTAACTTCACTGTGGCAGCAGCAACTCTCACAGTGCTAGGTGAGCTTGTTTCTGAGTCAGATCTGGCATGTAGCATTTTGTTGCACCCAATACTGTGAATGTGAAAATCTAAGTTCCAGGCCCATTTCACTGGGTGACCTTTAATAAATGACTCTATCCCGTGCTAAAACTTTAAGATTGACATGTCAAGGTTACTTTAACTGTGTGCAGTGGGGCCCTATAAATAAGGAGGATTTTCTATTTATTTATTGTGTCTAAGGATAAGCTCAGAATATAATCATCTGTTTGCTTTTTGCTTCTTTTTTTGTACTGTGCATAGCAGAACACTAGGCTATGTGCTGTACTAGTCCCTCAGTCTCATTATCTTCTTTTTTTTTTTTTTTAATAATCTTAACTTTCCTAATTTTATGGCCCAGGTGGTGTGCCTGGATGACTCTACTAACTCACATTGGTTAATGACTGGAGGGGCATTTCTGTAAGAATCCTTCAGCATTCCTTTGTGACTGATGAAGTCTTCACAGCAACCACATCTATCTTCCCTCTTTCCCCAGGCCTGAGCACACTGCCTCCTTCAGAGTCTCCAATCCCTTCCGAACCCAATAGACAGCAGCTTTTGAGCTCAAATCTGCTGTGCCTCATGGTTTCCAAAGACACACGCATTGAATATGATAGTCTTTCTACTTTGCCACTAGTGCAAAGAATCTTGACTGTCTGAAATATAATGAGTGGGACTTACTCGGGCTACTATTATGTAGAGGAAAGGGATGGACCATTAAAACCATGGCCCTTCCAATATTTTTTTCCAGCACAGCATGAGCAACTACAGAGCTGGGGTGGTGGGGGCTAAAGATTGTTTATTGTTTTGGCTCCCTCCAGCAAAAACGGTGTTCCACTGCCCCTGGCCACTGTGCATTCTGGGAAAATAAGGGACTGTATTGGACAACCCATTGGATTTTGCTTCCAACCTGTTGTGTTTTCATTGTTTACTGTAGCTCCACCTTCTTTTGTTGAGTGGCCCGAAAGTTTGACCAGACCTCGGGCAGGTACAGCACGGTTTGTATGTCAGGCAGAAGGAATTCCCGCACCCAAAATATCCTGGCTAAAGAATGGGAAGAAAATGCACTCCAATGGAAGAATTAAAATGTATAACAGGTAAGAGGATTATGGACTTTGGTATGTAAACTGTCAGATTACTGCTTGATGAGACAAATGTTGGTAAAAAGTTCAGTGGTCTAACAATTTAGAGCTCTACATACACGTACAGACTTGTAATGTATTACAGTCATTGGAGAATTTTAGTATTCTGTTGGTAATATAAATCTGTCTATAGCATTGTCCATTTCTGTTTGGGGGAAAAATTCAATTTTCACTTTCGGGGGCATACCCATCTTCTGCTTCTGTAGGTACTGCACAGTATCAAAAGGGGTCCTTTTACCAAACAGTGGTGGTAAGTGGCCTTACACACCCTTACGCAGGTCATTCCCGCAATCTAAAGTCATCTTTACCACTGGGGGGCAATTTGCAAGTTTTTCTTTAAAGAATATCAGAATAAATTTGCTTTCAAATATTGACTTCAGTATTTTCTATTATTTTTAACTGTGTACTTATGAGAATGTCTGTAATCCTGCTGTACCATTTCGTGTTTAGCAATCAATTACATTATTGGAATAACTATTGCGTGATTGAGATTTTTTGTTTTCATTAGTTTTTTTTCTCTTGTTGCTCCTTAGTAAATTGGTAATTAATCAGATTATCCCTGAAGATGATGCCATGTACCAGTGCATGGCTGAGAACAACCAAGGGTCCATCCTTTCCAGGGCCAGACTGATTGTAGTGATGTCTGAGGACAGACCAAGCGCTCCCCGGAATACCCGTTCTGAAACAATGTCGAGTTCGGCTATCCTGCTGTCTTGGGAGAGGCCACTCTATAATTCTGACAAAGTGATAGCATATTCAGTGCACTACATGAAAGCAGAAGGTAAATAGAAAGTTTCCAGAATTTCAGATATGTTTAAGGAAATCCATTTCTGGATTGGGATGATCTTGATTTTTAAGAGGATCCTTTTTTTGCTGATGATAAATAATATATTTGTGATATAGGTGGAAAAGATTCCTCTGAAACTTGTAAAATCTCAGTTAAATATCTCTTAAATCCCATGGTGTTAAAAAAGACATTTTAGGAAAATTTATAATACGAAGATTAGAAAACCTCACCATATTTTCTATCTTCCATCTTAGATCGACATTATTATTATTTGTTAAATTTGTATCCCACATTTTCCCACCTTTTGCAGGCTCAATGTGGCTTACATATAACCGTTAACGGCGTTAGCCGATTCCGGTCTGAAGAAATACATGGTATGAATGAATACAAAGTGTGTTATTGTGGTGGAATGAGGTACATGTATGGTAGGTACAGTTGGGGGGAACTTAGAGAGGAAAAGGGGGAAGAAGAGTCAGGTAATGTCCGTTACGGTCTTTGGTTGCATTGTGTCACAGGTGACCAGGTATTTTTATGTTGGGTCGGTGGGGTATGCTCTTCTGAACAGGTCTGTCTTTAGTGCTTTCTGAAAATGTAGGTGGTCGAGTGTAGTTTTTACTGCTTTTGGCAATGCGTTCCATAGTTGTGCGCTTAGGTAGGAAAAGCTGGCTGCACAGGTGGATTTGTATTTGAGTCCTTTGCTGCTTGGGTAGTGGAGGTTTAGGTATGATCGTGCAGATTTTGTGGTGTTTCTGGTTGGCAGGTTGATGAGGTCTGTCATGTATCCCGGTGCCTCGCCGTAAATAATTTTATGAACAGTCGTGCAGATTTTGAAAGTGATACGTTCTTTGGTAGCCAGTTCAATTTTTCTCTGAGTGGTTTGACGCTGTCAAAACGTGTTTTTCCAAATATAAGCCTGGCTGCTGTATTTTGGGCGGTCTGAAGTTTCTTTATGATTTGATCCTTGCATCCCACATAGATTCCATTACAGTAATCTGCGTGGCTTAGTACCATGGACTGCACCAGGTTGCGAAATAGTTCCTTCATTAAAGTAGAATTAAGAAGGTGAACATTTTAATTTGGTTAGTATGATCTTCTAAGATAGATTTAGTCTGCTAGTTTCTAGAAGAGGAATTACCTTATAAGACTCCATTCATTGTGGCTAATTGCAAGGATATAGCTTTTTCCCAATTCAGAAACTACAGTCCATATTACCTCTAGGGCAAAAGCTGTAGATTTCTATAACACAATCTCTGGGAACAGTTCAGATTTTCCAACGGCAGGTTCAGACAGACCTCGACCTGAATCAGACTCTGTCCCCAGCCCTGGTCCCACCATGCTTCCTCCAAGAAACGCCACCTTGCCCTGCTGACCCGGAGAGGGAAAAATCACTTCCTTTGAAACTGGCACCTTGCCCTTTAGCTGACAAAGACTCTAGTGACTTTTGCTGAACAAAGCCAGCAAGATCTGGTGGGCTGTCCAACGGTTGGGGGGGAGGAGTGCTAAGTGGAGGAGTAGCCTAGTGGTTAGTGCAGCGGACTTTGATCCTGGGGAACTGAGTTCGATTCCCACTGCAGCTCCTTGTGACTTTGGGCAAGTCACTTAACCCTCCATTGCCCCAGGTACAAAATAAGTACCTGTATATATGTAAACCGCTTTGAATGTAGTTGCAAAATACCACAGAAAGGCGGTATATCAAGTCCCATTTCCCTTCCCTTTCCCTTCCCAAGTCGGGGGTTAAGGATAATACAGAGCTGAAATCTGATGAGGTACCTCCTGGTAACATTGTCAGAACAGCTGGTGGGAGCTGGAGGTACGAATCTCTCCCGCTGCACAAATGAATCTATTGGTCCAGTGACAGGGGTTGAAGGTTGCTGCGAGGGCTCTGAGGGGGTATACCCTCACTTTCTCCTTTTTTTTCACCATAAAGGAGAAATCAGTGAGCAGAGCTCAACAACTTGCTACTTCTGCCATCTGGGCTCCACCCCTTGACCCATCCAGCATGCTTGGTTCTTGCGCAAGAACTGAGCATGCATGAGAATCAAGCATGCGCACAATGCCACCATCACATTCTGTCACTGAGCGATGCTCTTCAGTGATGGAAAAGCTCAGCTCTGGAGTTATTCAGCTGGCAAGACTTGGTGATCTCTACTAGCTAGACAATTGGTGCACTTGGCGGCTAGGCATCTCTGAGGTCAAAGTGGATGGGCCTAGGTCAACCTACCTATGGCTACGTGCCTGCTACAATACAAACCCACACATGCCTACTTTATCATTTCTCTCCCTTTTCTACACTGTAATTCAAAATGCCCTCAGTAATGTAATGGCAGAGCTACAGTGGGCCTAAATTTTCTTGGGGTCTGGAGACAGTCTGGAGAAGAGCAAGCTTCTGGTTCCTACTGAGCACCATGCATGACAGAAAAAGAACTTCAGGCATTCCACTATTTCCTTATCATTCCTGAGCTATCATACAGTGTCCTTTTACTAAAATTGGCTAGGCAGCTAAGTTTCCAACAGGTATTTTTAATTATTAAATCAAATTTAAATATACCTAAAGGCACAAGTCATCCCCACGCTACCAAGCCCTCTCATGCATTCAGACTAGCTCACCCATAGCCTAATTCTGTCTCCTTGTACTAGGCCCCACAAACCCCGGCATAGAAAATGGTTGGGAAGAGCTAAAGGGCTAATTATATTGGGTTCCAAAGATTTCCTTTTTTTCCAGTTCTGCACAATACAGTGTGTGGTTAAAAAAAACAAAGGATGGCTGCAGAGCACAGCTTTAATTCCAACATCATGGGCCATTTTTAGAATGCACCCTAGCAAAACTGCCATAGAACAAAATTTTAAAAAGGTTAGTGTTTATCAAAGTTGGTTAAAGAAACTAACAGGTGGTTGTTCTGTATTGTGGTGTTTTTTTCAGAGGGGAATATTTTACATATAAATTAGGGGGTCACAGTAACGGGAAGAATAAGAGCTTGATGAGAATGCATGTTGGAGTGTGTTAATTCCTTGTTAGCGATTTAGAAGGGCTACAAAAGGAACACTGATTGCGCTAGAAGATCGGCCTTGTCCCTCTATTATGTTTCTTTCATTAGACCTCAGCGTGAGGCCTCGTGGTTCATTCAGCTTCAGAACAAGGCCTTTTAATTTCAGCTCAAGGATCCTGTTTAGCAGGTCAGAAATCGTGCCATGCCGTTCCTAATTAACAAGCCATCAACGAGTCTGTTGTGAGATGCCTGTAATCTTGTCTAATTAAAATGCTATCAAGTTCATTCAGAAATGTGGGAAAACTTAATAGTGGAATTTGCCTTTCATTTTGTTTATAAATTCAGTTGTTTGAGCAGTGAAGCAGAGCTCTTAGGGAGTTTTGATTAAGTTGACGTGCATGTGATGTGAATTGTTCTTTAAATGTGGCGGCTTTAAGTAGGCTTTTTTCCACTTTGCTGCTTCCCTCTATAGGAATTAAACCCAACAAAGGTAAGCACCAATCTCCACCTTACTCTGCATATTTTAATGCCAACTGCTGAGAAGTTGTTCTTTTTTTTTTTTTTTTGCTAAAACCTTGTTATAGAACAAGATGTTTTATGAAGCACATTCAGTTTCTCTTGGTGCTATTCAAAGTTTTCGCTATTGCAGTCTAATATTGTAATGGCTTTCTGTAGGGAGAATAAGATCTTTTGCATTGGAAGCCACTCTTTTATTTTTATTTTTTCTGGCAGGAGTTTAATACTTTCTTTTATTTTTTAAATAAGCCCACCCATACCTCACAATCTGATTTAATTTATTGTTAAGCAGAGTTTAGAGCTTTAAATGAAAGAATGAAAGTTGGCTGTGAAGATAAGGCCTTAGTTGTGTTCAGGTTATGGCTCTGCACAGTTTGTTGTGACTAGGGGCCAGATGCACTAATCTTAACGAGCCAGCAACTTGGTTTTTAAACCAGACCTAGCCAGTCTAGCGAGCAAGTAGTAAAACAAGACATGCAGAAAAGGGTTCTCCGAGCCATTTTCCTGTCACGGTAGCAGCTAACGAAAACGGAATGCAAATGATCTAAAAGTTATTATAATGAGCTAATTAGTATTATAATGCGCATGCAAGGCAGATGCACAGCTGTTTTCCGACCCCATGCACCGTGGAAAACCTAACGGGAGGTCTACATCTCTTGTTGGGGCTGCTGTGAGCGGGACCCATGCAGAGGAGGACGCCCATCGCAAAAATGGGAAGAGAAAAAAATGTCCAAGTGCTTGTCAGGGACATCCTTTCAAGTGCCTAACACTTGGACATCCTTCACTCAAAAAAAAAAAAAAAAAAAAGGTCTGAAGGAAAAAAAAAAAGGACGTCCCTGACAAGCACTTGGACGTTTTTTTCTTCAGATTTTGTGATGGGCGTCGTCCTCTTGGACGTGTTTTTCTTACGACTAAGGTATCCGAAATGACTACCGCCGGAGAGAATCGGGGATCGGGACGTGTGAGGACATCCAAATCAAAACTATTTGGATGTCCCTTTCAATTATGCCCCTCCAGGTCTCTCTCAGCCAATCACAGCTTATTTAGCTGACACCAATGACAGCTAAACGCACTGTGATTGGCTGAGAGAGACCTGGAGGGGCATAATCAAAAGGGACGTCCAAATAGTTTTTGATTTGGGCGTCCTCGCACGTCCCGATCCCCGGTTCTCTCTTTCTAGATTGAAATTTGGAACAGGCTTTTATAGCAGTGTAGTTTCTTAGGAGCACTGAAGGAGACGGGCTTAGGTGACAGGAAGACGCTGGTAGAGGTCAGAGCTTGTGCTCTTCCACCCCTCAGCACCGGCAGCAGCATGAGCGCGTCTCCTCCACCATGCCGGAGGAAAGGGCCTGGGGCGGAGGGTTATGCAGCAGCTTGGTGAGCAAGGGGTCCCGCCTCACCCCCCTTGTCGGACTCTGACAATGTTCCAGAGTTGGCCTCCTCACCGGGGAAAGCCATGGGCGGGCACGGGAAGCTGTTGTTCTGGTTGCGGGAGTGCTGCGTACTGCGCGGACTCTACTTGGACCCAGCGAGCAGCTCATTTGCATGCGATTTTCTTCATGCATGCCCGTCTTTTACTGATTCACTAAGGGATCGGTAAGGGAAGTGCTCTTTCCGTGGAGTTAGTGCATCTGGCTGTAGGTCCTGAATAGTCTTTGGCAACATTAATTTCCCAGTAAATCTAAAACTGATCACAATCTTTAGCAAGATGCAGTTACAACAGCACATAAAGAACATTAAAGAGCATGTAGTGATTTGTGTGTTGTACAGGAGGAAAATAAAAAAGAATCCAATAATATCAGACCTCAGAGAGAGACTTTTCTACCACCCTGGAAGAAGTCATGGAGGGTGTCCTATGATGATTTGAGTGGGATGGATAGGATTTATTTTAACAGCTCTTCTGTCTTTCTTTTAATTCAGGTTTAAATAATGAGGAGTATCAAGTGGTAATTGGCAATGATACAACTCATTACATTATTGATGATCTTGACCCGGCTAGCAATTACACCTTCTATATTGTGGCATACATGCCTATGGGAGCCAGTCAGATGTCCGATCATGTGACTCAGCAAACGCTGGAAGACGGTAAGGACAGAAACATGTGGTAAATTTTCAGTTGGTGTGGTGACTATACTAAGTTAAGCACTGGTGTTTATCTTAATATATATAATTAATACTACTAGGTCTTTGGGGATTGGCGCTAGATATTGACTGACACCTGGATAACTTCTAGGTTTGCTGATGACTTGAATATTCAATGCCGGTGCCTGGACGTGGCATGGCATTGAACATCTGACTCTAATTTAGCTGGCAGAAGTCCGCACATAAAAAAACGCTGACTGAATATTAAACTGACTGAGTTAAAAAAAAAATTAAGGGATCCTTTTTTCTAAACTGCGGTAAACACTGATGCGTGCTTACTGCAGGTTAAAGTGAACTACCGTGGGGCTTGCTCAGATATCCTTTGGTAGTTTTTGCATGTGCGCACACTACTCGTGCTAAAAAATTAACATTTATTTTTTAGTGCTGGGGCATGATTGGCAGCGAAGGGTGGGCGTGGCTCACTCCTCCCCTCAACCCTAAGTACAGGAGACTGAAGGAAAATTTAAAACAAATATTACTGCTGCTTAGCAAGCCATAGTTTTTCCCTTAGTGGCGATACAAACATGCCATTCCTTAGCCCAGCAGAGCACTTTACCTCTGTTCCAGCTCAAAGTGATCTTTTTTTATTGATATAAATCTAGCCAAGTAACACATGCATTGTTTTCACCGGAACCATAATATTCTTACAAAGATCCCAATCACACATTATGGTTTTTGTTCCATACAAGACAAAGTCATATCCCTCCCTCCCTACCACCCATCCCTGTACATATGGGAACACCCCTCGCTTTATGGGAACTAGATTACACCAGTTCTGCTGAAAATTCAGGATACTTCTTGCTTTGGGAGTCTGTCAGGCTTATTTTCGAAAGAGAAGGGCGCCCATCTTTCAACACAAATCGTTAGATGGGCGTCATTCTCCCAGAGTTGCCCAAATAGGCATAATCAAAAGCCGATTTTGGGCGTCAACTGCTTTCCGTTGCAGGGACGACTAAAGTTCAGAGGGGCGTGTCGGAAGCGTAGCGAAGGCAGGACTGGGGCGTGCCTAACACATGGGCGTCCTCGAGCGATAATGGAAAAAAGAAGGGCGTCCCTGACGAGCACTTGGCTGACTTTACTTGGTCCATTTTTTCTTGTGACCAAGCCTGAAAAAAGTGCCCGAACTGACCAGATGACCACCGGAGGGAATCAGGGATGACCTCCCCTTACTCCCCCAGTGGTCACCAACCCCCTCCCATGCCCCCCCAAATTGTTTTTAAATATTTTTTGCCAGCCTCTATGCCAGCCTCAGATATCATACCCAGCTCCATGACGGCAGTATGCAGGTCCCCTGGAGCAATTTTAGTGGGTGCAGTGCACTTCAGGCAGGCGGACCCAGGCCCATTCCCCCACCTGTTACACTTGTGGTGGTAAATGTGAGCCCTTCAAAACCCACCAGAAACCCACTGTACCCACATCTAGGTGCCCCCTTCACCCCTAAGGGCAATGGTAGTGGTGTACAGTTGTGGGGAGTGGGTTTTGGGGGGGCTCAGCACCCAAGGTAAGAGAGCTGTGTACCTTGGAGCTTTTTCTGAAGTCCACTGCAGTGCCCCCTAGGCTGCCCGGTTGGTGTCCTGGCATGTTAGGGGGACCAGTGCACTACGAATTCTGGCTCCTCCCACAACCAAAGGGCTTGCGTTTGGTTGTTTCTGAGATGGGCATCCTTAGTTTCCATTATCTCCGAAAATCAGAAACGAACAAGTCTAAGGACGACCATCTCAAGGGACAACCTAAATGTCAAGATTTGGGCGTCCACGACCGTATTATCGAAACGAAAGATGGACGCCCATCTTGTTTCGACAATACGGGTTTCTCCACCCCTTCGCCGGGATGTCCTGCGAGGACGTCCTCAGGAAAACTTGGGCGCCCCTTTCGATTATGCCCCTCCACGTGTCCCAAAACGGCTCCCAGACTTGTTGAAAAGTTATGTCAGAGATTCCATAGCTTTCCATAGTTAACTAATAAATCATTTGGTTGCACCGTAAAGCATAATTGGGACTTTCCTGGGAAATCCACAGCAGTATTGTTTTCTTGGCCATCAAGATGATTCTGTCCATAAAACCTTTTAAGCCCTGGGGAGCGGAGAAGGGATTCCATTTACTCCAAATAGCAAATCAGGCTTCCAGTGGTGGGCCACAAATTCATAAATTTGTTTCCAAAAGTGTGCCACTCGTAGACACTGCCAAAATATATGTCCCAAGGAGGCAGAGGGGACGTTGCAATTAGGGCATGAATTTGATGTGTGTATCTTCACCCTGCATGCACGTTTGGGGGAAATATAGAGTCTTAAAAGAAGTTTATACTCATTTAAAATGATGCAAATTTAATGTTAATACAACTCCTCAAATACTTTGTCCAAGACAACCCAGCAATTTTACAAGCTTCAGAGACTGCTCCATCTCCATAGTATCGTTCTGTTCTCACACAGCAAACCCAAATACAAATGAATCTGTATGATCTCAGCCTCAGTCTCCTCCTTCTCCAATTATTTAGCTGAAATAATGAAAAAGGTTGGTTAGAATATAATAAATAACAACAAGGTATTGTTTCACTCATGTATTTCAATAACTAAAAATTGTTGAACACTTCAGCAATCTGCTGGCTGTCTTTGTCTTGTGTCACCATTTTCAGGTTTCCTAAAATTTAAAGTGTCTCTAATAATAGCTCACCCTAGACTTCAGAAAACCCAGTGTTTGTAATAATAGTCCTGGAGATTATTAGAGAGAATATGGTAGTTTGAGTTATTTAATTTAGTACCATTTGGTTTATTCTTTGTCTTGAAAAGAATTGTGTACTTCTTTGTTTCCCAGTTATATGATAAAGAGTCTGCAGAGCTTTCATTTGGAAGTGAATCGATATTATAGCCAAGCTTGTTAAAATGTTGTTAGTACTTTCATGTAACTTTATGGTTTTGCTTCAATAAATGCATAATTTTAAAACCATTTATGATTAGTAAAATAAAAATTATTGTGTTTCTTAAACATTTAGCAAAAAATAATGGGTGTGGTTTAATAGAGAGATATGAGTTAGGCATCATAGGCTAGATTCAATATATGGCACCCAAACTTAGGCGCTGGGATGATCTGTGCTAAGCTAGTATTCTGTAAAGGACACTCTGCACAGAGCACCCTTTACAAAATACTAGCTTAGTGCGCATTTCTTGTCTAACTTTGGGCATGAGCTCTTATACCTGCCAAAGGCTGGTGCTCAAATAAGGGCAATTAGACATTCAAATGCAAGTATTCTATAACATCATGCCTAATTTCTGGGAACACCCCTGACCCGCCCATGCCCCTCCCATGGTTATGCCCCCTTTGGAGTTGCACAGTATGAAATTTAGGCACGTATGTTATAGAATAGGTTGTAGGGCAGATCCATGCATATTCCTAATTGCTCCCAATTAAGGACTTGTTAATTCCAATATTTGATTGTTAGCACCTAATTGACTGGTTTATGCATGGATCTGGGATCTGCGCCCAAATTTTGACAACCTATACAGAATCCGAGGGCAGTTCAATAACACTATATGAATGATGAATAGAACACTAGCATATTTAATTTTATGTATTTATTTTTAAAAATTGTATTCCGCACTGTCACACTGTTCTCGTAGATAACATAAAAACATACATAATAAAAGCAAACAAACTTAATATAAAACAAAAACATTGTAAAAATTTACTAATACACATTGAACTTACTATAAAATGTCAGTTTCTTTAAAAACTTTAATAAAGCAAAGCCTAGCACAACAGGCAAATAAATATAGCAGCAAGGGCTTGTGTAAATAAATATAACAAGAAAAAGGAGTAAGAGACCTGGCTAGTGCTGCTCCTCCACATTAAAAGTGCTCTCCCTGTACATGAATGGCATTAGTCTTTTGTCACAAGTGTGATGCTCATCTTATGTTGTTCATACTAAGTTAATCAGTGATAAAAATGTTTCTCAACAGTGTATTAGACTGAAATCACGGTCCCCCTTAAATATAAAGGAAAGTAAATACAAACTGTTGAGCCAGCCAGCTTTCACCATCATTTAAACACCATCCCTAGAACTTGTAAAGCAGATTGGGAGGCGGGGCTAGTAAAAGGGCAGACTTCTACAGTCTGTGCCCTGAAAATGGTAGATACAAATCAAGGTCAGGTATACATATAAAGTAGCTCATATGAGTTTATCTTGTTGGGCAGACTGGATGGACCATACAGGTCTTTTTCTGCCTTCACCTACTATGTTACTTATTATAAAATCTCAACATTCCTTTTAAAAAACGTAATAAGTAAGGCCTTACTCCACAAAAATTAAATAACAGCAAAAGCCTGAGTAAACAAGTGCACTTTCAAACATTTTCTAAATTGCATAATCAAGCTAATTTTACTCATATTGAATGTCAAGGCGTTCCAAAGAGTGTCACCCTCCACATTAAAAAATCATATGTACACATGTAAACACTGATATTCTGGTTACACACTATTCTGTAAAGTAGTGCCTAAACATGATGGTGCATATTTGAAAGTGAGCATAGGCAGAATCTGGCCAGAACACACAGTTATACGCATAAATTATAGAATAGTATAATTTACATGCATTGATTGTCAATCCAGGTGTGAGCATTTACACCAGCCATAGAGCTAGTATAAATGTTCACACAGATAATAAGAAAAAAAAAAAACTACCACAGGCAAACAGCCATTCAGAAACAAAGAATGGAAGATACCCAGACAGAGTCCAAGATAAAAAAGCTTTTTATTCTTAAAACACAATGAAGATATTCTCTCAGTGCTGTGTAAGGGATGCACTTGACAAGAAATCCCAACACAGGCTGTATTTCAGCATGTATGCCTTCATCAGGGGACCTGTCATAGTGGGACACGTTACAATACTGCAAGCTTATTCTCTCAGGAGCACGTAAATATATAAATTGTAATCAACAGTGTCCATGAAAAGACAAGAAAATATACACACATATTTGCTCTGGTATGCTGTATTCTATAAAGAAAGGTAGGTGTATACTTTCCTGTATAGAATAAGCTTCACATAGGTACCTTCTTGGTGCTTAAAATTAGGCACACTGTTATAGAGTAACCACCCATGTGTGTACGAGATGCATAGAAAATTGCAGTCTTTTAGTTCATCCAGAATGATCATGGTTGGCCTTGTGCTGTATTATATTCTTTTTGTGCAATTAATGTTTTGTACTTCAGAAAAATTTAATCTCTGTCAAATGAAGGTCAAGTTTCACCCCATAAGGGAAATTTTTCAAAGTGATCTAGTCACTTAACTATGGAGTTAGTGAGTTAGATTGTCTGTTTTAAACATTCACTGGGAGCCTTATATTCAGAGAGCCAGCAAGTGGGTAATTTGAGTCTGCTGATTATTCCTGCATAAAGTTATTCAGATAACTTTATCTGGATAACTGTAGGACAACGTTTTTCATCAGCCAGACATATTTGCCTAACTTCAACCTGCCAACGCTGCGTATCAGGCTGGTCAGATAAAGTTTAGTTGTACCCTGGGAACGCCTTCTGCCTTGTCTTTCTATATGGGCAGATTTTGTAAGAGAAATGATTTTCCCAGACAGAATTTTCCTGCTCTGTGTTAGAGGATGGGGGGAGTCATTTAACCTCAGAAGAGTTGTCTAACAAACTGTCAAAATTACCCAGACCTATCTTTTGAATACATGCTTGGGGTTTAGGCAGTGGTGTGCTGGAGCAGGCTCTCACAGGCTCTCGAGAGCCGTTTGTTAAGTTTTTAAGAATTTTGGGAGCCGGTTCTCCATGGCTACTTTAACAAATGGATCCCAAAATGTGGGCTTGGGCCCCTCCTGAATTCTCTTTTACTTTGCTGGCGAGAGAGAGCCCCCTGTTAACAATTTACCAGCACACCCCTGGGTTTAGGTTTCTCAAATCCATCCAGCTAAATATAGCTGTTTAAGAGAGTTTTCAACAACAAAAGTACACAGCTGGTTTGTGTTTGAAAATTTTCCTAAAAATTAGTGACTATAAAATAGCTGGTTATTTGATTGATGAGGAGTTTACCAAAAGCTTGCCCCAGAAATGTATTAACATTGAACAGTAAATGGTTGGTGGCAAGAAAAAGGTTTCACAATATACATTGCCAGGAATGCCGCCATTGTGACAGTGTGTAATCTAAGATTTCCATTTCATTTTTTTTTCAGTTCCCTTAAGACCTCCTGAAATCAGCTTAACAAGCCAGAGTCCTACAGATATTCTGATCTCCTGGTTACCTATTCCAGTCAAATTTCGCCGGGGCCAGGTGGTGCTGTACCGTCTCTTTTATCGCCTCAGCACAGAGAGCTCTGTCCAAGTTCTGGAGGTTCCAGACAGCAGCAGCAGCGAGTACCTCCTGGAAGGTCTGAAACCAGATAGTATCTACCTGGTCCGTATTGCTGCAGCCACAAGAGTGGGGTGGGGAGAGGCATCAGTGTGGACTTCCCACAGAACACCGAAAGCCACCAGTGTGAGAGGTAAATGGTAGAATGTCTGTAAGGAGATGAGGAACTGGTGCAAATGTATTCTGCATAGTACATAGTGTTAAATTAAAGGATTTGATTGTGATTCAGTCATTCATTCAAATTTGTGCTGTTTTAAGCTGAAACCGTGCAATTACTTAATTTCAACTGTCCAAGATTCAAGTGCCAAGGTTTTAATTTTTGTTGCACTACCCACTTCTGTAATGTTCATAATTTCATACTCCCTTGCCTCCATTCTGCTACCTCCTCCCATTTGTAGTTCCCTCAAACAACCAGGTTGACATGAGCAAAAATGTTTCTTTGCATGCAAAAATATTTAATGAGCTCTCTTTGTAGTGAGCTGAAATGTCCTGCATTACAGGACACATTTGAAAATGATTATTTAAACTATTCAGGCATCATAAAAATGTAAAATTTCTATTTTCAAATGTCATGTACCACTTCAATATATGGAGCAATATAACTGTCCTTTTGTCCTGTTCATTTCATATTGCAATCAGCCTAGTTCTCCTCATGGGTATAGGAGGAGATTCTATATATGGCACCTAAAGCATTGTCGCTGAAATCAGTGCCGACTAAGCGTATTCTGTAATTGAGTCCTTGATTTAGGCGCCGATTATAGAATACAGTTAGTTGATATCTCAACGCCTAAAACTATGCGCATCCATTTACACCAACGAAAACGTGGCGTAAATCCCGGCGTGTAGATGTACGCATACTGGGCCATATTCTATAACTACGTGTGTAAATTTCAGAATGCCCATGAAACGCCCATTTCCTCGCCAATAACCATGCCCCTTTTTGCCTGCATGCGTTAGAGGTTCGGCACACTGCATTATAGAATATGCTTAGTGAGTTGTGTGCATAAATTCTAATCAGTGTCAATTAGTGCTCATGATTGCTTGTTAAGTGCTGTTATCAATGCTGATTAATTTGTTAAGCCAATAAGTTATGCGCGTTGTTATAGAATCGGCATGGAACTTTAGGCTTACTATATAGAATCCTGGGGATAGTGTGGAATATAAGTTCTAAATTAAATTAAAATTAAATCCCTAATAAATTGACTGCACTAAGCTACCAAATGTTCCCAAAATAAAAATAACCCTCTTTAAAACTCTTAAGGGATCCTTTTACCAAGCTGCGGTTAGCACTGACGGTTGTGTACTTCAATTTGAAAGGGCTTACTGCGGGTGCGCTGAAGTGTCTTCTATGAAATCCCAATGTGCATATGCTACTCCCATGCTAAAAAACAAATGTTATTTTTTGACCAAAGGGGCGTGACGGGTGTGGAAAGCTGGCGTGTCTGTCCTAATCAATTAGAGTAACTACATTGCTGTACTCTAACTACTTAATTCAGGAGTCCTTACTGCCTACAGTACATGTATAAATTAGTACTTTTTAAAATCTTCATATGTACTTGTGAACTCTGCTTGTACTCTGTCCAAAATCCAATCCTGTACACATTTACTATCAAAACAGGCACCATAATGTAAATGCATGTAATTTTACATTGGTCAGAATTTTACAACAGGTCATCTAAGCATGTTTGTGATTCCTTTTGCACCACGTATGTCTTGATATTGATATGTAATATGTTTCCTTGTCCTGAGGGATCAGTACTATGGCTACTGATGACTGAGGCTATTGTTTTTCAGATGCATTTCTTTGCTGTCAGTGATTTTCCTCTCCCATAAACATGCTGGAATTTTCCAGTTATCAACTGCAGAATGTGAACCAGAACATCATCATCTAGTATGGTCGCATTCCTGCCTCCCCCATACTTGGTACAACTTACAGCCTCTGCTCCTCTATCATTTTCTCTGCATGTTCCATCCTCTTTCTCCTTGATACGGAGATTGAAGATGTCTCTTTTACCTTTGTCTCCTCCCCTGTTCTTCTATTCCTCCTCCCCCCACCCCCGATGTGCTGTTCTGTTTGTCTAATTGACCTGATCGAGGCTGTATGAAGGTCCCCTTTTATTTCTTTCCTAGTTCAGGCGTTCTTAGTCCGTTCCTCAGGACACAGCCAGTCAGATTCTCGGGATACCCATAACAAATATACATGAGATAGAATTACATAGAATGGAGATGGTACATGCAGATTTATCTCATGCATATTCATTGTGGATATTGTGAAAACCAGGCTGGCTTGGTGTGTTAAGGACTGGTTTGAGAACCCCTGCTCTTGCCTGACTACTCTGCGTCTGCCCTGCCATTATCTCCTTCTTCTTTGCCTCTACCTAGAGTATAGTAGACCTCCTTCCTGTAGTCTCCACTCACCTCCTAGTACGCCAACCTTTCCCTTCTCTCTGCTTCACCTACCCATATTTTCACCTTTCACACTCCTCCTACACCAGCCCATCAGCATGCACAGTCATTTGCCCCTTTCTGTCGTCTGTTCTCTCACCAGCCGCATCCTGTTAGTCCTCTCTTTCAAGACCTTTACTGACAAAGGAGACTGGACAGAAATGTTCACCCCAAACCTCCAGGTTCCCTCTGCCTGTCCTATTTGAAGTAGTCCAAGGATCTTAGAGCAGGAGTGATTCCCACTTACTCCTGTCTACTTAGCTCCATGGCACCGAATGATGTTGGTTGACCTGATAGTCGCCGTTGTCCCATGTTTACATATGATGCAGCTCATTAATCTTTTTTTTTTTTTTTTTTTTGCAATAAGGATTTTTTTTTCTGTGTTAATGATAGGTGCGCATGAACACAATTTAGTAAATAGACCCGGAGTACCCTGAAGCCACGTTCTTCAGTTGCTTAAGTATTGTTCATTTAGATTGTTGATGAAGTTGTCCCGCCTTTGAGCATTCTGTATGTACAGACAGTATCTTATGGATGTATCTAAACCAACGTCAATCTTTATTATAGCACCGAGGTCACCAGAACTCCGCCTGGAGCCACTCAACTGTACAACCATTTCTGTCACATGGCATCAAGACCCCGAAG
Source organism: Microcaecilia unicolor (assembly GCF_901765095.1). Classification (NCBI taxonomy): domain Eukaryota; kingdom Metazoa; phylum Chordata; class Amphibia; order Gymnophiona; family Siphonopidae; genus Microcaecilia; species Microcaecilia unicolor. The sequence continues at coordinate 707,933,670 of NC_044031.1, forward strand.
ATACGGCAGCTATCCAAGGATACAGAATGTATTATAAGGAAGAGGGCCAGCAGGAGAATGGACCTATTCTTCTGGGTGGGAAGGACCTTCATTATACCATTGGTGGACTGGGTGAGTACTTCCACTTTCGATAGGACAAGTGATGGGAACTGAAATTTCAAGACATGAAAAAAATACTGAAAGCTGTCGTTATTTTTGAGCTCATATTACAATATAAAGCCTCCAAGAACATGAACCTTATTTTTTTTGAAGCAGACTTAGTCAACAGTGGGGTCAATTTTCAAAGGGTGTGACTTTGGGGTCTTTTTACTAAAGCTTAGCATGTGCTAACAGAGTTAGCACTCGCTACACGTGCCCCATAAATATAAAATAGGACTTGCAGCATTTAATGTACGTCAATTCCATTAGCGCGTTCTAAGCTTTAGTAAAAGGGTCCTTCTGAGAATTAGACTCTCCTAAATTGACCTCTTTCAAAATTTACTAGGGCTGAATGCCTAAATCTTTGCTCAGAACTAGGCACTTATATTACATTAATAAATTCTAGGCAAATGAATGATAGTCCTAAATTCAGGAGCAAAGCTTTTTAAGCTCCTAATTTTAGGTGAACTTTCAGCTGAGGCTCTTATGTTTGGCTGAAAGTAGGGGAGAAGTTTAGTCACCTGCATTAGGTGCTTAAATTTATGAATATTAAACACAAATACTTTTTTAATGATCATACATAGCTAACTTTCTGTTATCCAAATTTTAACACATTTATTTAAAATACATTTCTAGGTAGGGATTTGTGCAGAATTTTTCATAAACTCAGATTATCACAAATGAATGAAATTAGTTCTCTTAAGATTTGCTGCCTACCTACACACATTTCCCCACTGCTTTGTAACCCATGGTAGGGTCAGTAGTGAAGCAGTTTTTTCAAGGACAAGTTCCTTGGTCCATTGCTTCTCTGCAGGGCTCAGGAGGCAGCAGGATGGAGACAAGAAAATACCATTTTAGCCTGCTTTTTGGCTCATTTTTGAAAAACGGAAACATTTTTTGGGTTCAATCTGTTTATTACCCACAAATGGCAAAAAATGTAGAAACATCAGCAACAAAAATTGACAAAGTGAAAAAATCCTCCCCGCAAAGTATGTTTAACCCTCGGTATCCCCCTACACCCCTTGACAAAGATCCTGAATGGAAGATAATTGAGTATCGCACTTTTACATCATGGAGAGAGTGACATCATAAATGGATACCAGGTATTCACAAACCTTTTTCTGCCAACCTGGCCTCAAGCCAACGTAGTCGGAGCCCCTTTTACTTAGCTGCAGTAAAAGGGACACTGCGCTAGCAGCAGTGCGAGTTTTTGCTGCGCACAGAGTCCCCTTTTACCACAGCGGGTGAAAAGGTGGGAAAAAGAAATGGCCATGCAGTAAGTTTGCACTTGCCGTGCAGCCATTTTGGAGAAAGCACTTACCACCATCTGTTGAGGTGGCGTTAAGTGCTCCTGTGCTAACCCGGTGGTAATTGCTGGGGGTCATCATTTTTTTTTTTTTTTTTAAATTCTGGCAGCGCTGGAAATGCTGCATGCTGGGGGTGGAACTACCTCCAGCATCCTCAGTTTGCCATGCGGCAAGCCTTTAGTTAAAGGGCCCCTCAGGCATTCCATATGTCAGAACATTCTAGACTTAAATGTTTCATCCCCTTCAGTAATAATTGTTGGATGTCTTGATTTTGAGCCCTCGCTAGTCCTGCTCAAAACATGCCCACAACACACACCCTTGCTGTTTCAACATAATGCAGTGTCAAACGTCCAAATCCTGCCTTTGCAAAATTGGGATTTGGATATTTCAAGCACATTGACATCTATTTCAGCATTTTGGGACGTCCATATGCTTTGAAAATAAGCACCATAACCTTTTAGGGTAATTCATCATTTTGATAAGGTGAATCCACTCCAGCAGTGATAGCGGAAGATTTAGTTACTGAGGGCTTCTTTTACTAAGCAGCAGAAAAAAGTGGCCTATGGTACTGTGGGCGCATATTTTGGGTGCATGCAGGGCCATTTTTTACAGTGGGGTAAGGAAAAAGGCTTTTTTAATGGCCAGGAAATGGGCGTGTGCTGAAATTAAAACTAGTGCTCGCCTATTTATAGCCTGAGCCCTTACTACCAGCCATTAACTTAGCAGTAAGGGCTCATGCTCTACCCACGTGGTAACCATGCAGCGCACGCCAACTGCTGATTACCGCTGGGAACATTCCCCCCCCCCCCCCCCCGGTAGAAAATTATTTTCTACCACGGGATTCGGCACGTGCCAAACTCAGAATTATCGCTGGGCACACGTGCTAGCCTGGTGGGAAGTGCCCACGCATTAGCTCTCCCGTGCCTTAGTAAAAGGGCTCCTGAAGCAGTTGCACCTCCATATCTCTAAGCAAGGGACCTAGAATTAGAATTATAGCGCTCCCCTAGAATTTTTGACAAGACTAATCTCAAATACCACAAGGATTCTGGTGTAAATTCATCTCATGCTTATTCATTATGCATATCCTGAAACCTGACTGGCTAGGCGTATTCCGAGAACTAGGTTGAGGACCCTTGTTTTAGACAGACAGACTGATAGAGATGGAAAGTCTCGAATATGAAGGATTAATTTGTTGCAGAGGGCAGGAACACATATCAATAGTCAATAGAAAATAAAAGGAAATTGCTATTAATAGGAAGCACCCTAAAAACAGTATAGATCTCTGCTAGATATTGGCGATATACTGAAGTATCTTCATTTTCATTTTGAAGAAATAAATCTAGACAAAGTTATAATAGTTGACCTGCAGCATAACCGGGTCAAATGTCCCTTGACCCAGTGTCAGTTTTTTACATTTAGTACAAGGAGCTCATCTTGAACTACAGAAATATGATATTGGAACGTATTTTGTTCTGTTAACTGGACAACTAACCATCTGTGACCACTACAACCATGGCAGGTGGTAGCAGCCAAGTGTTTAAGCAGAGATCAGTGAAACTGTAGGAAAGTACAGTTTTTATACATGCTTAACTTTATTGCAGCTTAGAAGATGTATTCCAGGACAAGGAAAATTGCTGGGGATGCAGCCATTTGACTTATTAAACAATTTCCGGTCTCTAGTTCTGAGGACAGTTTTTCAGAGCAATTTCAGTGGATAAAGAGAATTTTACAGAGGAAGGTCGACTGATTGAAAACTTTCTATCTTCACAGTTGCATTCTTGCACTGGATGCATATTTTTTAGCTACATTGAGAAGAGGAATTCCCAGGGGTGTGTTTCAGTTGGGGGAAGTACATACATAGATTTGTATTTTCAAATCTATGTATGTGCCTTTCAAGAAAAAAAAAAACCTGCAGAAACACATATGCATGTGAGCGTGTTTAGGGATAGACTTTATAAATGGTGCCCAAATTTAGGTGGCAGGAAAAATCCATGCTGCTATTCTATAATGGGCAGTCCAGATAGATCATCCGTTGTACAATAGCACTTAAAGCGGATTCCTGTGCCCGAGTTTGGCAGTGAGGACTTAGCCTGCTGAAACCTGGTATTAATCCTGGCATGCAAGTTGGGCACGTAACCCCAGTATTCTATAACACTGTGCCTAAATATTGGGAACTCTGACCCGCCCTGTCCCATTGCCACACCCCCTTTGGGCATGCAGCGTTATAGAATAACATCTAGGCAGATGTATACATAAACCCAAATTAGTGCCAATTAACTCCAATTAACACCAATAATTGGTTGTTAGCACCCTATTGACTAGTTTACATGCACCTCTGGGCTCCATGCCCAACTTTGGGCGACTTATATAGAATTAGGGGGTTAGAGAGTAATTTTTTAACAGGTTGACATGGGTGGGCACTATTATAAAGACAAGTAGACACCTACTTGTCTTCATAATATACTAGTATGTGTGACAGAGAGCACGCCTTGAAGGTAGGCACAATCACTTTCACCTGTTTTAGAGCTCGTGTAAATGAAGGCATGTATTTTATGCATGTATGCACGTAGCAAAATACATACCATCATGTCATGGCATGTATTTTTAAGCCATCTATTATTTTACAAAAGTGAAAGAATTTTTGTATTAAACTCATTGTGTCTCAAAGTATGTTACATCCAGGTACAGTAACCCCAAAGGCCTTACCATCTAAATTTGTACCTGAAGCAACATATGTGGCCGTATACACGCAGGAATGACTTATATAAAATTATCTTCTATTTGGGTGTGGCTTACCGTATACAACATTGCCGGCAAGCTGTAAGGTGTTTCTGAGTCATGTGAATTTGTTTGCACTTAAATTTGTTCTGCTGACCCGGATGGAGCCTGCAAGGCCCTCTCTGCAACAGTGGAGAGTTCTTTTTTTTTTCATTTATAAAATTTTATTGATCAAACAGGTTTACAACATTCCAGAACCTCAGGTTCCTTCAACAATTCAACTTATAAATATACGAACATTTTTCCACACGACTCTTTTCCCCCCCCTTCTCTTATTTCAGTGGAGAGTTCTTATGATAGCTCACGAGAGTATGGGGGTCAAGAATCTCTCTCACAGATCCAGGGTTCACAGTCTGGGAACCATTTTGGATGACTCTTCCTCCAAGAGCCCAGATTTATCTTTTGAATATTGTAATACACGGGACACTGCCAGGTTTGTAATCCACATGCTACCTCTATTTCCTGGATCTCCCAGCTTGCCAATCCTCTCACAGGGAGAAACCAGGTCAGTCACTTCTGCTTTCTCCCCCTTCTGGCCCCCAGTGTCCGGTTTCAACCCCGAATGGATACACCCAGCTGTGACCCAGGCAGCTGCCTAGGCTGCAGCTAAGACGCTGGATTTACTGGGCTCCTCTTCCGCCCCTTTCTAGCTTCTGACCACTGCCCACAACTGCAGCTCCTCCAGCTGCTTGGATCTCTGAGCACTCTTCCAAGTCCACCCTTAATTCCAGGGCAACCCCCCTCCCCCCTTCAGCCTGCCTTCCTTCCTCTTCCACTTATGGGGAGGGAAGGCACTTGTATCCCTTCCCCACTCCTCAGGTCATGTTACCTTTTTATATTATCAAAGTTCACCCTTGTCACAAACTCAGGTTAACAGTTATTTTCCTTTCTTTCCTATTCCAAAAACACAGTCATTAGTATACTAACTACTACTACTACTACTTATCATTTCTATAGCACTACAAGGCATACGCAGAACTGCTCACCATACACCATGCAACTGGTTCAGTTTCACCCCTGTCTTCACTTCCACCTCTTACAGCCTGGGAAATGAAAGGGTCCCACCCTCCTTGTCATCTCCAACACCTGACAACCACCCACCCAACCCCAGGTGAAACTTTAACCTACTGTTAGAGTGCTGCTGTAGCCACTTCTTCCCTCCTTTCATTAAGTCAGTGAACCATGTTGCCATGAGCCCTTTCAACTGCCCACCTTTGACTCGAGCTAGAGCAGAAATGTCCATGGGCTTTCCCTCTGGGATCTCCTCTCTCTCCAACCATCCTCCGCCTTCCTCCGCCTGCCAGTCCATGGGCTCCTCTACAGCCCCACCTCCCAGCTGAGTCCCATCCTCCTGGTCACCTCTATCCAGCTATCTCCTATCATCCTGATCAAGCCCCTTCAGATCCTCCTCTTTTCCCCTAGGATCCTGGGACTCGTAGTGTGGGTAGCACTTCCTGGTCCTACCCTTTGCCTCCCTCCAGGACTACTGGGACTTGTCTTTTGATCCCAAAAACCTCAATGAGGAAGGAGACAAGCTGCTCTCCCGAACTGGCCTGGATCTTTTGGTTCTGGACCTTCTGGCCCTGTACTCCCGTGGGATTCTTGGGTACAAAAGGGACTTTCCCCATCCAGCTCCCTCGGATTCCCAATCCACGCTCCCTGCCTGATCACAATATTTAATGTATTTGCTCTTTTGTTTCTTGTTCATTGAGTTGAGGTTGCCAGGTGGGTGGGACTGGGGGGGAGGGGGACAAGGATAAGTTTGTTTGTATTGTATCTCAAAAACTACTGGCTGATGTTGTTTGACGTCAAGAATGTATTGTAATGTTTACTTACTTAGCAAATAAAAATGATTTAAACATAAAAGGCCCCTTTTACAAAGCGGCGGAAAGCCCAACGTGGGCTTACTGCTCGCTAAGCAGGAAGTACCACTGGGCTACCGAAGCAGCCTGGCGGTACTTCCTACCTCCAGCGCGCCATCATATCTGATGATGGTGGTAAGGGCTCCCCAAAAATGGCCATGCATCAAATGTTTTACTTGCCACATGGCCATTTCCTGCAGAAAAGAAAGACTAACCTTTTACCAGCTACGGTAAAAGGGGGCTTCGGTGCACATCAAAAACAAGCGCTGACACCAGCGCAGGCCCCCTTTTGCTGCAGCTTGGTAAAATGGGCCAAAATTATCTCCTTAACATGTTACTAGTGACAATTTTCAGAAAGAAGATACATGCATGATTTTACTTTGAAAATCGCTGCAAAGACCATGAGTAAATAGCACACAAGGTTTTTTCCTAATTTGGACAGCTTGAAACTTGCCCTTTTTCTGAGTAGTGTGGTTTAATGTAAGATGTGTCCTTTCTGTTGCGTAGTATAATTTCAAAGGGACACGTGGCAGCATTCAAGACTTTCATACTACTGGACAAGAAGGTCTTGTGCATGCCACACAAAGTGATGCATTTGAGCCCAGGGAGGGAAGATGACTGCCATCACTGTGGTGGTCTCTGCCTGTCATGGAGCAAAGGCTGATGGTTGTTTTGGAGCCAGTGAGGGTAGTCACTTGGGTATGCCATCTAGGGCAGGGAGTGACTATATAATGGGGAAAATGGGGCTAAAATATGCATTACTGCGACAGTTTTAATTCTTAATGTTGAGGTATCATTTTTATAAATTAAGCTGTTCCTCTGCATATCTCTTGAATTATTGAGGGCAGTCATTTAGAAAGAGTATCACAAAATGATCTCACTCTGATTGTTTCATATTGCTTACTGTCCATGCCCCTCCCACATCCACATTCTCCTAGCAGGTGCATACAATAGATTTTGCGCAATTTGTAGAATGACTAAGGGCAGTTGCACATGTAACTGCTATTTAGCACCAATTATCACAATTAGAGCCATAAATTGGTTGTTAATGCCAATTAACAGCTAATTATTAAGTTAGCTGCAAAACTGAGACCATTCTATAACTTGCGCATGCAGCTTTGCGCCATAAGTGTAAAATTGTGCATGCAAGTTTATAGAATTAGGGAGATGGGCTAATTCTAGAACTGGGAATCTCCCTTGAGGCTTCTTGAGGATATTCTACAATAGAACCTTGAGGTGCCTAAATTCCATCATAGAATAGTAGCCCAGTATCAGCGTGACTAACATTTTGGCTGCTGCACTTATACCAGACATAAAAGTTTGTCGGGATGTGCGTAGCTTACAGTATTCTGTAAGTTACTCCCATAAGTGGAAGCCCTGCCTGTATCCCACCCATGCTGTGCCTCAGTGTATGCCCCCTTGCAAATATGTACTATGTAAGTTAAGGGGTATTGATAGATAATGCATAGGCACATAGTTAGGCCAGTATGTACACACATATATGTGTCAATGTAGGTGCTAGCTTATAGAATTGCCCTTACAATCAACACCACTTACTGTACATATAGCAGCACCTAAATATACATATTAATTTGTATGCCATGGCTGGTGTTTTGCATGTAGTGACTGTCACCATTGAAAATTACCCCCATTGAATGAATGTTGAATATAGAAAGTAGTGACTACCAAATTCATCTTGCCTGCCTGTTTTCTACAAATCCATCTTGTCTGCCTGATATTTGCCATACTACAGCTTCTGCTTGTTTTTAGCTTTAATCTCACTATCATCATGATACATAATAGCTCCCTAGCATCTCCATTAAAGATTATGAATTAGCCAAAAGCATGAATTAGTGCTTCAGAATATGGTATGACATATAAATGCACACTTTTGTTATTTTTATGTGTGCACACATAGAAAGAGGACTTCTGAATAGAAAACAGCAGACAATATTGATTCAATATTGATGGAGAAACTAATGTCTGGATTATATTTTGGTTTTGGGCAATATATCCCTCTCAAGGGACCCATATATTTCCTTTGTGAACTGATAGTAGTCTGATGCATATTTTTCTGTGAAGTTTTTAATCTAATGAAGGATCATTTTAATGGTGCCATTGTGTCAGCTTTTGTAGGGTTCATTTCATCTTAGCTCATTTTATCACAAGTACCTAAGCATTGCCATACTGGGCCAGACTGAAGGTCTATCGAGCCCAGTATCCTGTTTCCAGCAGTGGCCAATCCAAATCACAAGTACCTGGCATCCCAAAAGATTTCATGCTGCTTATGCCAGAAATAAGCAGTGAATTTTCCCAAGTCCACTTTAATAGTTTATGGATTTTTTTTTTTAGGAACTTGTCCAAACTTTTTTTTAACTGTGTTGGGCTAACCAATTTTTTAATTATATGTTGAGCAAAGAAATATTTTCTCCGATTTGTTTTAAATGTACTACTTACTTTCTTCATTGCATACCCCCTAGTTCTTATACTTTTGGGAAAAGTAAACAAATGATTCACATCTACCCGTTCCACTTCACTCAGGATTTTATAGATCTCTGTCATATCTCCTCTCAGCCATCTCTTCTCCAAGTTGAAGAGCCCTAGCCTCTAGCCTTTCCTCATAAGGAAGTTTCCTATCTCCTTTATTTTGGTTGCCCTTGAATCAGTGGGAAGTGCTGTTAGAAAATGGAGGTGTTTTGAATATATACCTAATACAAAGATACAGTGCATATTCACACATATCCAGTACAAGCTTAGGCATATCTATCTTCCTGAATAATAAAAAGTATAAGCCACTAATTGTTGAACCAAGACCCAGTAGTTTAACAATAGGCTGTTTTTCACTCATCTTCTCAGGGCCCATCTATATATATAAAAGGCAACCCCAATGTTCTGAAGCCTCCACGGAAGTTGAGGCGCCCGAGATATCCGGTGTGCCCTGGAGTGTCTGCACCGCCCTCGCGTCAAAACGTCATGACGCGTCAAAACATCATGACGTCGAGGGCGGAGCTATTGACACTCGAGGGCCGAAACGGCCCACAGCGAACAAGGCAAGTAGCTTCGAGGGACGGAGGGAGGGGGCCCCTTGCTAGCGCCCGTTTCATTCCGCTCAGAAACGGGCATTTTTTTCCTAGTTTTTATTAAAAGGTGGATTTTAGAAAGGATATACAAATAGAATGGAGATCAAGGGATCCTTAGAGATAATGGGGTGGAACGTGGGGAGGGGGGGTTGGATCTTTGACTTACCCCTCATGCGTCACCATCTTCAGCGACCTTCCTCTGTTTGGAAGGGGCTGGTGCTGGGCAAGTCTTCTACGGTCTGTGCCCTGAAAATGGCAGATACAAATCAAGGTAAGGTATACACAAGAAGTAGCACATATGAGTTTATCTTGGGCAGACTAGATGGACCGTGCAGGTCTTTTTCTGCCGTCATCTACTATGTTATGTTACTATGTCTAGGTCAGGATGTCTCAAGTTCTGCTAGTGTTTTAGAACAAGATGTGCTACTGCTAACACAGAGCTTATTCTAAAGTAAATGGAAAAATGAACATTTGTGCATTTGTAGTGAAAAAAAGCATAAGGAGCCTTCAAGAATAGGGGGCGGCAGTTTAGTACTTTTATTTAATGGACCTGACCCAGTGTATATTTCGGCAAAAATGCCTGCAGAGAGAAATCATCAAGTGTGTCAGTAAATGAAAAGGTACAATCTTACTATGGTGACAAAGGAGTTTTGAACGGAAAAGATGCCTGACACAGACGTGGAGCCCAGTGAAACAATGGAAGCCATAGTGGCATTTTGCTGAAAGAAGCAGGTTGTTGGCGTGGGAGCGCTTTCATTCTTTCACTGAGCTCTGCATCGGTGCCAGCGTCTTTTCTGTTCAAGATTCCTTTTGCACCATAGAAAGATTGTATCTTTTCATTTACTGGCTGATAACACTTGATGGTTGTCTCTGCACAAGACCCCTGACGCAGGCGGTTTCACCGAAGCACAGACCATGTCGGGTCTGTTTAATAAAAGTACTGAATTGAGGGCTTCTTGTGCTTTTTTGACTAATCTGCTCCATTTGAATGTGCTTTGGATTCCCTCTCCTCCGTTGCTTCATCTGTGCATTTGTGGCAGGAGCATCCATTTTAGAATCATAAAGGTCTAAAATATGACCAGGTCACCATAGGCACATAAACGTTTGTGCTGGCTTATGTTATGAGATAGCAACATAAATCTTTATGTGCTAGAACATAAATGGTTATGCTAGCCATTTTAGAAGCCCGTATCACTTGCCAGTTTTGCTGGCAGGGGGAGGGGGGGGACATGAACCACTAGAGGTAAAGGTAGCCATTTTGAACTCTGAGCCAGCATAGGCAGGAGCAAGGGGGGAGTGCTCCTGCCCCTACTGCATTCTAGATCTCCAGGAATCCTTAGGTAGGATCGGGGAGCCTACATGGGAGTGGGGGGGTCTGAGATATGGTTTGCTCGTGGTGAGGGGGAGTAAGATCATGTGTGGTGGGGAGGGGAGTCCGAAAGAGCTAACTCAGTATTCAGCTGGCTGTTTTCTGGGCATGGCCAGAGCTTGCATGGAGCCCGGATATTCAGTGCCAGCACTAAATATTGGGTCCTAATTCAGCTCGCAGCGGTCCAAAAAAATTCTGACCGCCACTGGCTGAATATTACCCCCCTCACACACACACACACACGTGTGTCAGGAAATGATTGCATACTTTAACTGCTATGCAGGGCTAAATTTTGAGTTAGTCATCTTTACATACATTAACTCCTAAGTATGTCAGAAATTGCCCTCTCAGTATTTACTTACCCTGATTGTATCCATAAACTACACCTCTTATCTGTTAGTTCTCCTGTGCTATTACTTATCAGTTAAAACATAAGGGATTTGGTGAGGGGGAGTTTTGAAGCTGATCGATCCTTTTCTGCAGTAATAAAACGTAAAGCCCTGGAAGTAGATTGGGACATTTAAAAGTGCCCTTTCCATCTGCTCTCTTTGACCTTTTGATCTCTAGGACCAGGATGTGATAAGTGTGGAAAAGCACTGCTGAGTGACGTAATAGCTGGCCTAATATCAGACAGTAAGAAGCAGATGATATAATCTCTTTAACCTTTCTTGTATTTTCATGAACTGAAACCCCAGCAGTGTCACTGGTTACAGATTTTAAATTTTAACAAAGTCACAGATTTCAGTTTTACAGTCAAAGGTTCTTACACAACGGGAGTATAGCAGTAACAAAATATACCAGAATGTAAGTCACCTTGACCTACCAATAAGAGGTGTGAATATACAAATGTTTAATAAAAATGTAAACAAGGAAAGAAACATTCAGCATTTCTGATCTCGTAGCTAACTAGGTTGCACTGTGCTACTGGGTGTGTAGTACAAATTTCAAAGCATACAGCCCATTTAAGTTATAAGATACATAAAAAGATCTTTAACTCTCTGTATTTGTGGGTTTACTCTCATCTGGAACCAATGACGCTAGCATAGGCGTCTACAAGTTCAGTCTTTCTGGATATCCCAAATGAATATGTGTGAGACAGTTATGCATACTGTCTCCATTGTATGCAAGTCTATTCTGTGAAAATGGGGAGACTAGATGTTACCTACTCAAATTTTCAGGACATTGCTAATGTGTGAGATAAATTGGCACACAATTTAAGTGATGTACATGCAACCCATATGTATATTCATTAGGGATAGCTGGCTCCTCCCCAACACTATCTAAAATCCTATTTAGGTGACACGTGAGGTCAGCCACCTTCGCACCAGGCAGGCAAGTCACCAGACAATCCTCATGTCCACCAACCACCCAGCTATCTACATGCCTAATAATTGAATCTGCCCTAACCCTTCCCTCCTGGGCAGAAGCTCCTGGATACACATCCTCGGTTCGAGAGGATATTGCATCCCCCGGTGGGCTGGTGCTGGCTACAGGATTATTTCCAACTTCACCAGGGTGATACGCTCCATTTAGGAGGCCTCCCTCCTCCATAGCAGCACAGGGGCTGCCAGACTGGAGGTGGGACTTCTATACAACGTCCCTGTAGTCCTCTTCTATGTACCTGTCTGTCTCCCTCAGCTCCTCCAAGTCTGCTACTTAAGCCTCAAGAGAACAGACTCATCCTCTGTTGGTGCTCTTTGCACCGAGCACACACATATAACCTCTCACCAACTGGGAGATATTCATAAATGTGGCATAGTGCAAAAGACTGGCTAGCACTCCTCTCGCTACAGCACTGCTCTCTGCGTCTTAGTATTATGGAATTATTTAATTAAAACTTTTTCAGCTACTAGGGATATTAGATGAATATAAAGAGCCTTATGATTATATGGTATAATGTGTAATTTATTTAGTGTTTGCTTCCCAGAAACTAAATCTAATTAAAACTAATGAAAACGTAATTAAAACTCTAATGAAAACACTCCTCTTGTTATCATAATTAGAATAATGACATCCAAAACTTTATTTTTATGGTTTAATATCTTTATTCAAAGCACAACATGTTGGTAGATAAGCTTCTTATGGAGCAAGAAAAAACAGTGAACCATCCAACATGGCACAATGTAAACTTTTACAGAGAACGTACCCCAAGAACCTTTCCCCTCCCACACTTTCCTCCCTCTCTATAAGACCACCCGACTGTTTCCACCCACTAAAATAACACAACAGATATACAGATCAGTAGGCCCCAAAGCAGTATAAAACAAATAAAGTCATAAACAAAGTTTCTCCGAGGACAAGCAGGCTGCTTGTTCTCACTGATAGGGTGACGTCCACGGCAGCCCCTCCAATCGGAAACTTCACTAGCAAAGTCCTTTGCTAGCCCTCGCGCGCCCGCGCGCACCGCGCATGCGCGGCCGTCTTCCCGCCCGAAACCGGCTCGAGCCGGCCAGTCTTCTTTTGTCCGCACTCGGTACGGTCGTGTTTTCGCCGTGTCGAGCCCCGGAAAGTCGACCTCGCGCGTCCAATTTGTTTGAACGTGTTTTTTTCCTTCGGGAAAGCTTTGTCCTAGTCGGGAAGTGCTCCGCAAACCCCCCGCCGGGTTTCGTGTAAATCCTCCCCGTACTTCCAGCTTTTTTGCCCCGGTAAGTTTTCTTTCGTCGTCGGGGTAGGCCTTTTTTCGGCCTCGGTCGAGATTTTTTCTCCCTCTAAATTTGGTGCTTCGAATTTCGCCATTTCGGCTTTTGATTTCGCCGGCGTGATTTTTCCGCCCATGACATCGAAGCCTTCCAGCGGCTTCAAGAAGTGCACCCAGTGCGCCCGGGTTATCTCGCTCACTGATCGACACTCGTCGTGTCTTCAGTGTCTGGGGGCCGAGCACCGCCCTCAGAACTGCAGTCTGTGTTCCCTGCTTCAAAGGCGGACTCAGGTAGCGAGACTAGCCCAGTGGAACGTGTTGTTCTCGGGCTCTTCGTCGGCATCGGCACCGGGATCTTCGAGTGCATCGACGTCGTCAGCGTCCAGACCATCTTCCTCGGCCGCCCCTGCATCGAGTGCATCGAGGCATCGGGCCTCTGCATCGGCGCCGAGACATCGGATAGCTGCATCGACGTCGGTGGTACCAGGACCTCGTCTGCTGATGTCGTCGGACGGTGGTGCATCGGGTGGAGTGCAGGTGAGGGCTGTCCATTCCCCTGCTGGTGGCGGTGAGCCCTCGGGTGGGTCTCCGCCTACCCTGAGGGCTCCTGCGGTACAGCCCCCCCGAGATCGACCTTCTTCAGTCTCGGCCCCGAGGAAGCGACGGGTGGATTCGACGTCCTCCTCGTCGGTGCCGGGGAGCTCCGGTGACATGCTTCGGAAGAAATCGAAGAAGCATCGACACCGGTCTCCTCCCCGTGTCGGCACCGAGAGCTCTGGGTCGCCGAGGGATTCGGCACCCAGCAGGCATCGGCACCGAGAGGACCGCTCACCCTCTGTTCAGGAGGTGTCGATGCGCTCCGCTCTGGACAGCCCGGAACAGCCTCCACGCCCGGAACAGGTACTGACGTCGACGCCTGCATCGACCTCTCAGCCTTTCTCTACAGCCGCTCTAAACGAGAGCCTCCGGGCCGTTCTCCCAGAGATTCTGGGAGAGCTGTTGCGCCCTACCCCTCCGGTACCGGCGGTGCTTGCGCCACCGGTACCGTCGAGCGTGGCGCCGGCTGGCCCATCGCCCAGGTTGAGGTCCCCGACGTCGGTACCCGCGTGCGGTACCGACCGCGGCCACCTCCCAGGAAGGCTCCCCGACTACGTCGGCGGAGGGAGCTTCGCCGATGCGGGCGAGGGAGTCTACCTCTCGACGCCCCCATCGTGGACAGGGTTCCACGGAGTCGAGCAGGGCGAGGTTGCAGACACAGGTCCGTGAACTTGTGTCTGACACCGAGGGTGAGGCCTCGTGGGAGGAAGAGGAAGATCCCAGATATTTCTCTGACGAGGAGTCTGGGGGTCTTCCGTCTGATCCCACTCCCTCTCCTGAGAGACAGCTTTCTCCTCCCGAGAGTCTGTCTTTTGCCTCCTTTGTCCGGGAGATGTCTACGGCCATCCCCTTCCCGGTGGTTGTGGAGGACGAGCCCAGGGCTGAAATGTTTGAGCTCCTGGACTATCCTTCTCCACCTAAGGAAGCGTCCACTGTTCCCTTGCACCATGTCCTGAAGAAGACATTGCTTGCGAACTGGACCAAACCATTAACTAATCCCCACATTCCCAAGAAGATCGAGTCCCAGTACCGGATCCATGGGGACCCAGAGCTGATGCGCACTCAGTTGCCTCATGACTCTGGAGTTGTGGATTTGGCCCTAAAGAAGGCTAAGAGTTCTAGGGAACATGCTTCGGCGCCCCCGGGCAAGGACGCTAGAACCTTAGACTCCTTTGGGAGGAAGGCCTACCATTCCTCTATGCTCGTGTCCAAGATCCAGTCTTACCAGCTCTACACGAGCATACACATGCGGAATAATGTGCGGCAGTTGGCGGGCTTGGTTGATGCTCTTCCCCCTGAGCAAGCCAAGCCTTTTCAGGAGGTGGTCAGGCAGCTGAAGGCGTGCAGAAAATTCCTGGCCAGAGGAGTTTATGACACTTTTGATGTTGCGTCCAGGGCCGCTGCTCAAGGTGTGGTGATGCGCAGGCTCTCATGGCTGCGTGCCGCCGACCTGGAGAATAGAGTCCAGCAGCGGATTACGGACTTGCCTTGCCGGGCGGATAACATTTTTGGCGAAAAAGTCGAGCAGGTGGTAGAGTCTCTCCACCAGCGGGACACCGCATTCGACAAGTTCGCCCGCCGGCAGCCTTCAGCTTCTACCTCTACAGGTAGACGTTTTTTCGGGGGAAGGAAGACTGTTCCCTATACTTCTGGCAAGCGTAGGTACAATCCTCCTTCCCGACAGCCTGCGGCCCAGGCTAAGCCCCAGCGCGCTCGCTCTCGTCAGCAGCGTGCGAATCAGCAAGGCCCCGCGGCTCCCCAGCAAAAGCAAGGGGCGAGCTTTTGACTGGCTCCAGCAGAGCATAGCCGACATCCAAGTGTCAGTGCCGGGCGACCTGCCTGTCGGAGGGAGGTTGAAAGCTTTTCACCAAAGGTGGCCTCTTATAACCTCCGATCAGTGGGTTCTCCAAATAGTCCGGCAAGGATACACCCTCAATTTGGCCTCTCAACCTCCAAATTGTCCACCGGGAGCTCAGTCCTACAGCTTCCAGCACAAGCAGGTACTTGCAGAGGAACTCTCCGCCCTTCTCAGCGCCAATGCGGTCGAGCCCGTGCCATCCGGGCAAGAAGGGCTGGGGTTCTATTCCAGGTACTTCCTTGTGGAAAAGAAAACAGGGGGGATGCGTCCCATCCTAGACCTAAGGGCCCTGAACAAATATCTCGTAAAAGAAAAGTTCAGGATGCTTTCCCTGGGCACCCTTCTCCCCATGATTCAGCAAAACGATTGGCTATGCTCTCTGGACTTGAAGGATGCCTACACACACATCCCGATACTGCCAGCCCACAGACAGTATCTGCGATTTCAGCTGGGCGCACGCCACTTCCAGTACTGTGTGCTACCCTTTGGGCTCGCCTCTGCGCCCAGGGTGTTCACAAAGTGCCTAGCTGTGGTAGCAGCGGCGCTTCGCAGGCTGGGGGTGCACGTGTTCCCATATCTCGACGATTGGCTGGTGAAGAACACATCCGAGGCAGGAGCCCTGCAGTCCATGCAGATGACTATTCGCCTCCTGGAGCTACTGGGGTTTGTGATAAATTACCCAAAGTCCCATCTTCTCCCAGTGCAGAAACTCGAATTCATCGGAGCCCTGCTGGATTCTCGGACGGCTCGCGCCTATCTCCCAGAGGCGAGGGCCAACAACTTGTTGTCCCTCGTCTCGCGGGTGCGAGCGTCCCAGCAGATCACAGCTCGGCAGATGTTGAGATTGCTGGGCCACATGGCTTCCACAGTTCATGTGACTCCCATGGCCCGCCTTCACATGAGATCTGCTCAATGGACCCTAGCCTCCCAGTGGTATCAGGCCGCCGGGGGTCTAGAAGACGTGATCCACCTGTCCACGAGATTTCTCGAATCCCTGTATTGGTGGACGATTTGCTCCAATTTGACTCTGGGACGTCCCTTCCAAATTCCTCAGCCTCAAAAAGTGCTGACCACGGATGCGTCTCTCCTGGGATGGGGAGCTCATGTCGATGGGCTTCACACCCAAGGAAGGTGGTCCCTCCAAGAAAGCGATCTACAGATCAATCTTCTGGAGTTGCGAGCGATCTGGAACGCTCTGAAGGCTTTCAGAGATCGGCTGTCCCACCAAATTATCCAAATTCAGACAGACAATCAGGTTGCCATGTACTATGTCAACAAGCAGGGGGGCACCGGATCTCGCCCCCTGTGTCAGGAAGCCGTCAGCATGTGGCTTTGGGCTCGCCGTCAAGGCATGGTGCTCCAAGCCACATATCTGGCAGGCGTAAACAACAGTCTGGCCGACAGGTTGAGCAGGATTATGCAACCTCACGAGTGGTCGCTCAATTCCCGTGTGGTGCGACAGATCTTCCAGGCGTGGGGCACCCCCCTGGTGGATCTCTTCGCATCTCAGGTGAACCACAAGGTCCCTCAGTTCTGTTCCAGGCTTCAGGCCCACGGCAGACTGGCGTCGGATGCCTTCCTCCTGGATTGGGGGGAAGGTCTGCTGTATGCTTATCCTCCCATTCCTCTGGTGGGGAAGACTTTGTTGAAACTCAAGCAAGACCGAGGTACCATGATTCTGATTGCTCCCTTTTGGCCGCGTCAGATCTGGTTCCCTCTTCTTCTGGAGTTATCCTCCGAAGAACCGTGGAGATTGGAGTGTTTTCCGACCCTCATCACGCAGGACGAAGGGGCTCTTCTGCATCCCAACCTCCAGTCCCTGGCTCTCACGGCCTGGATGTTGAGGGCGTAGACTTTGCCTCTTTGGGTCTGCCAGAGGGTGTCTCCCGCATCTTGCTTGCTTCCAGGAAAGACTCCACTAAGAGAAGTTACTTCTTTCATTGGAGGAGGTTTGCCGTCTGGTGTGACAGCAAGGCCCTAGATCCTCGCTCTTGTCCTACACAGACCCTGCTTGAATACCTTCTCCACTTGTCTGAGTCTGGTCTGAAGACCAACTCCGTAAGGGTTCACCTTAGTGCAATCAGTGCATACCATTACCAAGTGGAAGGTAAGCCGATCTCAGGACAGCCTTTAGTTGTTCGCTTCATGAGAGGTTTGCTTTTGTCAAAGCCCCCTGTCAAGCCTCCTACAGTGTCATGGGATCTCAATGTCGTTCTCACCCAGCTGATGAAACCTCCTTTCGAGCCACTGAATTCCTGCCATCCGAAGTACTTGACCTGGAAGGTCATTTTCTTGGTGGCAGTTACTTCGGCTCGTAGAGTCAGTGAGCTTCAGGCCCTGGTAGCCCAGGCCCCTTACACCAAATTTCATCACAACAGAGTAGTCCTCCGCACTCACCCTAAGTTTCTGCCAAAGGTTGTGTCGGAGTTCCATCTGAACCAGTCAATTGTCTTGCCAACATTCTTTCCCCGTCCTCATTCCTGCCCTGCTGAACGTCAGCTGCACACATTGGACTGCAAGAGAGCATTGGCCTTCTATCTGGAGCGGACACAGCCCCACAGACAGTCCGCCCAATTGTTTGTTTCTTTTGATCCCAACAAGAGGGGAGTGGCTGTAGGGAAACGCACCATATCCAATTGGCTAGCAGATTGCATTTCCTTCACTTACGCCCAGGCTGGGCTGGCTCTTGAGGGTCATGTCACGGCTCATAATGTTAGAGCCATGGCAGCGTCGGTAGCCCACTTGAAGTCAGCCACCATGGAGGAAATTTGCAAAGCTGCGACGTGGTCATCTGTCCACACATTCACATCTCATTACTGCCTGCAGCAGGATACCCGACGTGACAGTCGGTTCGGGCAGTCAGTTCTTCAGAACCTGTTTGGGCTTTAGGATCCAACTCCACCCCCCGAGGGCCCTGTTTGTTCTGTTCCAGGCTACACTCTCAGTTAGTTGGTAAATTTTTTAGGTCAATCTCAGTTATGTCCTCGCCGTTGCGAGGCCCAATTGACCAATGTTGTTGTTTTGAGTGAGCCTGGGGGCTAGGGATACCCCATCAGTGAGAACAAGCAGCCTGCTTGTCCTCGGAGAAAGCGAATGCTACATACCTGTAGAAGGTATTCTCCGAGGACAGCAGGCTGATTGTTCTCACAAACCCGCCCGCCTCCCCTTTGGAGTTGTGTCTTCCCTTGAAGTGTATTGTCTTGCTACATACTGGACTGGCCGGCTCGAGCCGGTTTCGGGCGGGAAGACGGCCGCGCATGCGCGGTGCGCGCGGGCGCGCGAGGGCTAGCAAAGGACTTTGCTAGTGAAGTTTCCGATTGGAGGGGCTGCCGTGGACGTCACCCTATCAGTGAGAACAATCAGCCTGCTGTCCTCGGAGAATACCTTCTACAGGTATGTAGCATTCGCTTTATACCAAATTGTTAAACCACCCTTAGGTTTCGCCTTTTGGTTTAACAAGCAATACCATGTTCATGTAAGGTCTGGATAAATGAGTGAAGTAACATCCGGCGACTAGACTTCGCATCATAGGTGTCAGTGATCTGCTCAGGGTTAATATCTCCAACAAGATCACTTTCAATGTTCAGTAAACATAAAGCTGTCAGTCTTTCCTGACCCATTGTGGATCTCAGCCAGTTTCGTACACATCTCATGGCAGAAAAGCATCTCTCAAAGGTAGCTGTGCCAACAGGAACAGTAAGTGCCAATTTCAAAAGCTTTGTAAAATTTGGATAAAAAGGTGTTGAAGCTGCTGCTTTCAGAGTTTCAAGCACTTACCAACACTAAATCAAATACACATCTATGGAACAATTCAACATCAGATCTTCCAAAATATTCTAAAACCATGTCTGATGTTATGACAAACTAAAATTAATTTAAAGTGTTGATGTCACCTCAGTAAGGCCAACAACACACAATCTCTCCACTGCAAAACACTATACACAAACTTGTGCAAAACACACTCAGAACCTTACCAACTCATAACAGCACTAATTCCAAGGACAGGACGAGCTACAACCTTATGCATGGAAAGCAGCACTGTAATTACACCGGGCTCTAAAACACCAATACACTACCTAGTGAAAAAAACCAAAACAAAAAAGGCTGCAAATACTACACACTAGCAGAATACTGCACCTTGATCACACATGAAAAACACATGACACAACAGATATGACACAAGGAACTAAAAATCAAAAGATATGAAGGCAAAATACTGGAAAGTTACCTCAAGAAGTCAGACTCTGCATGCAGCAATACTAGAAAAATTGAAACTTACATGCAAAATATCACAGATGCACTTTTCCAAAAGCTGGCATATCGCAATTAATAAATCCTGAATAAAATACTTTTTTTCTACCTTTGTTGTCTGAGCATTTAGTTTTTCTATTCACTTTGGTTCCAGTGTCTTCTGTTTTATGCAGTGTCTTCTTTCCATTTGATTATGCAGTGTCTTCTTTCCATTTGATATTTTTTCTCTCACCATGTCCACCATCCTCCTGTGTCCTTATGCATCCTTTCTACCATTTGTAGCCCTGTCCCTATTCTACCTCCTGTTTCAGCATCTGCCCTCAAAGTTCCGATCCAGCCCTTAAATTCATCAATTTCCCCTCCATCCATATGCAGCATTTCACATCACTCCCCTCCCCTCTATGCATCTACTTCTTCTGTCTTCCCTCCCCTCCATCCATGTCCAGCATTTGGCCTCTCTCCCTTTCCCTCCATCCGTGTGCATCTCCTTCCTTTGTCTTTCCTTCCCTCCATCCCTGTCCAACATTTCTCCTCTCTTCCCTGCCATCCAACTCCATCCATTTCCAGATTTCTCCTCTCTTCCCTCCCCTCCATCCATATGCATCTCCATCCTGTCTTCCTTCTCCTCCATCCATCCATGTCCAGGAACTCCCCTCTTCCCCCATCCATCTATGTCCAGCAACTCTCCTCTCTCCCCTGCCCTCTCCGCCATCCATCCATTTCTAGCAAATCTCCTTTCTCCTCTGCCCCCTCCATCCATCCATATCCAGCAATTCTTCTCTCTCCCCTGCCCTCCCCTCCATGTCCAGCGATTTCTCTTCACTCCCCTCCCCTCCCATCTATGTCCAGCGATTCTCCTCTGCCCGCCTTCCCCTCCATGTCCAGTGATCTCTCTCCCCTGTCCTCCCGCCCATCCATGTCCAATGATTCTCCTTTGCCCCCTGTCCTCCCCTCCCATCCATGTCGTGACTTGCCCCAGCCCCCCTTTTCAGCCCCAGAGTTCGAGGTCCAACCCAGCCCCACCTGCCTGCCCTTAGCTTCCCGACAACCCTCCTTTCCGTTCCTGCCATGGCTGCCCAGCTTTTAAACCTGTTTATTTTAAGTTGCAGTGACGGCTCACCTCCAGCCTTTCCCTTCCAACTCAATGCCCAGCCTTCCTCTGATGAGGTATTGCCTGATTCCGCGAGGGCGGGACACTGAGCGAGAAGGGAAAGGCTGGAGGTGAGCCGTTGCTGCAACTTAAAATAAAAAGGTGCCACACACCCTCCTCCTCTGCCTACACAATAACTCCTTGAGCTCTTACCTGGTCAACAAGAGCATTAGGAACTACACGCTCAGCAACTGCCAAAGGCAGTCAGTCCGCTCTATACTCCTCACAGACACGCACCCAAGGCGCTTCCCCACGCCGCAGGCTGAACAGTCACAGTGCAAAATAGAGGGAGAAGAGACAGTAAAGTGTCCACGCTAGCAATAGCGCCTCGTGCATTCGCATATGTCTGAGTGTGTGTGTTTGTGTATGTAAAGGGCAGAGCAATGAATAGAGACACTGCTCCAGCCTGGCCCCGCTCGCAAAGCTCGATTGTAGAATGCCTGCCCGTCTATTGGCTGTCTTCGTCAGTCCATGTAGCATATGCTCATTGGGTCAACTAGGCAAAAGGGGATGTGGAGGAAATTATGTGGGGGAAGAAGCGTAAATGCTGGGCAACTGTGGCAGGAACAGAAAGGAGTTCTGTTGGGGAGCTGAGGAAGGGCTCTGCAGGGGGTGGGCGATGGCGAAGGTCACAGCCTCTTAAACGGGGCGCCTATGTATTCAGGTAACTTTTCACAAAAAGAAAACTTCCTTTGACTTGGCTTTAAATGCTGAATGGTCTCACGTCTTTACTCTTGTCTCCCGACGGGGATCTGTTTCTCTCCACCGCTTTCTCAAGGGAGGGATATAGACGTGCCTAAAAAACAAAGTAAGTCAAAGCCCAAAATCTAACCTTACTACTTTAATGTCATAATAGACTCTCCAACACTCTTACTAGTGTGTCTCTCTCTGTACAGCAGGACCAATAGTTCCTACAAAATTGTTTGAAATCATGAACATAAAAATAATAAAATTATAAGGAGTTTTTTTTTAGATTGGTGAGGAAGTCTGCAAAGCCAAAAATTCCGATATTCATAATAGGGCAGTTGCTGAGCTTCTGAAGTCTTTTTCCTCCTACATCTACTGGACACCTTAGGCATCAGAGGGAACGTGTTGCATTGGTTTCAGGGCTTTCTGTCAACAAGAACATATCAGGTCAAAGGCACTCCAGATAATTCTGCGCCCTGGAAAGCTACTTGTGGGGTCCCCCAAGGTTTGCCTCTTTCATCAACGCTATTCAACATCAAGCTGTTTCCCCTTGCAACAGCACTAGCAAAACTAGGCTTGAATCCATTTATCTATGCAGATGATATAACCATCTCTATTCCCTTCCATTCCTCATTGGATGAAATCAAAGATCCGATTGAAGCGAGTTTTTCCATCATGGATCATTGGGCTGAGGTATTTCGGTTTAAGTTAAACAAAGATAAAACTCAGTGTCTGGTGCTCTCGTCCATCCATACCAGATTTTCATCAAGCTTGCTTGTCCTTAAAGACCAGACTCTCCCTATTTCAAAGAGCCTAAGACTTCTTGGTGTTGAACTGGACCCTTACCTGCAGCTGGATTTGGAAGTGCGAGCGGTCACCAAGCGGATGTTCTACGCAATGTGGAGACTGCGGTACATTAGGATTTGTCTCACCAGAGAGCTCTTCCGCACTCTCATTCGCTGGTTAGTTCTATCTCACCTTGACTACTGCAGCAGGATTTACGCGGGCTGCCAGGAGCAACTACTGCGAAAGTTCCAGACTGCCCAGAACACTCAAGACACAATCTACACTGGCTCCCAGTAAGAGAGCGAATCGCTTTCAAGTACTGCACCTTAACGCATAAAATTATTTACGGTCTAGCTCCGGAATATATGATTCCTTTAATAGACCTCCTACCTAGAAATGCCATCAACACAGCCCGCACCTATCTCCAACTTCATTATCCGTCTTGCCGGGGTGTCAAATACAAGCTGCTTTTTGCCTCTACTTTTCACTACTCCAGCCCGAAGACTTGGAATGCTTTACCTCTGAACCTAAAATCTCAATCTGATCATCACCTTTTCAAGAAGATGTTGAAAACGTTCCTTTTTGAAAAAACTTACTCCATTAATAATTATGCTGTTTAGTCACCCTAATTACATAAATAAATGATTCCAACTTATCCCTGTCAACTGATACGTAGTGTGTGAATACAAATTTTTAAAAAACATACTTTAAAATATCTGTATGTGAATACCAGAAGTCTAAAAACTAAAATGAGTTAGAATATGTGGTGGTAAATGAAGAGTTAGACATAATGGAGGAGATTCTATATATGGCGCCTAAAATGGTGCTGAAATCAGTGCCGACTAAGCAAATTCTATAATCAGCACCTAGATTTAGGCACCAATTATAGAATATACTTAGTTGATATTTCAGCGCCGATATCTGCACGCATCCATTTATGCCAACGAAATCATGGTGTAATTGTCAGTGCGTAGATTTAGGTGCACTGGGTCATATTTAAATTTTGGAACATCCATGAAACGCCCATTTCCCTGCCCATAAGCACACCCCTTTTTGCCTCCACGCATTAGAAGTTCAGTTCACTTTGTTACAGAATACGCTTAGCGAGTGGTGCACCTAAATTCTAATCAGTGCCAATTAGTGCTCATTATTGCTTAAGTGCTATTATCAGCGCTCATTGGCTTGTTAAGCCAATTAAGTTATAGAATGTGCGCCAATTTCGGCGTCTAAATCTAAGTGCACTATATAGAATCTGGGGGAATAGGCATTTCTGAGACTTGGTGGGAAGAGAATAACTAATGGGACAATATAGTAGCAAGGTACAAATCATATCAAAATAATAGGGTGGATCAAACTGGTGGATGGGTGAGCTACAAGTTAAGGGTAGCAGAGAGAATATAAGTTCTTCAGGAAACCAAAAGCAGACTGAAATTTTTATGGGTAAAAATTCCATATGTGATAGAGAAGAGCATACTGGTGGGGATTATACTGTCATCCACCTGGACAGAATGAAGAAAAAATGATTTGGTAACACAATATTAATGGGAGATTGTTACTCATGTGTTGTTTGGTAAATGTCTCCTTGGGACATTCTAAGGAGCGTAAAAGTTCTAGATCCCATAATTGATTGCTTCTTGGAGCAGTTGATCCTGGAACTGACCAAAAGAGACATTGCTTTAGATCTAATCTTACTGATACACAGAACTGGATGCCAGGGATATGGTGATGGAACTACTAGACAATAGTGATCATGATGTGATCAAATTTAGCATCACTAGAATGAAAAGGACTTTTTTTAAAACTTCTGCAGCACCACTTAATTTTTAAAATGGAAACGTATAATAGAATGAGGAAATTAGACTAAAACTACTGACAAGTCGGAGAAACTGAATGAAATCTCTGTAAGCCTAGAGGATGTAATGGGATAATTTGATAAATTGAAGAGTAGCAAATCTCCTGGACCAGATGGTATTCATTCCAGAGTACTGATAGAATTGAAAAATGAACTGGTGGAACTATTGTTAATAATATGTAAATTATCTTTAAAATTGAGCGTGGTACCAGAAGATTGGAGGGTGGCCCATGTAACACCGAAATTTTTAAAAGGTTCCAGAGGGGATCCAGAAAACTATAGACCAGTGAGCCTGATGTCGGTGCCGGGCAAAATGGTAGAGACTATTATAAAGAACAAAATTACAGAGCGTAGTCAAAAGCATTGATTAATGAGACAAAGCCAGCATGGATTTAGTGAAGGGAAAGCTTGCCTCACCAATCTATTAAATTTTTTGAAAAGGTGAACAAACATGTGGATAAAGGCAAGCCGGTTGATATTGTGTATCTGGATTTTCAAAAGGTGTTTGAAAAAATAACCTCATGAAAGACCCCAGAGGAAACTGGAGAGTCATGGTATAGGAGGTAGTGTCCTGTTGTGGATTAAAAACTGGTTAAAGGATAGAAAACAGAGAGTAGGGTTAAATGGTCAGTATTCTCAATGGAGACGGGTAGATAATGGGGTTCCTCAGGGGCCTGTGCTGGGACTGCTGCTTTTTAACATATTTATAAATGACCTAGAGATGGAGGTAACTAGTGAGGTAATTAAATTTGCTGACGACACAAACACGCTTATTTTCGAAGAGAAGAATGCTCATCTTTCAACACAAATCGGGAGATGGGCGTCCTTCTTGCAAGGTCGTCCAAATCGGCATAATCGAAAGCCGATTTTTTGACATCCTCGACTGCTTTCCGTCGCGGGGATGACCAAAGTTCAGGGGGGCATGTCAGCAGGGTAGCGAAGGCGGGACTGGGGCGTGATTAGGAGATGGTCATCCTGGGCCAATAATAGAAAAAAGAAGGGCGTCCCTGACGAGCACTTGGCCAACTTTACTTGGTCCATTTTTTTTCACGACCAAGCCTCATAAAGGTGCCCGAACTGACCAGATGACCACCGGAGAGAATCGGGGATGACCTCCCCTTACTCCCCCAGTGGTCACTAACCCCCTCCCACCATAAAAAAAAGTTTAAAAATACTTTTTGCCAGCCTCTATGCCAGCCTCAAATGCCATACTCAGGTCCATGGCAGCAGTATGCAGGTCCCTGGAGCAGTTGTAGTGGGGTGCAGTGTACTTCAGGCAGGCAGACCTGGGGGGTGGGGGCTCAGCACCCAACGTAAGGGAGCTATGCACTTGGGAGCAATTTGTGAAGTCCACTGCAGTGCCCCCTAGGGTGCCCGGTTGGTGTCCTGGCATGTGAGGGGGACAAGTGCACTACAAATGCTGGCTCCTCCCACGACGAAAGGGCTTGGATTTGGACATTTTTAAGGTAGACGTCTTTGGTTTCCATTATCGCTGAAAACCTAGCACGACCATCTCTAAGGTCGACCTAAATGTCAAGATTTGGGCGTCCCCCACTGTATTATCGAAACTAAAGACGGACGTCCATCTTGTTTCGATAATACGCATTGCCCTGCCCTTTCGCGACACCTTCCTTAGAGTTTGGCACCCTTAGAGATGGTCGTCCCCATTCGAAAATGCCCCTCCACTTTATTCAAAGTTGTTAAATCACGAAAGGATTGTGAAAAATTACAAGAGGACCTTACGGGACTGGGAGACTGGGTGTCTAAATGGCAGATGATGTTTAATGTGATCAAGTGCAAAGTGATGCATGTGGGAAAGAGGAACCGAATATAGCAAGGTTCCACGTTAGGAGTCACCGACCAAGAAAGGGATCTCGGCGGCGTCGATGATACGTTGAAATGCTCTGCTCAGTGTGCTACGGCGGCTAAGAAAGCAAATAGATATTATTAGGAAAGGAATGGAAAACAAAAGTGAGGACATTATAATGCCTTTGTATCGGTCCATCGTGATACCGTACCTCAAATGTTGTGTTCAATTCTGGTCACCGCATCTCAAAAAACTATAGTGGAATTAGAAAAGGTACAGAGAAGGGCAACGAAAATGATAAAGGGGATGGGATGACTTCCCTATGAGGAAAGACTGAAGCGTCTAAAGCTCTTCAGCTTGGAGAAGAGACTGCTGAGGGGAGATATGATAGAGGTCTATAAAATAATGAGTGGAGTGGAACGGGTAGATGTGAATCGTTTGTTTACTCTTTCCAAAAATACTAGGACTAGGGGGTGTGCGATGAAGCTACAAAGTAGTAAATGTAATACGAATTGGAGAAATTCTTTCTTCACTCAACATGTAGAGAGGTGTGGTAGCCGTGTTAGTCCACTCTTAAAGGTTATCAATAGAAATCAAACAAAATAAAACATGGAAAAGAAAATAAGATGATACCTTTTTTATTGGACATAACTTAATACATTTCTTGATTAGCTTTCGAAGGTTGCCCTTCTTCGTCAGATCGGAAATAAGCAAATGTGGTAGATGACAGTATATTTATAAGTGAAACATCCAAGCATTTCATTGACAGTCTAACAGAGTGGGGGTGGGTAAGAGGTATGCATAGGAACATCAAATTATTGCATTGATAGTCTAACAGGATGGGTGTGGATAGGAGAGAGGAGGGTGATAAACAGAGAAATACAACTTTATGGTCTATAATGGGCTAGAAAACCCAGATCCTTGTTAAGTCCTGTCTGTTGGGTGTCAAAATATTCAATCATTCTGAATTCAAAGCTCTTACGTTCCTGTATTTTTTTAAAGTTACCTTTCAGGATTCTTATGAAATCACTGGTACAATGTCCTGGTCTTGTGAAGTGTTGGCCCACAGGGGTGGGGTCTGACTGGCACCAGCGTTCTTCATGTGATGTCTGTGTAAATTAAATCTTGTCTTAAGCATCTGGCTTGTTTCCCCAATATAGCATCCTTCGTTACATTTTTTACACTGAATGTACACATTGGAAGATGCGCAAGTGAAAGATTCCTTTATGTTGAATATTTTTCCTTTGTGAATGACTGTGGGGTCCTGTTCTGCCAGTCCTTTCTCATTTTAGCACCTTTGGATTTTAGGTTTTAACTGTAATCAACATGTAATTAAACTCTGGAATTCGTTGCCAAAGAATGTGGTAAAGGTGGTTGACTTAGCAGGGTTTAAAAAGGGTCTGGATGGCTTTCTAAAGGAAAAGGCCATAGACCATTATTAAACTGACTTGGGAACATCCACTGCTTATTTCTGGGATAAGCATCATAAAATGTATTGAGCTTTTCTGGGATCTTGCCAGGTATTTGTGACCTGGATTGGCCACTGTTGGAAACAAGATACTAGGCTTGATGGACCTTTGGTCTGTCCCAGTGTGGCAATACTTATGTACTTATGACTGGTTGCTAGCGTCAAAAGTTTGCATGAGGTGTGCTCATTATTTAAAGAGATTATTGATTTGGAAGCCAAAATTAAATATATTCCACACATAAAAAGGTCAAAAGAAGGCCAGACAATGGCCATGTATATAAACTGTTTCCTTGATAGGAGCAAATTGCCACCATCATTTTCTCTGTTTCTTAGATACAGGTTGAATTGTGACATTTGCAAAGCTATTTTATGAAGTTCTTTAGATGAATATTGCAATTTTCAGAATGAAATTGTTTTTGTTTTTTTCACAGTTTTCAACAAAATAGATTCTTAATGGCTTATGATTATGGCAGGCGATTTTAATTTCCTGTTTCTGTATGACCACTACTATTATGCACTCAAAAAGCCGATTAGTTAGGTTTTGAACATATTTTTTTTGTCAACACAATAATAGACACACCAAATACAAAATCTAAAAGAAAAAAAAGGATGTATGTGTGTGTTTGTGCATCCCCAGCAACGTAACATAACAAATGATTAGTAACTAAAATTGCACCGCATCTGATATTCCACTAACCAGCAACTGAATTGAACTTACATGTTTTTACCTTCCCCCTTCCCAGTTCCGTCTCTTCTCCCACTTATAACCGTTTACTCAAACCCTGTTCTGCCAGTCCCTTCTCATTTTAGCACCTTTGGAATTTAGGTTTTAACTGTAATCAATAGAAATAAAATAAAATAAAACATGGAAAAGAAAATAAGATACCTTTTTTATTGGACATAACGTAATACATTTCTTGATTAGCTTTCGAAGGTTGCCCTTCTTCGTCAGATCGGAAATAAGCAAATGTTGGTAGGTGACAGTATATATGTTTTTAACAAGGTTTTAACTGAAACACCTGTAAACACCCTTAATGCAAAAAAGAAAACATTAAAATATATTTATTGGATAAATACTGGAAAGATCCTGTTTCCCCTAGAGCTCTCTCGCCCACCTCCTGATATCCTTCCCTTGGTTTTTGTGCCTTTTCTGACAACTAAATGATGCAAATGTACATATTTGATTCACTTAAAAAAGTAGCCAGCAATAGTGCCTGGAGAACAGAAACATCAATAAATAGTGATTTTTGTACTTTAAAAGAACCCCTAATTAGCTGGAAATTAAACATCCTCTTACTAAAACATGGCAAAATTTGTAGTTACCACAGCTTCACGCGTGATTTTATAGTGCAATAACTGCAAATTTTGCGTGGCACCTTTCACCATTATTTTTATTGCAAGTCTTATGTTAATGCGAGAGAAGGCGGTAGTTAGGGCCAGATTCATAACAACATAAGAATAGCCATAACGGGTCAGACCAATGGTCCATCTAGCCCAGTATCCTGTTTCCAACAGTGGCCAATCCACGCACCAAAGAAATCTGTGCCGAAAAAAACCACGCTTAGCACTATTCTATAAACCTCATCTAACATTATGTGTGGTTTATAAAATACGCGTAGTGGCTGTCCCATGACTACAATTTAGGAGTAGCCATTTATGCCAACTAAAACCTGGTGTGGATGACCACATATTATTTAGTCACAGATCAGCATATTCTGTAACAGTGCACGTCATTTTCAGGAATGCCCACGACCCACTCGTACCCCTCCCATGGCCGTACCCCCTTTTGTGAACTGCACATAGAATTTACACGCACCACGTTACAGAAAGTTGCACGTGTAAGTTCTAATTAGTGCCAATTAGTGCTGATAATTGTTAGTGGCCAATTATTGGCACTGATTAGCTTGTTAAACAATTAAGTTGCAAGCGCAAATCAGCTACACGTGCTGATTTCCACACGGCACTTTAGTCGCCGTTTATAGAATCTGGGTGTTAGTTCACAGTAACTGCAGCACATTAACTGCCAAATACCTTCTACAGCCACTCTCTACCCGTGCCATGCCCTGTCACAAAAGCATTTAGGGGGGGTTCTATATATGGTGCCTAAAAAATCTGCACAGAAAACATTTTCACTTAAGCATATTCTACAAGCAGCGCCTAGATTTAAGGGCTGTATATAGAGTACACTTCGTTGATATCTCAGCACCTAAAATTACGTGTGTCCATTTATACCAGTGAAAACATGACAGAAATCCCTGCGCATAGATTTAGGTGCACTGGACCATATTCTATAACTACGCACTCAAATTTCAGAATGCCCATGAAACACCCTTTTACCCCCCTATAACCACGCCCTTTTTGACTGTGCATGTTAGAAATTAGACGCAGTGCATTACAGAATGTGTTTAGCGAATTGTGGGGTCCTTTTACTAAGTTGCGCTGAAAAATGGACTGCAGTGGTTCTCTCTTTTTGGGGCTGAAAATGGACGTGAAGCAAAATAAAAATTCGCGCGCATCCATTTTGGACCTGAGACCTTACCGCCACCCATTGACTTAGCAGTAAGGTCTCACATGTTAACCGTGCGGTAATCGTCAGCGCGTACACTGCCGATTACTGCCCGTTTGTGCCGCGTGCCAGAAATATTCCGGTGTACATACTGGGCATGTGTAAAAAATGAAATTACCACTCAGACTACGCGGTAGCCGGGTGGTAGTTCCTAATTGGCGCACATTGGGTGTGCATAGACACCTACGCAGCTTAGTAAAAGCACCCCTATGTGTGTAAATTCTAAGTATTGCCAGTTAGGGCTTAAGTGCTGTTATCAATGCTAATTAGCTTAAGCTAATTAAGTTATACGCGTTGTTATAGAATCTGCATGGATTTCAGTACATATCTCTAGGTGTGCTATATGGAATCGGGGGGTTAATGCTTTTTTTTACTACATGTTAGGTGTCATAAAGCCCCCTAATGCAGTTTTGCGGTTAGCGGTTAAAGCAGCATTAGCCGTGCATAGAAGAGTTTCTTTATAAATTACAAACACCTAAGAATAGAAGTCCTAATTATGTTCAGTTACCCCTTTCTTGTTTTTTGTTTTGATTTTTGCTGGCATGCCTGAGTAGAGGGAACTTTGAAAACGATAGCTTAACCATGAGAAATAAAATAATAAATCAAATCAAAAAGTCATCTTTGGTGATTTTGCTTGTTTTAGCTGCTGACTGAATTATCTAACATTCCTTCTGCTTGCCCTGCTGTTCTAATAGGAAATTTGGAAGATGGTCTCCAAAGCACAGATGTTTTTGCCATGAAACCATGCACCTCCTGAAAAGAAAGTCCCAGTGGTGTGAGGGATGATAGATGGTGTTTTCATTCTGTTACACAAAGGGGGGTCAGAGTGGCATTGAGAGCACATGGCAGTTCAGCGGAGAAATATTAGTTCTAAAGGGAAATTTATGTTGTAGCTGTAGGGGAAGTTTGGCTGCCACAAATAGATTCTTTCTTTTGGTGTGTAAAAACATGCTGTTTGTAAGATGATGTTGTAGTGTGCCAGGCGTTCCGTCTATGTATGTGATTGTAGGAATTACTTAAACAAATGTTAAATACACTGGTGGCCATAGGTCCAGCTTTAATTTTTATAGTTTAATTTAAAAAGGTTTTGTAGAATACTGGTTTTTCCCACAGTGTGAATCCTTTGAAGAAGTCTGGTAATAGTGACTAAACTATTCAGAGGGTCATTTACTAACAGCTAACGTGTTATTTGCTGCAGGGCCCATTTTTATGCAGTGGGCCTATGGCAAAGAATGCACACTGTTCATAAATAATCCTGTCAGTAAGACATAAAGCAACAGGCCACGGTTACTGCATAACAGTTTCTCATAAGAACCAGGGATGACCCAACCATTAGGCAAGACTAGGCAGTCACCTAGGGCAGCAGGGTTTTTTTTTTGGGGGGGGGGGCAAATTTAATATTTAATGGAAGTATGATGTTTAGTTAGGCATTTTTATAGAATTGTTGTGGGATGATCAAGATTGTTGAGTTTAATTATCAAATTTTGGGGAAAGAGGATACGGCCTAAAGGCCTTAAATTTAATTGAAGGGGACACATGACTGAAGGTTCATCTAGGGCACTTAATACTCTTGCATAGTAGTTGGGCTGGCCGTGATAAGAACCAGTGGCTATTAAGCTGTAACATGAGCTGGAGTACTCATTTTTTTAAATGTGCTTTTATGAAATTTCCAAAGGAAACAAACATTCCACTTGTATAGGGGAAAAAAGCATGTGCATTGAATCAAAAACACAGCAACACTAGAAATAAGGAAAACAAATTTTTTTACAAAGTAAGTCTGAGCCCCCAGTAGTGGAGATCAAGATGTAAAAATAAGAGGAGATAAAAGGAGAATCACAATCACCTCGACAAGGCAAAATTAAGGAAAAGGAAACATAGGGCCCCTTTTACAAAGCGGCAGTAAGCTTGACGCAGGCTTACCGCTCACTAAAAAGGAAGTACCGCCGGGCTACCGCAGTGCCCGATGGTACTTCCCACCCCCAGTGCGCCGTCATATCTGGTGCTACCGGTGTGTACCCATCGGTAATCAGGCAGTGCCGCATGCTGTCTAGTTACTGCTGGGTTAGCACGGAAGCCCTTACCGCCACTGGTAAGAGCTCCCCCTGAAATGGCTATGCGACAAGTGCTTTACTTGCCATATGGCCGTTTCCTGCAGAAAAGCAAGACCTACCGTTTACCCGCTGTGGTAAAAGGGGGCCTCGGCACATGTCAAAAACACACGCCAATGCCAGCACAGGCCCCCTTTTGCCGCAGCTTGTTAAAAGGGGCCCTAAATGCTGAAATACCCTAAGCAAGATACATAACAGAGCTTAAGCAAGAAGATACAGCAGTAGGAACTGGGGGAACTTGCAGCAACAGCCTTCAGTCAGTAGCCACAACCCATGGCTCCCTCCAGAACTTGTCTAGCATGGACCCTAACCCCCCCCCCCCCCCCCGTTTACTAAGCCACGCGGCAATGCCGACACAGCCCATAGTGCACGGCAGCCGCTAGCATGGCTTGTAAACAAGAGAATAAGTCTAGCTGCTGGGTATCACAGTGAGCAATAGAATCGGACTCCTTTCCCCCCTTGGCTGTGAATGCCCCCACTTCTGCATACCAAGCCCCAACCAGCCCAGAGAACTGAAGATCATGAATCCAGGTTTTCCAACACATACCACTAAGCCACTGGCTCAGCCATTGTCTTTAACTTGCATACTGCTGTCGCACAGTGTTTTGCACTTTTTTTGTTTAATGAGGCATTTAAGATTTGGGCTGTAACAGTATGTAATAACGATGTTAGTCTGACTGTGTTTATTTTATCTTATGTATGGTGTTCACTGCATAGGATGGTTTTCCCCAGCACTTCATGATATAAATCAGGGGTTCTTAAGCAGTGGTGCCCACACCCCAAGGGTGCAAGAAGAGGTCAGACAGGGTGTGGAGAAGGGTCTTGAAATCTGAGGGAATTTATCGAAGCTTTCTAGACAGAGTGAAGGCAGTTATTAGGACACTTATTGGTAGTATAACAGTATACTGCTATAATTTTAGTGACACATTAGCAGTTAGCACTGACAGCAGCTAACAGCGACATACAGTCACTAGTGGCTTAAGGAAGGGGGTGCGAGGGTTTCACTGATCAGATAAAGGGGGGGGGGGGAACCAAAAAGGTTAAGAACCCTTTATTAAAAATAAATGGAAAAATAAAAATAAATAAAGGAAAGAGAAATGATGATAAAACGCACACTTTATTTTATCTGTTGGCAGGGCCTGCAGAGCAGGGGTTCCCAACTCAGTCCTCAGGGCATACCTAGCCAGTCAGGTTTTCAGGATATCCACAATGAATTTGCATGAGATTTGCATACAGTGGCGGTGGTACATGCTTATTTATTGTGGGTATCCTAAAACGTGACACTCTAGGTCATAGGAGCCAACTTTTAAAAATGATTGGGGGTGCTGACTTTTTTTTTCTTTTTTACAGGTGGTGCATTCCCCCCTTCCTCTCCCCTCTCCCCCTTGTCCCCCTCCCTCTCCCCCCTCCGAGTTCCAGGCCCACCTCCCTCCCAGTTCCAGTCCCCCCTCCCTTCCTCCCTCCCTTCGAGTTCCAGGCCCTCCTCCCTCCCCTCACTCTCTCCTTTCCCTCCCCCTCCCTCCTTTAAACCTTTAAAAACTGTCTGGTCCGTATTCAACCTCCAGCAGTTAACCCGCTTTTTTAAATGTTGAGCATTACCAGCTACATTAGACACAGATAATCAATGCCGGTCCCTGTCCAGCATTGAATATCCCCCACCCTCTGAGACCAGGCTTCCCTGCACTTTGTGGTCTACCTACATCCCTGATGGTCCAGTGGGGACCTTCCAGGGCAGCAGCGATCCTCACTCGCTCCTGCCTAAGTTAAAATGGCCGCCATGAGCTCTAGTTACAGTTGAGCAGAAAGCAAGGATGAATAGACCAATTCAAGTGGCAGAGGTGGAGTTAGCTGTTCCCACAGGAGAAAATAGCCGGGGTGGATGATTATCCTGGGGGAGAGATGATTCTTTTTCCTAGCACACTTGTTTAATAACATACCGGAGAGAGGAAACCTACCTACTTCATATATAAATCACACATTGTACTCCTGAGACTGGGTAAAAATGATATGAAATATTCCAGCTACAGGCCTATAGCTTGCCAAGGTACTGGTGAACAGATTAGAAAGAATCCTCCCTCACCTTATGCACTGTGACCATACTGGTTTTGTTAAGGGATGGGCAAGAGGTGATAATGGCAGGAAGGCTATCAATCTGATTGACCATGTCAATAAGCAGAAAGTGAAGGGGCTTTTTGTGGCCCTAGATGCAGAGTTGAATGGCCATTTCTGTTCAGGATGTTGGAGCAGGTAGGCTTAGGGGGAGCATTTGGGACTTGGGTCAGAGCCCAAGCAATAAAATCATAGTCAACAGCACCACATCATCAATGGGCCCTTTTACTAAAGCGTGTTAAGTTCTTAACACATGTTTAGCATGAGAAAACCATCTGTTGCAAACTGCTTTAGTGTTTTGTGATATTTTGCCTGTTTGCTTGTGCTAACCTGTGTGTTACAATTTTTTTTAATAAATATTTTTGAGAGAGGTCATGTCATGGGCAGAGAGAAGGCATGGAATTATTAACCAGATAGTATTTTATACTTAACGCATGCTAACTGGCTAACACAGTTTTAACGCGGGAGCTCTTAGCACCTCTTAAATAGGAAGTAGTAAGTGCTCCCATGTTAACTCCTAGCATGTACTGTGTGCTAATGACAACATTAGCGCATGACATGTCAAAATAAACTTTAAATACTCCAAAAAGTGCCAAATAAAATCTGGGCTTAGTACACAGGAAAGTCCCACATTAAAATGCACTAAGCCCAGATTCTAGTGCCCTTTCATATTCCGTATAAGATTTTGAAATTAACTCATAGTGTCCTCTTCTTCAAAGTCCCTCCCCAACTTTCGTCTTTAATAATCCCTTATAAATCTGTATGCACCCTCCAATCTTCAACAGCTAACCAGCTCTCTGCTCCTGCTCTGCTACATAATAAACTTCAGTCTATTCTCCATTCTGTTCTTCTCATTAAGTCCATCCTTATGGAATTCCCTGCCTTTTGCTCTCCACACTGAACAGTCCTACCAACGTTTTATAATTGTTCCGAAGACCCACCTGTTCACCAAAGCCTTTTCATAGACCCCTGTGTTTTGGCAACCCAACTCAACTGTTAGTTTTGTGCTCGCTGTCTATACCTCTCCTCTACT
Source organism: Microcaecilia unicolor (assembly GCF_901765095.1). Taxonomy (NCBI): domain Eukaryota; kingdom Metazoa; phylum Chordata; class Amphibia; order Gymnophiona; family Siphonopidae; genus Microcaecilia; species Microcaecilia unicolor. Next base: position 707,969,114 of record NC_044031.1, read on the forward strand.
CTACTTCTACTTCCTATTTATTGTTTTCTGTTTATTACTCTGTTATTTTCCTTATTTTTATTGATTTTGGGGCCTGTTTACTAAGGTGCGCTAGGAAAACTACTGCAGATGCGCATAGAGTGGATTTTGACACGTGCTGTTGCCGAAATCAACACGTCCCGGCAATAGCATGTGACAGGGCGGAGTCGCTCTACAGCGGTTGGACTCCACATATGAGCCATGCTACTGACACTGCCGTGTTAAGCAGCGTGTGTGTGTCAGTAGCACGTGGCAATGACGTCTTGCCATGCGCTAATGTTTCAATGCAGGAGAGTTGTCAGTCACTTCTGGTAGAGGAACTGGTGTACTAAAGTGGTCTGTGCTAGCACCCTCTCATAGGCACGCCTACGTCACACCTACAATATGCCCTGTTCTCCCAGGTCCGGCCATGGCCGCGTTAGCCATTAGCACATGGATCGCTATGCACTACTGTCAATTTTAATGCATCGGCAGCTGGCACGGCAATATGCTACTGGTTCACATGCACTAATCCATATGTTAACGGCCTAACACAGCTTAGTAAACAGGCCCCTTTATGAATGGCGATATATTAAATGAAAATTAAACTAAGCTTTGGTAAAAGGGTCTCAAAGTTTCCTTTTGCACAGAGGGGTAAGAAAGGGTGCCCTATGTCCTCATTGCACTGGCTAAGGAACCCCCTATGGAAGCCGGGAAAATAGAGCAGTCCAACTCATTACAGTGAAAAAGGATGTGCGAGAGCCTCTGGTTTTAAAGTCAACAAAAATTAAATCAATTGTTTGTATACCGCTAATATCCCCTTTCGATGGTTCAGTGCTGTCTACATTCTAGGTGAGACAAAAGCCAATAATGTTAGTGTGAGGTATTAGAACAGAGACCATTGGTGTAATGCATGAGACCAAAAACATTAAAGGAAAGGATAATGGATGATACTAGGAGGCAAGTCAATGGATTGTTGTGAAGATAAAATGGAGGCCTTGCTGTTCAATACTTTGGTGAAGGATGTATCAGAATCCCTCCCTTCAAAGTAGTGATGGGGGGGTTAGATATTTAGGGATGAAGATATCCAATGTTGACGGATTTTTTTCAATTAAATTATGCCCCTCTTCCAGAAGTTATATGAAAGGTTTTCACTTCTCCAACTCCTATCTTCTGTCCTGATGGGACAGGGTGACATTTGTGAAAGTGATGAGCCCCTGCCACAATTTCTTTTTCTGTTCTTGCAGCTGCTGATCTAGATCTTGAGGGAGTATTTAAAAAAAATGGAATAGGATATCAGCTAATTTTGTATGGAAGAATGGGAGAGCTAAAATTAAGTATGAGAAGATTTATGCAGATTGCTCTATCCAGAGTTATATAAGTGAAGAAGGTGTGGGGCTACTAAGCCATATGTTTGCTGCTTTAATTAGAAATGTTTGCTTGTATTTTTAAAAAATCAGGAAATTTAAGCCCACCTAAATTCATAGGAAGGTAATGAAATCTTAGCAGGTTTTCCTGTCCATAAACAATTCCCGTCTATCCCACCAACTGAAGTATAATGGTGACCATTTTGAGCTTGTATCTTGAGTTTGTTGAAGAACTTTATCCATATTGAAATGAAGGGTTTGTTCTCAAGTTGGGCAAAAATGTATTCCTAAATATTTGATCTGGTTAAGGCATAAATATAAACATTTGATAGGTACAGATGAGGTATGAGAATTGTGGTAAAGGACATTTATAGGCTTTACTTCTGTCATAGACCAATTCATTCTATATCCAGAAAGAGAGACAAATGTTTTTAACATACTGAAAAGGTACGGGATTGAAGGCTCTGGGTTAAAGAGATACAAAAGCACATCATCAGAATAGGCTTATAGTTTAATAGACATATTACCTACTGGGATGTCTTATATTTCACTATTCTTCCTAACAGCTATGAGCAGTAGTTCTAAAGCCAAAATAAATAAAAGTGGGAATAGAGAGCATCTCTGCCTTGTACCTCTAAATAGTCTAAATGAGTTAGTCAAAGTAGAATTTATAGACAGCTTAGCTGTGAGAGAGGAATACAAGATAGATAACATATTTATAAATTTGTCACCAAACTTAAACCATTTTAACACTTGAAATCAAAAGCTTTTTCAGCATCCAGAGATACAACATGCAGGAATAGAAAGGTCCTTTGTAATATGCAGGATATGGCTGAAGACTCTAGTATTGACCATGGCTAGGTGACCTGGAACAAAACCCACTTTGTTCAGGAGCAACCAGAGATCCAATCACAGAATTTAATATTTTTGCATATATCTTGCAATCATAGTTAAGCAACGAAATTGATCTGTAATTTCCAGCAAACTGAATCTCTGAAACTATAACTGCTTCTGTCATAGAAGTGGAGCAGCATTTGTCTTCAAATTCCTGGTTATATAGGTGAGAAAGCCAGAGATACAATAATGTAGAAACATTTTTATAAAAGTCAGCGTTGAGACCATCACCACCAGGTGTTTTGTGTGATTTTAATGAGGATATTGCTTTTCGAATTTCAATTTGTCCGTTTAGCGATGATAATACCTCTGGATCCAGATTGGAACAAGTTAAAGATTTTAGAAAAGATTGTATATGATCAGTAGAAGCTTTATATTGAGACGAATATATTGATTTATAAAAGTCCACAAAGTGATTCACAATTTCTGTGTTTTTCATTAAGAGCTCAATTATGCTTTATGGCATGTATGACAGTCTTCTTCCTAGAGCCTTTAAGGTAGTTGGCTAATATTTTTTCCAGCCTTATTCTTTCCTGATTAGTAAACGGAATGTTGTGATGATAGTTGTATACCAGCCTTCATTCACAACTACCCATATTTTAACACTGGCTCTTTGTCACTTCTTTTAGGTAAGCTGGCACTCTTTATCATAGTAACATAGTAGATGACAGCAGATAAAGACCTGTATGGTCCATCCAATCTGCACAACAAGATAAACTCATGGCATATGATATGGCATATGATATAAAATATAGATACTCAATTTTGATCTGTTCTTGCCATTTCAGGGCACAAACTGTTGAAGTCTGCCCAGCATTAGTTGTACCTCCCAACTACTTGACTTTGCAGTCTAAGCACAACTAAGTTTTTGTTTTGATTGCATTCTCTTTCTATATAAGAATCCTTTGTGTTTGTATTCTTGAATTCGGTTTCCATTTCTGACTGTAATCCAAAGTCTCTCTCCTCCAATCTCCTACATCTCTTTTGGATTTCTGCAGCCCAAGTGCATCACTCTGTACTTCTTCGCATTCATTTTTAATGGCTAAAAAGTTAAATTTCAACAACATTTTGAAAAACTTTGCAGAAGAGAGAGCAAGAAAGATTATTTTATAAGTCTAGTATTGTTATTTCAGTTGCTTTAAAATGTTTTATGGAAAGGAGGACTCACCATAGATCTTAAATTTAAAAAAAAAATTGGAAAAAAATCCTTGTCATCTGGGGGCTAGGCTAAGCAGGGTTGGGGTTTGGGAAGGAGTGGGGCTAGGCAAGAGATTGGGGGGGGGGGGGGGTTCCCACCAAAGTGGTCTGCACAGGGACTCGCAATAGCTAAGACTGGCCCTGATTGCAGTGTATAGCAAAACAGAAATAAAACAGCTAACTAATTTAGAAATAACAAGTATTTTCATATAACAAACTGCCTATGGTATAAATAGGGGTGAGAGGAGAAAATGGAAGATCAGGAAGGAAGCTACTACTGAACTTTCACCTATAGCTGACATTTGAATAATTAATAAAACAAATGTATGTTGTGATATAAACCAGTTTACCAAGTAGTATCATATAAATTGAACAGTTCAGGTTGTGGAAATAGCCAAAGATTCTTGTTCCTGGATAAACTGTTCTAGAGCAGCAGGATCAACATCAGTTTTAGTTGCATTATTAAAATGTAATTTTCATGCATGCAGTTGATAAAAAGCTGTACCTTGCATTCAGAGCCTTCAGCCTTGGCATGAGAGCCAAAAACATTTTACATGCGTCCACTGTCCCCCTAGTTCTGTAAAAGTTGCCAAAAATTGCATGCACAAATTTGGGTGTGTGCCCAATTTGCACATGCAATTTTGATTGAGAAATGAGCCAATTAGTGCCAATTGGCATTTTAACTAGCAATTATTGGCACTAATTAAATTTAATTGGAATTTATGCACAAGGAAAAAAAGGGACACAGAAATGGTAGGGTCATGGGTGGAAAGGAGGCATTCCTAGCATTTACGTGCGTTGTTATAGAATAATTGGAATACACACCTCATTCAGTTGGTGCAAATGGCCGTGCCTAAAGCTAGGCGCGAGTCCTGGGCATAAGAGCTATTCTATAAACCACGCCTAACTTTTAAATGTGGCTGATAGAATGGTGCTATTTTTTTTGGCACCAATAGAATTCACCCCTTATGCTTAGTAAAATCAGATAGAATGGGAAATGTTATATCTATCCCATTTTAATTGTTGAGAAGATTTGGCAGTTTGCCATGTTTCAAGAACTTGTAGAAAACAGAATATTTTCATTACCAGAGGCTGCAATGATTTCTGAGATTTGCCCATGTATGAACGGATGCAATGTGTTCTTTCCATTTCAAATGGATGCTTGAAATTTAATAGAAATTTGGGGAGAAATTTCTCCAGAAAGGTGATTGGGTTATCACCCTCCGTACCTTCAGGTAACCCCAAAATTCTTATGTTATTATATCTGTTTCTGTTACCTGTGTCTTCAATCATAGTTTGCATCTCCAGCGCCATTAGCAGTCTTCCTGCAAGAAGAGGCCTGGTCTTCCACATTGCTCAAATGTTGCTTCAATTATTCCATTCTGTTCCTTCAATTATTCCATTCTGTTCTCAAACGCTGAAAAGCATATATTTATTTGGGAGAGGTCTGTCTTGATGCTTTTTATATCAGAGCAATTATCTGCAAACAGTTTAGAGATTTGCTGCAGCTGATCGTTAATTGCTGTGAGGTTTCCGCTGTTGGAGGGCTCCGGTTTCAATCACATAGTACCTGATCCCATTGCAAAGGTAGTTTCAATTTTGAACTGCTTCCTATTACTGCTACTTACTACTACTTATCATTTCTGTAGAGCTACAAGGCATACGCAGCGCTGTACACCATACACAAAAAGACAGTCCCTGCTCAAAGAGCTTACAATCTAGAGATTAGCCTTATAACAGGTAAATTGCAATTATAATTGCAAGAACAAGGCTGAATATTAAGGCTGCAAATTGTATATTTTTTTGGTGGAAGGCAGGAGCTTCTTGAATCGACTCTCGATCGCCCTCCTGCCCACTCCCCCCCCCCCCCCCACCCCGAGATTTAGATGGATAGGATGAAGATATTTCTGCAGTGGTCTTTGAAAGGTTGTGATATCCAAAATACTAATTTCTTTGGGCTCTGATCTTAGTAAAGATCTCATTCTTCACAGTATCCGGTTTGAAGAGAGAAATCAGAATTAGCAAAATTGTGATGGATGTCTGTAGAATGAGTATTGTGATGCACTCAGAGCAAGCTCAGCATTTTCTAATCTAGAGCATCTTTCTATCATATTCTTCATTACATAAAGACTAGATTAGGCTTTCACCAAGTCTACCTTAGTTGTTGAGCAAAACAGAGATACTTGGAACTGATTTGTAAAGTGTATTTAGGTCAGTCTGTGCCAGGAGCAAAAGCCTTTTTATACCATATCAGATTTAAAGTTATAATACAGAAAGTTTTTTGTATGTAAAGTGTTTTGATTTTCTTTGATTATGAACTGTATTTTTGTAAGGCAAAACACTTTAATATAATTTATTTTTGAAATTGTTTCCTTTTTTATTAAAGGTGTAACTTCTGTAGGTTATATCATATGTGCATATGTACATGTAATGTATATAGAGATAAAGAAGATATGATTTGATATACTGTTGCTGAACTTTTGTGCCATTATAACCAGCATATCCTATGTGCTGTATTCTAGCTTCTATGTACCTTGTTTTGTTTCTCATCAATATTCCTTTGTGATCTGCATTTTTTCAGGATAGTATTTCACACTGCTTTCCTTTCCCACCCTTCCCCCTTAACAATATCCTTAGACCTCTGTTGCTCAGAGCAGGCTTTGGCCAACCCCAGATTTTATGTCAAAGGTCATGACCCAAATGTCACTTCAGCCCATACTGCTGGCCTCTTCTCTGAATAATTATGCAGGGTTTATTGTGTTGAGGGAAGGAGCTTGGGGCAGTGCACTCAACCTAGAAAGCAGGACCAATGAGCTTTGTGGCCACACTGCTGGAGAACAGTGGGCCCCCATAGGTTATACAAAAGCCCACAGCACAAAAGATTAAATTAAAAATGGACATTTGGTCAGATTTTAAATGGCACCTTTAGAACTTCTCCTAGGCCCAGGACCTTTTTTTTTTCTTACTATGAGTAGAAAAGTACATAATTTAAAATCATTATTATTGAGACCAGACAGAAAGATGCCTTTTTTTTTTCAACAAACGAATTATTTAATTGAAAGTGTTAACCTACAGTATACAGTTTTGAATTTTGATATAATGAAATGTTCCAGTCCCAGCCTCTGTGAAGTATCTGTTATACAGTACTTTGTGCTAGTTATTCTGGCATTCTTAAAGTAAACACATTCTACAATGCAGCATATAGCCAGTCTTAAAATCTCTGTGGCTATGTATCCTGCTGCTTTTAAGAAAGTAGTGCTTCCTTTCTACAGGCTACATACCATAATTTACTACCAAAACACGAAAGCAGAGATAAGAATCACATAGTGCTCATTATTTGTAATTCTGATGAACCAGCTATGGACAGTAAATTGTTCCTTCTTGGTTCACTTTTCTTCTTTAGGCACTGGAGATATTTTCCTTCCTCTAAATCTCTTCCTTAACCTTTCTCACCTCTAGATGGTGGGCTGCAGGGGAGTGGACTCGCTGGCTTAAAAAAAAGTTCTTTCATGGTCCTGACCTCGGATTCTTTCTTAATTTTATCTAGCCCTGACCTGTTGGCACTGACTCGCCTCCTTTCAAGACCTTTGGAGCTTCACAAACATGCAGCAGCTGAGGGAGACAATGGTAGAGGTTTTTAGAAGCAGAAATTTTACACTCTGTTGTCACTTAAGCTAAATCCTCTGTAAACATCTGCTTTCTATGCTGTGTTTGCCAACAAGCTGAAATTTCAGTGGTTGTTAGCATCTGTAAACAAAGATTTATAAAATTCTTGGCTTAGGTCCATCAATTTAGCCATCACTGTTAGCCTTCGAATAAATAACAGCTTGCCCTGATGAGTTAAAGTAAGTTTCTTGGAGCTCATATTAAATGTGCATCTTTGCTGTCCATCTTCAGCACATTAGATGCTTTTTGAATGAAAGAATGTTTTCTGGACAAAAGAATCCAATAGCTTACACGTTATTTAAATACTATTTCCCCCCCCCCCCCCCCCCATATTCAAAACAATTTAACCAACCAGGAGCCGGTTAAATAGCGTTTAAGCACCTAACTGCGGATATTCAGTGGGAGATGACCGGCTATCTCCTGCTGAATATCCCAGCTAGCTGCTAACTAGTTATATCGCGCAAGATAGCCAGTTAGGTGCAGATGTATTCAGCACCAAACCGGCTATGTTGAGCAGTCGAAACTAGACCGCTTGAATAGCGGGACTATCTTTGACAGCTAAAAAGTTAGGGGCCCTTTTATTAAGCCGCGTAAGTGTCTACGCAAAGTTATCGCCCGGCTGCCACGTGGCTCTTGCGGTAATTTCATTTTCAGACATGCGTATTGGATGTGCATTAAGTGGCATTTGACGTGCGTAGGTCATTACCGCCCGGTTACCGTGTGAGACTTTACTGCTAGGTCAATGGCTGGCGGTAAGGTCAAAGACCCAAAATGGACGCGCGGCAATTTTGATTTTGCCACACGTCCATTTTCAGCCCCCCAAAAAAGACCTTTTTTACAGGCACACCGAAATAGCACGCGTCCAAAACCCGCGCCTACACTACCGCAAGCCATTTTTCAGCGCACCTTAGTAAAAAGACCCCTTAACCAGTTAGCGCTGAATATTGGCAGAGCCATTTAATTTTTTAGCAGCCAGAATAATCCCAGATATTGAGTGCCAGTTGCCAGATATAGCCCGGCACTCAATATCTGGGTTTAACGCCAGCAGCAGACAGCAAATGTGCTGCCAGCTGAATATTGAGCCCTATATACATGTCTGTGTGTACATAGGTTTAGATGTATCTGAACAAAGTTGGCTCAAAAATGTAGCTAATATTTATTGATGTTTATGTCTTGATTGAGTTTTTGAAGGAACTGTGGTGAGCTGTATCTTGTGATAACTTTGGCAGCCGCTCTACAAAAGCTGCATTAAACATTTGCTCCACGAATGGATTGCTAGTTGGATTGATAGGGGTGTAGGGTAATAATTCTGTGACCTTGGTTTCTGTAGGAAAAAAAATTTGTAGTAAACTTGAAGGAAGTGGTTTGCCTACTTTCTAAGGTGAAGGCATTTAAGATTAATTTAGTTTTCTTTTGCTTACCTTCTGTTTGGTTTCTACTCGGGGCTATACTATATGCGTATTTTTGGTGCATGGTGACACCTTGTGGAAATAGTAAGGCATAACCACTTCTGTCATTGCAGAAGCATGTTCTCCCCCCCCCCCCCCCCCCCCCCCCCCATTTTTTCTGCCATTCCTCTACTTAGTATCCTGGTCCTTCCTTGTTCACTTGGATATGTCAAAGGGTCATCAAAGAAATTGTGATATCTTTTAATTAAGCTAACTTAATACAGTTGTGAAAAGCTTTTGGGAGTTATACTTCCTTTATCAGAACATTATGCAAAGTGATATGTTACGGCTTTGAAAACAAAAACTGATGATGTTTTCCAGCCTCCATTTCTATCATTCTCCAGTGATTGGATGAAGGGAGCACAGTTCTCAAAAGCTAGTCACAGATGTAGTAATTTAGTCCAATAAAAAGGTGTCATGTGTAACTTGTTTGCTGCCATTCACATGCAAAGGCTAACTTGTCAGTTCACAGCAAGTTCAGTTTCTAAGTGCTACAACTATCAATAAACCTTCACTTTATGTATTCTGTGGCATCAGTATTGGGTTTTAATTACTTTTGTTAATATACATTCTTTTTACTTCTGTATCCTAAATTATTTACTACTATTGTTACATATCTGATGAGGAACCATCATCCTAAGAGGGAGATTCATTTGCATTTTTTTTCTTTTTAGGAAAATGTGTTAATTTTTTTTTTGTAGAAAATAGATTATACCAGTGATAAAAACAAATATTTAAATCCCTTTCCCAGAATCCATTTTCAGATAAGCTGGAAACAGGAGCTCTCATGCATTAGAAGCAACTGTAGAAAATTAAGTAGTGGTTGCTCTGTATTCTGTATTAAAGGAAGCACATTCTGGACACTGATGAAAGCATGAAGTTTCGAGGGGGGGGGGAGTTAGAACATTCCAATATGCATAATCCAGAGAGGGCTTTTTTACTGAAACACACTAAAATATGGGCTTAGTGCATTTTAATGCTGGATTTTCCTACGTTATAAACCCATATTTTACACGTCTTTATATTCAGGATATTTTTTTGTAGGTCCTGCACCTTCACAGTACTGAAAGAGTGTTGAAGTAATGATAATTGTTGATTAGGATTTGTATCTGCTTTATAAAATCTTTTCTCTGAGCCTTTGAGGCTCATTTTCAAAGCACTTAGCCTCCCAAAGTTCCATAGAAACCTATGGAACATAGCCTCCCAAAGTGCTTTGAAAATATGCCTCTTTGGGTCCTACATAATATAGTATGACTGAATGGAACAGGAAAACAACTTTTCTGAACTGGACCTTTAGAGGTAATGCTAGAAGGAGCTACCTAGAATTAGGCGGGAAGTACACGCATAAATTTCGATATTCTAGCCATATATATATATATGTACATTACTTATGAGCCAGAACCCCCCATATTGACACGTACTTTGCTGGTGGACAGAGCATGGCCAGGGCATACATTTATGTGCATAAATTATAAAATACTATCATCTATGTGCATGCTTCACAATGTAGCTGGTGTTCTTGCTTATACCTAAAATACAGGCACACATATATAACCTGTTACACTGGTATTCTGTAAATGAAAGTGGGTGCCTTCTTTTCTTTTTAGAATAGGCTTCAAATAGGTACATTCTTAGTAGCAATCAGTACCCGTTTATAGAATTACCCTCTTCCTTTTTCTTGTAGTGTGCTGTGCGCTGGTTAGCTATGGTGCTTGCTATCCTCAGGAGCTTATCCGAGATTGAGTGGCAGAGCTGGTGGTGGGAGGCGGGGATAGTGCTGGGCAGACTTATACGGTCTGGGCCAGAGCCGGTGGTGGGAGGCGGGGCTGGTGGTTGGGAGGCGGGGATAGTGCTGGGCAGACTTATACGGTCTGTGCCAGAGCCGGTGGTGGGAGGCGGGGCTGGTGGTTGGGAGGTGGGGATAGTGCTGGGCAGACTTGTACGATCTGTGCCCTGAAAATGACAGTTACAAATCAAGGTAAGATATACACAAAAACTAGCACATATGAGTTTGTCTTGTTGGGCAAACTGGATGGACCGTGCAGGTCTTTTTCTGCTGGCATCTACTATGTTACTATGTATATGCTATGTTTAACAGCATATGGAAATGTGTGAAAGACAGCCAGGGCCTTCATCTTGCCTACTAGTGGGGAGACATCTTTTTTTTGTAGTACTTAAATAATTTGGCTATTCCATACATCCTAGGGAGGGTTCTCAGATCATTGCAAGACTTTAGGATGGTAGTACCCTCCAGAATCAAGGTGAGGGGAGAGTGGGCGAGAGGAAATGGCCTTTTCCTGTATGGCACTTTCGCTATGGAATATCATCCCCAAAGAAATACATTTGGAGATGAATTTAGTAACATTTAAGATCATGTTAAAAACTTTTTACTTTAGACAGGTGTTCAGTTTTACAAAACAGGAGGAATCAAAAATCTATTAAATTTCTGTTTTCTGTGTGCAGACAATATCATCTTGAGAAAATGTGGTTAGGTCTTTTCTATCAACTAAATGGCGTTCCTTTCAATTTAAATCTTACAATTTTATTGTAATGTCAACCACATTGATCTTGATTAGCAAGGCAGTATACTACATTTTTATAATAAACATATTGAGGTGGGGGGAAGGGAGGGCTCATGTTGGGCTGTTCCTTTGTAGCAGAAATGTATTATTTCAGCAGCTGTTAGAAGGATCACTAGCTGCATAAGTCATACGCTGAAGTCTAGGCCATCAAAACTCCAGGGAGCCATTCCCTGTTGAGCTTTTTGATCAGTGATTTATGTGAAAACTTTTCAGGATGGCCAGAGTGACCAAAAATGAGGAAAGCCATGGGGTTATTTTCTCCTTGGAAATATGTGGAGGGAAGGGAGCATTTGGTATCAGCATTAAGGTTGCTAGATTGAGCTTAGGCCATTTTAACCACCTTTTGTCTTGCCCAGCCATTGTAGTGGTAGTTTATAGCCAGGAGTCATAGACTGCAGCTTCTTTGGGAAGAAGTTATGCATGATCTGTGTCCAACCAGTAGATGAGTGGGACTCCCTCCTCCTGGGGGCTGTGAGTGCTGCCTAAGCACCATCCTAAGCCCCCTGCTGATCAATGTAGTAAGAGCCAGGTACAGGCATAGAGGAAACAATAGATCTTCTTAAATAAAATATGCTCTTTATAAATAAATCCTTAACTTCCTAGTAAAGTATTATTTTTATATATTGCAAAATTATTTTACTAATATGTGGTGGTTTTATTTCTTAAATATGACCCACCCTCTATTATTGAACAAGCTGAGAACTCCATTCTGACCAATCGCTGCAAAGGAAGGGGAACATTGGAATCCATCCATGCTGCTTTTGCCTGCATGGTTTGCATCTGCAAGAATTGACTGATTTGGAGCTTTGTTGAAAGATTGTTTGTAGAGAGAAATTAAAATAAGACAATAAAATGACCGCAGCAACATTTAACTTTAATATAGGAAAGTGTGGTAACAGGAGGAATTACTGGGAAGGAAACTAAGAAGGCCTTTTACTAAAAGAGCGTTAATCCCTTAATGCATGCTTAGCATGCACAAACAGGCATTTTGCAGTAGTTTCCCTGTTAGCGTGCACTAACTCACACAATAGGTATTTTTCTAAAATATTTTTGGGAGGGAGCGTGTCATGAGTGAAGAGTTGGCGTGGAAGCATTAATCAGCTGGTGTGTTGTACTTAGCACGCGCTAACTGGCTAACACGGAATTAATACAGGAGCACTAAAAACCTCCAAAATAGGAGGCAGTAAGTGCTCCTGCGTTAATTCTATGCAGGTAAAGTGTGTTAATGGCCACATTAGCACAGAACCTAAAATAATATATCTGTATGCCCTAAAAAGTGTCACAACGAGTCTGGGTTTAGTGTGCAAGAAAGTCGCATATTAAGAGGTACTAAGCCCAGATTGTTGTGCTCTCAAGTAGAAGGCCCCCTAAAAGCTGCTGAGAGGATTAAAAGTTTGCATGAGGTGTAAAGATTTAAATAACGACTTGGAAGCCCAAGCCAAGGTAAAAAGATAATTTTAAAAGCCATTTACGCATAAGAGACAGAAATGTTATGCATGCAAATAGCTTTTTATACAGTTTCAAAGAATATAAGGAGTTTAAAGTATGCACATAATACCGTTTTGCTGTTTTTTCACTCATGGCGATTAGAGACACCCCTGATGATGGAGCTGTGGTGGGTTTTGGACTTAAACACATACCTCTGTATTTTCCAAAATCTTTGCTTAACTATCCTCACAGATTTTGTGGGTACTCAATAGCAGAGATAAATGTGTGTGTAATTGGTGTAACTTGCGCACATACTTTTTGCATAATTTAGACAGCCTGTCATAAAATAACTAAACAAGTAAAAATTGTGTGCTCTCATTTAGCCCACTCAAATTTGGGAGTGATATATACAGCTTTGTTTGCAGTAAATGTTAAGTACAGGTCTTCTCTTGCACCTGCCACACACTGTTTTACATTTTCCAGTGTAATTACACGTTACTACCTGCACAAATATGTAACAGTACATGTACAAACCTGTTAGCTCCCACTCTTGGAACTGCGACGCAAGAAAATGAACAGGATCAGAATGCAAATTAATAATCTGATCAGCAAACCTTTCAGTCACCCTACTCCAGCATGCAATGAACCCAAGTGTTGGGTGGTTAACCTGCTAATACTAGGTCACAGACAGATGAACAGAAGACGGGCACATGGGGGGAACTCAATAAATGGTGCCCAATGTTAGGCGCCAGGATGAGCTGTGCTAAGATAGTATTCTGCAAATGGCAGTCTGTGCGGAACAACCTTTATAGAATACTAGCTTAGTGCGCATTTTGCGCCTAACTTTGGGTGCAAGCATTTAGGCCTGCTAAAAGCCGGTGTAAATGCTCATGCCCAACTGATGGCAGTTAGGCACACAAATACAAGTATTCTATAACATCGCGCCTAATTTGTAGGAACATCCCTGACTCGCCTATGCCTCTCCTATGGCCACACCCTCTTTGAAGTTGCACGCTATGAAATTTAAGCATGCATGTTACTTTCACGTTTTTATCTCACTTCCAATAAAATTGTTGGCCCAGTTGCATATGTTGTAGTACACATCTCAACATGCATGCTTAAATTTCATAGAATAGGGCAGATCTGCATGGAAGTCCTAAATACTGCCAGTTATGTGCTTGTTAGCACCAATAATTGATTGTTATTGTCTAATTCAATGTTTTCCAAGTCAGTCCTGGAGTACCCCCTTGCCAGTCAGGTTTTCAGGATATCCACAATGAATACGCATGAAAGAGATTTGCATATACCTGAGTACCTGAAAAATAGGATGATCCTCCACACACCACCAAGGACACTAAGGTCCCCAAGGACTTTCACTAACCACATCCTCTCCAAAAGATCCGCAAGCGAGCCTTCACCGGAGTAGCCCCCACACTCTGGAATGCACTGCCTGAAAGGCTCTGCTTAACACAAGACTATCTCTACTTCAGGAAGCAGGTGAAAGCTTGGCTCTTCAACCAGGCCTTTAATGGAAGAAGTAACTAACTTGTTAGTCTCACTCGCACACACAGGGAGTGACTCGGGCTGCACATACTGCAGCGGGACATGTTTATCCACTTAGACCCTAGCTGAGATAATATTTAACCATCTCTCTGACCTCATGTTCAACTTTCTTTAAATCAGTCACCTTACTTTCTAACTCTTCCTACTTTCTTACCTATTTTTATGTTATTTCTGTACTTTACCCTTCACTATCAATTATAATGCTCTATTACGTATTGTGTTGCTTTTGTAAGTAGTATACCATGCCATACTTTGTATTGTTTTTGAATATTTTTACTGCTGTAATTGCCTATTGCTCATGTTTGATCTATTCTTACTGTACACCGCCTTGAGTGAATTCCTTCAAAAAGGCGGTAAATAAATATAATAGAGGCAATGTATGCAAATCAAGTTCATGCATATTCATTGTCGCTATCCTGAAAACCTGATTGGCAAGGGGTACTTTAGGACCGGACTTGGGAAACACTGGTCTAATTGACTAATAAGTTTACACATAGATCTACGATCCACACCAAAATTGCATGCCCAACTTTGGATGACCTGTACATAATCTGACAGAAACTGTTTTGCTGTACTTCATATGAGAATGCCTTTAAACAACCTGGTGTCTAGCATTAGAGTGGAAAGAAGTCCTTGCAGTGAGGCTAATGCTGGTGCCCCAGGGATTGTTGAGCAACCCTAAGAACCTCATTCATTGCACCTTCACTAACTCACCTGTTTTAATTTTTCCCAATCTTGGCCTCACTATTTGAACTCAAAGCCCCTCATTTGTTTATCTATCTGTCTTGACTAGATAGTAAGCTCCAAAGAGCAGGGGCTGTCTCTTAAATGTCTCTGAGATGCACTATGTACAGCTTGTAGCACTATACACATAGCATTAGTAATAATCCTGATGCATTCTGTTTAGATGTCAGCCTGGCATTCTCTTATAGTGATCTAAATACTGCATTCCACTCCTGTTTTGCAGATCCGAGGAGAAAGTATCATGTGAGGTTGCTTGCTTACAACAGCATGGAGGAAGGTTACCAGGCAGACCAAACAGTCAGTACTCCTGGCTGTGTATGTAAGTACCAAGTTGTACACTGCTTTGGACAATCTTATGATTGATCAGGCAGGTGGTTTAGAAATTACAACAACAGAAAAACAGATATATGTATATGGTTGAAATCAACGATTTATCCTAGTTTCTTCTTCTCTTTACTTTAATGTTTTTATCTCACTTCCAGTAAAATTGTTGTCCAAGTTGCATATTTGGTAGTACACATCTCAAAAACTGTAGAGTGTGAAAATTCCTAGGATCCACTATTCAGTGTTAGACAATGGTACAGCTTTGCAACTAATTTAATTAAAACATTTCATTACCAGACCAGTGAAAAACAAAAAGAAACAAAGTGTTGAAGTCACTAGTCAATGTGTGCCAAACAAAATTATAGGGCAAACAGGAAGTGAGGCCAGGAAACTTTTTTGTGGTCTTAGTATTGATTCTGCAACAAAATGTCTAGCAGGGGGTTAGTGTATAAGCCCTTAACACTGCAGTGCTGTGTATTACATGTCAAGTGGTTATAGGATAATGTAACACAGTCCCTGTAGGTTCTTAAGGGCACGGTTCTATAAAGGACGCTAAAAGGTAGGCACCAAAAATTTGAGTGCTACACTAGTAATCTGTTTTGACACATTTGAGTGCAAAATCAGTTGTAAAATGCATAAAATCAGTTGTAGAATGCATAAATGCACACACCTAAATGCTCGTACTTACATGCACAACCAACAGTATTCTGTAAGTGTTGCATGTAAGTGTGTGACCCACCCACACGCTTGCCCCATTTTTAGACTTACAGACTAGCGCCTAAGTGAGAAGTTCTGAGAGAAGTGGACATTATTTTACTCTGTGTTTAAAGGAGGAATTGCAGGTTATTGATAGGCAGAATTTTAAAAAAATTGCAAACTTTTTCAGCTAGTCTACATACCCTTTCCCCCCTAATTTTAAAACTTGAACTTTGTACCACAGCATTAACAGCCTCTAGCAGGCATAGCAGGGCCTAGTTCAGTCTTGGGCGGGGGGGGAAGAGAGAGAATCATGCATTATTATCTAGTTTCCATAGTGTACAACTCTTTCCCATAGTTTTAAACTGAAACTTTTTCTAGAGGTAGAAACTTAACAGCAAAACACCATTAAAAAGGATAATAGCATGGCTCAAATTTTGTTCTAAAAGACAGTTATTTTATGTTCATTGGATTCTGGAGAAGTAGCACTGCTACTGACCTGAATTAGATGTTATTTGAGGTGTGAGGAAGTAAAATGTTTGCAAAGGTTATTAAGGGCAATCTGATTACTGATCAGAAGCAAACACGGGCACTAGAGGCTATTAACACCATACTAGCACTCACGTTTCCTAGCGCCCCATGATCAGAGCCCTTGAGCGTGTGAAACAGCGTGCTTGTGGGCTCTGACCGCAAGTAGTATACGTAACAGGAGTTTTATTATTCCTCCCCAATGATCAGCTCGGAGCTGGCATTAGAGTTTGCGGAACAATGGGGAGCCCTGACCAGCCTGCATTTGCATGCTAGCAGGCCCCCATCACCCCAATGGACCTCCCCCACAGGAGCCCCGATCCCAAGCCAGTGACATTGGGCTGGAGGTCCAGTGGACCTCCAGTCCCCCTGAAACAAGTTCACAGGAGCCCCCGTCGCACACAAAAAAATAAGCCCCCCCCCAAACTAGTTGTCTATTGGCCCCCTTCCCCAACCCCCTTGTACGTTAGTGGTGGAGGAGTACACTCCCTCCTCTTAGGGGCAGTAGAGCCCCGTGATGTTCTAGCACTATCTTTAGAGCGCTGTTTGGAACATCGCAGGGCTTTTGATCATCTGCCACAGCCTACAACACAGCCTCTAGAAGGCACAGCAGGACCTAGTTTAGTCTTCAGTCCCACCCACCCCTAGCACAACTCTTCATTTATAGTCAGTTATTCTAATTAGGGTAACAAGGGTGTTCTTACAGAATTTTAATTGCATTTCATTTCTTTTTAAGAAGCAAACACAACCAGACACACACTCTGAACTGGCAGGAACAACAATCCCACTGAAAAACAAAATCAAACTCTTATGAGTATGGATAGACTCACACCTCAGTATGTCCTTACAAATAAACAATCTGATATGTAAAAGCTTCTTCAAATTAAACTTCTCCAGCACATGAAACATTTACTTGACCAAATCCATTTCTGCATTATAATACAGGCTATGGTTCTTACAGGACTTGACTATTGTAATATAGTCTATTTAGGACTACCAGACAAATCACTGAAATGCCTGCAAATATCTGAAAATGCAGCAGCTTAATCGATAGGAGGAGGTCGCTGGTCTGATCATGCTACACCATTTCTCATCAAACTACACTAGCTACCCATTAAACCAAGAATAGAATTCAAGCTACTAGCAATGATCTTTAAAATACTCCATGGCCTCACACCATCCTACATTTGGCACCTAGTCCAACTACATCAACCCAAAAGAACCCTAAGATAGTTAAAGGAAATCAAACTGGATATACCAACTTCAAAAGAATGCTGAAGAAAGAAAACTCACAAAATGACAATTACAGGAAAAGGAGCGTAACTGTGAAACTTTCTGCTGCAGGACGTAAGACTGTCTGCATTTCAGACACTCAGTTAAAACTTGGTTATTCCAGAAACATTTTGGCTCAACCTCAGGAACACTTGCCCACATCTACACAAGACATGGAAGATGAAACACGAAACCACCTGCTAAACCTATCAGAACGCTCACACAGAACCCAAACTTGTCCCGATAAAAATGGCGAAGGGTCTACATTATAGACTGAGTTCCAAAGACTATCAAGTTTCGTATTAAATATGATTTTACATAAACAATTGTGCTCAACCATGTCTAGCTAGATAAGATGTAATGTAATATTGTTTACCGTATACTGAACAGTTCCACTGTAAGTTATTACTAATTAATGTTAGCTGATTTTTTGATATCATAACTGTTAAATGTAAACCGCTTAGAACTTGTAGGTAAAGCGGGTTATAAATGCCAAATTAAATTAATCACACAATATGTCATAAAAGCTAAAGACTTTTTTATAGTAGACTAATATCCTTTATACCTTAGCAAGTTTTTAATTATTGAAAAACTCAAAAATACTAAGATGGAGATAGCAATCCAGCAGCGAGAGGGGTGCTATCCAGTCCTTTGCAATGAGCGCCACATATATGATTATCTCCCAGTTGGTGAGCAGTTATATGTGTGTGCCAATGCAAAGAGCTTCTAGCTCTTAGAGAACGGGTCCATTCTCTTGAGGCTAGAGTAGCAGAGTTGGAGGAGCTGAGGGAGACAGAGGTACATAGAGGAGACCTACAGGTACGTTGTAGAGAAGTCCCACCTGCAGTCTGGCAGCCCCTATGCTGCCTTGGAGGAGGGAGGTCTCCTAGAAGGACAGCATCAACCTGGCAAGGTAGGAAGTACTCCTGTAGCCAGGACCTGCCCACCAGGGTATGCACTATCCTCTTGCACCAATGATATATCTCCAAGAACTTCCCAAGCAGGAAGGGTTAGGACAGCTGTTGTAGTTGGTGATTCGATCATTAGGCATGTAGATAGTTGGGTGGCTGGTGGACATGAGGATCACCTAGTCTTTAGTGAAGCAAATGATCTGGTGCAGGAGGTAATAGTTCTGGAGCTTATAAGTACATAAGTGTTGCCATACTGAGACAGACCAAAGGTCCATCAAGCCCAGCATCCTATTTCCAACAGTGGCCATTCCAGGTCACAAATACCTGGCAAGATCCAAAAAAAGTACAAAACATTTTATACTGCTTATCCCAGAAATAGTGAATTTTCCCCAAGTCCATTTAATAATGGTCTATGGACTTTTCCTTTAGGAAGCCGTTTTTAAACTCCGCTAAGCTAACCGCTTTTACCATATTCTCTGGTAACGAATTCTGGAGTTTAATTACACGTTGAGTGAATAAATATTTTCTACGATTCATTTTAAATTTACTACATTGTAGCTTCATCGCATGCCCCCTAGTCCTAGTATTTTTGGAATGCATAAACAGACGCTTCACTTCTACCCATTCAACTCCACTTATTATTTTATAGACCTCTATCATATCTCCCCTCATCCGCCTTTTCTCCAAGCTGAAGAGCCCTAGCCGCTTTAGCCTTTCCTCATAGGGAAGTTGTCCCATCCCCTTTATCATTTTTGTTGCCCTTCTCTGCACCTTTTCTAATTCCACTATATCTTTTTGGAGATGCGGCGACCAGAATTGAACACAGTATTCGAGGTGCGGGCGCATCATGGAGCGATATAAAGGCATTATGATGTCCTCATTTTTGTTTTCCATTCCTTTTCTAATAATACCTAACATTTTATTTGCTTTCTTAGCCGCCAACGCACACTGAGCAGAAGTTCAACGTATCATCAATGACGACACCTAGATCCCTTTCTTGGTCTGTGACTCCTAACGTGGAACCTTGCATGACATAGCTATAATTCGGGTTCCTCTTTCCCACATTCATCACTTTGCACTTGCTCACATTAAACGTCATCTGCCATTTAGACACCCAGTCTCGTAAGGTTCTCTTGTAATTTTTCACAATCCTCTTGCGATTTAACAACTTTGAATAACTTTGTGTCATCAGCAAATTTGATTACCTCACTAATTATTTCCATCTCTAGGTCATTTATAAATATGTTAAAAAGCAGCGGTCCCAGCACAGACCCCTGGGGAACCCCACTATCTACCCTTTTTGATAACAGTAACATGATTAGATTTGATATAAGCTCTGGAGTAAGTACGCACAGGAAATCCAATACATTAGCATAAAAGTAGACTATGCTAAATTGAGAACATTGAAAAAAAAACTTAGAGAAGCAGCCATGAAGGTCAGAAGTGTACATCAGACATGGATGCTGTTCAGAAATACCATCCTGGAAGCCCAGGCCAAATATATTCCGTGTATTAAAAAATGAGGAAGGAAGACCAAATGACAGCTGGCATGGTTCAAAAGTGAGATGAAGGAAGCTATTAGAGCTAAAAGAAAATCCTTCAGAACATGGAAGAAAGATCTGAGTGAAAATAATAGGAAATTGCATAGGAAAAGGCAAGTCAAATGCAAAGCGCTGATAAGGAAGGCAAAGAAGATTGCATTGGAGGCAAAAACGCATAGTAAAAACTTTTTTGTTATATTAAAAGCAAGAAGCCAACAAAGGAATCATTTGGACGCTAGATGACTGAAGGGTAAAAGGGACACTCAGGGGAAGACAAGGCCATAGTGGATTAAATTAATTCTTAGCTTCGGTCTTCACTGTGGAAGATGTGGGAGAGACACCGGTGCCAGAACTGGTATTCAGTGCTGGCAAGTCAGATAAACTGAATCAAATCTCTGTAAACCTGGAAGATGTAATGGGGCAATTTGACAAATTGAAGAGCAGCAAATCTCCAGGACCGGATGGTATATATCCCAGAGTATTGATAAAATTGAAAAATGAACTTGTAGAACTATTGTTAGTAATATGTAATTTATCTTTAAAATTAAGCAGGGTACTGGAAGATTAGAGGGTAGCCAATGTAACTCTTTTTAAAAAGAGTCCAGAAGTGATCCAGGAAATTACAGACCAGTGAGCCTGACATCAGTGCTGGGCAAAATGGAAGAGACTTATTATAAAGAAAAAAATTTCAGAGCATATTCAGAAGCATGGATTAATGAGACAAAGCCAACGTGGATTTAGTGAAGGGAAATCTTACCTCACCAATCTACTACATTTCTTTGAAGGGGTGGATAAAAGTGAGCCAGTCGATATCGTGTATCTGGATTTTCAAAAGGCATTTGACAGAGTACCTCAAAAAAGATATAGTGGAATTAGAAAAGGTTCAAAGAAGAGCGACCAAAATGATAAAAGGGGATGGAACTCCTCTCGTATGAGGAAAGGCTAAAAAGGTTATGGCTCTTCAGCTTGAAAAGGAGACGGATGAGGGGAGATATGATTGAGGTCTTCAAAATCCTGAGTGTTGTACAACTAGTAGAAGTAAATCGCTTTTTTTATTCATTCCAAAAGTTCAAAGGCTAGGGAACATTCAAGGAAGATTCATGGAAATACTTTTAAAACAAATAGGAGGAAATATTTTTTTTGCTCAAAGAATAGTTATGCTCTGGAACTCTTTGCCGGAGGATGGTGGTTTACATAGCTGGGTTTAAAAAAGGTTTGGAGAAGTTTCTGGAGGAAAGTCCATAGTCTGCTATTGAGACAGATATGAGGAAGCAACTACTTGCCCTGGGATTTGTAACATGGAATGTTGCCATGATTTTGGTTTCTGCCAGATACTTGTGACCTGGCTTGGCCACTGTTTGGAAACAACTGTTTGGAACTACAACAGGTACGCCGCTTAGGTCAGGGGAACAAGCGAGAGGCCCGTCGAGATCAGACCGACACTGAAGCTGACTGTCCGGTCAGACGCACAGCGCGAATCACCGATCGAGTGCCTGCGAACAAAACCCCGTTAACTTCGAGGAGGTGGAATATCGGACGAGACTGTAGTCCCACGAAAGACGAACAAAGTCTGAACACGGAGACCCGGAAGCACCGAAGCCACGTGGAAGACGGGCACTGGTGCTGGAGCCAAGACCGGGATCACGCCGTCCACACTACCTCTTCCCTCGATTTACACCCGCACTGCACCGTCTCGCACAAATTCATCCAGCGCTGAACGCCACAGATACAAACGCCGCTCCCTAATCACTGCCCAATCACCTGAACTTGCAAAGAAGCGAGGAAATCTGGCAACGGACAACGGAGAAAGATGAGACCAGCACGGCGGGAAGACGATCAAAGCAAACGGGCAAAGAGCACCACGATCACCAGCACAGCACGTAATAACTACAATAACTGCTGCTTAGCTTGCTTTAATTGCATGTACTGCTTCTAATTTAACTTAAAGTCAATTCTTTGCTTTGCTTAAATTGAAAGCTTTAATGTAAGTGCCTTGCTTCGCTTAAAGACAAACTATAGAAATAGCTCTACACTTGCACTGCTAACAGCTTAATTTTAAATGCAATTTATATAGCTTTGTACTTGCACTGCTAACTGCTTAATTTAAATGCAATTTATATAGCTTTGTACTTGCACTGCTAACTGCTTAATTTAAATGCAATTTATATAGCTTTGTACTTGCATTGCTAACTGCTTAATTTAAATGCAACTTATATAGCTTTGTACTGCAATGCGAATAGCTTAACTTAAATGCAACTATCTCACTTGATCAGTGTGAAATATTGGTAAGCTTAAAAGCAACTGTAAGCCTACCTCGCTTTAAATTTAATTCACTTGAATGGTTGCCACAGAGTCTTAACCACAGAGATGAACACCAGTATAACACTTTTAACCATTCACTGTCTCACCCTACTCTCACACGTAAACACATTCCACAACCAACACAACAATAACCCCACAGCTCACAAATCACACAGCACTCACATACACACAATGCCCACTCTAAAGAACATCCATTACAACCCACCCATAACACACCAACCTAGCAACAACTCACCAAACCAAAGATACTACAACCAACCAAAAGGAAAAATCTCAGAAAATGAATACCACCAACCAAAAGGAAAAAAAATCTCGGAAAATGAATACCACCAACAAAAAGAGGAAAGTAACAGCAACAATAAATACAGTCACCGAATAAACAGACAACTAATAAAAATAAACACAATGAACCACCCCACAGAACTACACCGCTTAATCCAACTAGGATACATCAATGCAAGATCAGCAGTAAGCAATTCAATAGATTATACTAGACTGGATCACCACAGATAAGTTAGACCTTCTATTCATCACAGAAACCTGGTTCCAGAGCCCCACAGACCCCGCCATCCTAGAAGCGTGCCCACCAGAATACAAAATCACCCACTGGACAAGAAATGGAAAAAAAAGAGGAGGCGGAATAGCTATAATTTACAAACAGGAATTCACTATCACAATCACGGGTGAATCTACCTCACCACAACTTGAACTCGCCTCGACAAGAATTAATCATCCAAACCTAATAGGACACCTTAATGCAATCCTATTTTACAGACCACCGGGAAAATGGCAAGACTCCCAAACACAACTCATGGACTTCATCTCGAATACTTGTGTATCTGCCTCAAACATCCTTATAATAGGAGACATCAACCTACACCTTGAAGACGACACCTCAACAAGCACACGAGAATGCAAAGAATTCCTAAATCTATGGGATCTACACACGCCATACACGCAACCAACACACAAAAAAGGACACACACTAGACATAATAACACACAAATTTGACCCGGACCAAACTATCATACTTACAGACACTACATGGACACCCACACTATGGTCAGACCACCATAAAGCAACTGTCTCTCTCTACTGGCGAAAAACACACACAAACACAATCAACAAACATGAGCGAACAACATACACCACGAGAGGAAAAATAGACCCCACAACATTCTGGCAACAGATCTACCAGAACGAATGGACAACAAGTGCTAGCACCATCCAATTCCTCCAAGAATGGGACGATCTATGCACAACAACATTAGACAAAATCGCACCAATCCAAACTAGAACATCACACAGGAAAAAAGCAAATCCATGGTTCAACGAAGAGCTGAAAAAACTTAAAACACAAGTCAGAAAACTAGAACGCGCATGGAACAAAAAGAGAGATGAACAAACACTAAATGCCTGGAAACTACTCCGGAGGAAATACAAATACACCATAAGACAGACTAAAAGATCACACTACAAAACAATAATAGGACCAAACTACAACGACACACATAAACTCTTCTACCTTGTGAACAAACTTCTAGACACCACACCAGTTACAAACAACAGCAAAGACATACCAGATGTTGACAACCTTGCGAAATACTTCAAAGAGAAAATCATACAACTACGACTTAAAATACCCATCAGCCCTATCGAATACGTCACACTTCTAGAATGCCTAGACCCAGAAGCCGGAACATACCCAGCAGACAGAACCTGGACCGACTTCGAGTTAATATCAGAAGATCTCATCTCGAAAACTCTAAAAAGATACGCCAAATCTCACTGCAAACTAGACATATGCCCAAACAACCTTATGAAATCAGCTCCTCTACAATTCATAACAGACCTAACGAACCACGTAAACTTTATGCTACAAAACGGACTTTTCCCTAAAGAAAAAGGAAAAATTTTACTCACCCCAATACCTAAAGACACAAAGAAAAACGCAAGCGAATTAACCAACTACAGACCAGTAGCATCCATACCACTAACAACCAAAATAACCGAAGGAATGGTAACTAAACAACTCACAGATTATCTAAACAAACACTCAATACTGCATGATGCCCAATCAGGATTCCGGTCGAATCACAGCACAGAAACAGTACTGATTACCCTCATGACTAAATTTAAACAAATGATTGCAACCGGCAACAATATACTCCTCCTACAATTCGACATGTCAAGTGCCTTCGACATGGTCGACCACGGAATCCTACTACACATACTTGAATACTTTGGTATTGGAGGAAATGTCCTAAACTGGTTCAAGGGGTTCCTAACTCAACGATCATACCAAGTCACATCAAATTCAACCACGTCTGCTGCCTGGACACCCGAATGTGGAGTACCACAAGGATCTCCCCTTTCACCAACCATTTTCAACCTAATGATGATCCCCCTGGCGAAACTCCTATCGAACCACAACCTCAACCCATATATTTACGCCGATGATGTAACTATATACATCCCTTTCAAAAAAGACATTAAAGAAATCTCCAGTGAAATCAACTTAAGTCTACACATCATGAACACCTGGTCAGATGCTTTTCGCTTGAAACTAAATGCAGAAAAAACTCAATGCCTGATACTCACGTCCCAATACAACACGAAAGAATTCACCGCTTTAAACACACCAACGCTAAACCTTCCAATCTCAGAGACGCTAAAAATCCTTGGAGTCACTATCGACCGCCACCTAACACTCGAAACTCAGGCAAACAACACAACCAAAAAGATGTTCTACTGCATGTGGAAACTGAAAAGAATAAGACAATTCTTCCCAAGATCCGTCTTTCGTAGCCTGGTGCAATCCCTCGTTCTCAGCCATCTGGACTACTGCAACTCACTATACGCAGGTTGCAAAAAGCAAATACTGAGAAAACTCCAAACAGCCCAGAATACAGCAGCCAGACTCATCTTAGGAAAACCAAAATATGAAAGTGCAAAACCCTTACGAGAGAAGCTACACTGGCTCCCACTTAAAGAACGCATTACCTTTAAAGTATGCACATTAGTCCATAAAATCATTCACGGTGAAGCCCCAGCCTACATGTCGGATTTAATAGACTTACCACCAAGAAACGCCAAAAGATCATCCAGAACTTTCCTCAACCTCCACTTCCCTAATTGCAAAGGCTTGAAATACAAAACACTGCACGCGTCAACCTTTTCCTACATGAGCACGCAGTACTGGAATTCATTGCCACGCAACCTGAAAACGATTCAAGAGCAAAAAACCTTCCGCAAACTACTGAAGACCCACCTCTTTGAGGAAATTTACGGAAAGAACCATAACACATAAAACCGCACTCACTGTCCAACGATGCATCACTACAGCCACTCTGAATTCCCTTCCCCTACCTCACCTTCTCATCTCCCGCAAACTTACCTCAATCATACCTGTTTCCCGCGGGTTCCCTCCAATGTATCGCCCCACTTAGTTTCCCGTTCTTTCCTTCCAATGTCTCAATGATCTTTTCCATTATTATATTCCTTGTTACAAAACTTGTCTCATAACACTTCATAATGTAATCCATAACTGAGCTGTAACAAAATGTACTTCCAGTCTTCATAACGTACTGTAAGCCACACTGAACCCGCAAAAAGGTGGGAAAATGTGGGGTACAAATGCAATAAATAATAAATAATAATAATAAAACAGGATACTGGGCTAGATGAACCATTAGTCTGACCGAGTATGCCTACTCTTATGTTTTTAACTGCCATTTATTATTGTTCTGGCATTCAGGTTCTGTTTTAGCAGCAAATGTTACATGCCAAATTTGTGCCTAACCTTTGGTGCACTATATAGAGTTAGGGGGCATATGTTTATCATCGGACACTAGTATTTTAGGGATTTCCAAGACCGGTTGTTTCCCTGGCACAAGTGCAGGGCTTCCAGTCTTTTCACATCCACTAGTAGAAGGTAATTAGAGTAGTCTTTAGAATATTTAGCACAGTTTATGACCCTGTCTTGAATACTGTGTTCAGCTCTGAAGATAATGTAGAGCCAGCTCAGAGGAGGACCAGCAAAATGGTAGATAACTTGCACTCAAAGCCATACATAGACAGACCAAAGAAGCAAAATATCAATTCTGTGGCAGAAAAAAAGGAAATGTGAAATATGATACAAACATTCAAAAATGTAGCAGGCTTCAATAAAGTATTAGAATGAAAAATATTTTCTGTAGAGAAAATCTTAAAGGTTCAGCTTATAAAGCCAAAGTCTGGGAATCTCAAAAGGAATGTGAGGAAATATTTTGCTGATAGGATAGTGGACCACTGGAATAGACATTCAGAAGAGGTTGTAGGAGCCAAAACAGCAGTAGAATTAAAGCATACACAGAAGAGACACAAAGGGCCTTTGTGGTAGAGAGAAGCACCACATCACCTACTGTAAGACCTGTGACAGTGCAGTGAGCAAGCACAGATAGACAAAAGATCTGCTTCTGCAACATTATCTCTGTTCCTTGTACTAATAGACTGCTTGGAAGCTACACAGCATTATACAAGTAACAGCATAGTTATTACCAGTCTTTCATCAGTGCAGTTCTGCCACTCTTTCAGATAATATTGAATCAGGTTGCATAAATAAGAACATAAGCTTTGCCATACTGGGACAGACCGAAGGTCCATCAAACCCAGTATCCTGTTTCCAACAGTGGCCAATCCAGGTCACAAGTACCTGGCAAGATGCCAGAACAGTAAAACAGATTTTATGTTACTTAGCCGAGAAATAAGCAGTGGATTTTCCCAAGGCCATCTTAATAATGGCTTATGGACCCTTCTTTTAGGAAACTGAGCATACCTTTTAAAACCCTGGTAAGCTAACTGCATTTACCACATTCTCTGGCAATGAATTCCAGAGTTTAATTACACATTGAGTGAAGAAATATTTTATCTGGTTTGTTTTAAATTTACTACTTTGCAGCATCATTACATGCCCCCTAGTCCTAGTATTATTGGAAAGAGTAAACAAGCGAATCACGTCTACCTGTTCCAGTCCACTCAGTATTTTATAGACCAATGAACACTATAATTTTCTTTCTGGCTAGTAACTATAGTACTGACTAGTGTACCTGCAATAAATGTTTTATGTGGATTAACTACTACATAGTTATTTTTTTCCTGTTAAATTAATTCCTTGGGTTCTTGTGTTTTTTTTTTCTGAACAAGAGGTGATTTAGAAACAGATTTTGTGTGTCTTCTTGAAGCATTGAAACCTTCTTTATAATTTCATCCTTGTCTCCTAAACAGCTGTCCATGATGGTATGATTCCTCCACCACCACCTCCCCACCACCTGTATGCAAAGGCCAACAGTTCGTCCTCAGTCTACCTGCACTGGGGAAAGCCAGCTTTCACCTCTGCACAAGTCATTAACTACACTGTTCGCTGTAACCCTGTGGGACTGAAGAATGCTTCTTTGGTACTCTACCTTCACACGTATGTACATTTTTGTAGTAGAAATCATTTGTTTCTCCCAGCAAGAAAAACTGAAGACTGGATGGTTAACTAAACCAGTCAATAGCTAGTTAAGGGGTGT
The DNA here is from genome assembly GCF_901765095.1 of Microcaecilia unicolor. NCBI lineage: Eukaryota > Metazoa > Chordata > Amphibia > Gymnophiona > Siphonopidae > Microcaecilia > Microcaecilia unicolor. The sequence continues at coordinate 707,997,146 of NC_044031.1, forward strand.
GGTTATCAACGTAGGCTACCATTGAGATATCTTATTTTTCTGTTAACCCAAGTTATTAGTAACTAGGTTTCATTGCATAAACTGTGACCTGTGGTAAAATGGCAAGAATTAGTGGTAAAATAACATATATTAATGGGTGCCCATGTTGATAACTACTCTTCTAAGACTGAATTAATTTGGGGGGTTTTCCGTTGTTTGGTTTGTACTATACAATGGAAGGTCAATATGCATCCAAGTGGTAAATATATAATTTGAAACATCTAATACAGATATTTTTAAAATTATACTTATATTCAGTGATGTTAAAGTGATATAACTTGAACTAACTAAATTATATATTTTATGTTACATCTGCTATTTGTGTGGCCCACTTGGACATCTAACATACGTTTAATGGCTGAATATCATTTCTTAGATGTATAAGTTAGATGTCTAACTGGTACTGTCCTGGAACACCTTACATCCCACCCTGTTTTCAAGAAAGATAATTTTGGCCATATAACAGTTTATATTTTCCAAATTGTATGTTCATGTGGCCCAGATTGGGAAAAAAAAAACCCCAAAACACGTATGCGATGAGCACTGAATCTTACCACAATAATCCCTGGATTCTATATATCACGCCCAAATTTCCATGCCCAACTTTGTGCGCACATCAGAAATGTGTGTGCAAATCAATTGAGTAATGAACTTGGAAACATCAATAACTGGGTGCTAACAACCAATTTTTGATGCTAATTTGCAGTCTTAAAAATTTTCCTACATATCTTGCCATTTGCTATTCTGTAAAGCACGGCACCTAACTTCAACCGTGCATATCTGAAAAGAGGGCATGGCCAGGGGTTTATTGGGGACATTCCAGAAAGCTGCATGTGGATTTATAGAATTCGCCCAAAGCGCTGTTGAGTTGGGCAAGCATAAGTACAATTCCCAAAAGTTAGGCATGGGATCCATACTGAACGCTATTCTATAAAGGACCTGCTTCCTTTATAGAATAGCGCTTAGCACTCAGGGGTCTTTTTACTAAGGTGCACTGAAAAATGGCCTGTGGTAGTGTAGACGTGTGTTTTGGGTGTTCGCAGAATTATTTTTCATCGCACCTACAAGTGCCTTTTTTATTTTTGCCGAAAGTGGACATGCGTCAAAATGAAAATTGTTGCACGTCCATTTTGGGTCTGAGACCTTACCGCCAGTCATTGACATAGCAGTAAGGTCTAACACGGTAACCGGGTGGTAATGTCCTACGCACGTCAAATATCACTTGATGTGCATAGCTGACACACCCCACAAATTAAAAAATATTTTTGGACGCATGTAGCAGATGCGCGCCAAAATTGAAATTACTGCGAGGGCCATGTGGTACCCAAGCGGTAAATCCAATTTGGCTCCCGTTATGTGCATGTAGGCGCCTGCGTGGCTTAGTAAAAGGGCCCCTCAAGTTTCTTGGCACTGAATTTTCAGCACCACTTATTGAATTCCTCCTGTGTGCTTTTAAATATCAACCTGTAGATGTTTAAAAAATACTTTTTAGATTAACTAGTTGGAACTTGAAACTGTTTTCCCATACCGTAACTAACATTCTCCCAGTCTACAGATTCAAAAATGCTTCTATGGCTGGTTGGTATTCTACTGAATTCATTTTGTTTTAATATTAAATTCATTCTTCTTATATTAAATAAAATTGGTAAATAGGTGATGAGTGTACTTGAGTTGGATATAGTTGTATAGACAGAGTTCATTTTAGTGAATTTATCAATGATGTAGACAATATGGACTAGATTCTATAAATGGCGCCTAAGAATTTGGTGCCAAAAAAAATAGCGCTTAGTACTATTCTATAAACCATGCTTACAGATAGGTGTGATTTATAGAATAGCCCTCAGCACCAGGAACCACAACTACATTTAGGCGTGAGCATTTACACCTATGAAAACCTGGTATAAATCCCTACTTGTAAATTAGTCGTGGATCCCGCTAATTCTATAACACGCATAAATAATTAGAAACACTCCACCAACCCACCCATGCCCCTCCCATGGCCACACCCCCTTTTTGGATCCACACACTAGAATTTATGGACATCTCTTTATAGAATACGCCTAAAAAGATGTGCGTGTAAATTCCAAATTATTGCCAGTTAATGCTGATAATTGCTTGTTACTGCCCAATTAGTGCTGATTGGCTTGTTAATTAAGTTGCATGTGCAAATTGGTCATATGTCCAAATTTGCATGCAGAACTCAAGGTGCCATATGTAGAATCTGGACGTATAGGCTTAGTGAAACAGGACACTTGAGACTAGCAGTGTTGTCTATTTAGTAAAATTACGATTTGCTTTAAGTAAGAGAAATCTTATGGGGTAAGAATGAGCTACAAAGATTTTAGTTTACATAGAGGGGCATAATCGAACGCGAACGCCTATCTCCATGGGCGTCTATGTCTGAAAACGGGTACGTGAAGAGGCGGGACAGACCGTTTTTCAGCTGGGCGTTTGGTTTTTTTTAGCGATAATGGAAACTAAAAACGCCCAGCTCAAAAACGTCCTAATCCGAGCCATTTGGTCGTGGGAGGGGCCATGATTCGTAGTACACTCGCTCCCCTGACATGCCAGGACACCACTGGGCACCCTAGAGGTCAGTGCGGTGGACTTCAGACAACGCTCCCACATGCATAGCTCCCATACCACGGGTGCTGAGCACCCAACCCCCTCCCCCAAAACCCACTACCCACAAATGTACAACACTACCATAGCTCTTAGGGGTGAAGGGGGCACCTATATGTGGGTACAGTGGGTTTTGGAGACCTCCCATTTACCAGCACAAGTGTTACAGGTAGGGGGGGGTGGGCCTGGGTCCACCTGGCTGAAGTGCACTGCGGTACCCACTAAAAGTGCTCCAGGGACCTGCATACAGGCAGGCCTCTAGGACTTGTTGCTGCTATATAACATTGGCACACCAGTTGACACCTGAAGACTAATCTCTCCGAAAACGTCCTTTATTGGAATAAGCACGCTTACTCACAGTTAACTGCAGATCAGAGGTTGTGCCCCACTGGCAACGATACTCCCTGGTACTGAGATTAGCAGTAGGTCCGAGCTGGCAGAATGCTATACAATGCCCTCTTTCAGCCACATTCAAGGTAAGAACTAAGTTCTGTAACGTGGCTAACACGTGAAAGGGATCTAAAACTGGCTTACAAAAATGGCCACTACCTCATGGACTACCGGAAAAAAAACAGGGCACACTCTCACCCAGTAAGCAGGGGGAAAAGCACCATGGGAGTAGAGCCTACCAACTACCAACATCGTGAGCATTTGCCACAAGCTAGTGGAATCACGGAGCCCAATACCCTGCACCCACCACAATGCATTGCTGATGTGACTCTGCAGTGTGCATAACAGAAAAGGTGTCACACTCACCCGAGAGCCACATCAGAACCAGGGAAAGGCTGTCACAGGATAGAACACATTCTGCTGTCATGGAGGTGGGAACGGCATTTGAGGCTGGCATACAGGCTGAAAAAAAAGTTTTTAAAGTGGGTTTTTTCTTTTGGTGGGAGGAGGTTAGTGACCACTGGGGGAGTCCGGGGAGGTCATCCCCGATTCCCTCCAGTGGTCATCTGGTCAGTTGGGGCACTTTTTTGGGACCTGTTTATGAAAAAAAAAGGGTCTAAAAAAAGTGACCCAAAATCACGGTAAAAACACCTTTTTATTTTCGATTATCAGCTAAAGCCGCCCATCTCTCCTCGGCCGATAACCACGCCCCAGTTCCGCCTCCGACACGCCCCCGTCAACTTTACCCGTTTCCGCGACGGATTGCAGTTGGAAACGCCCAAAATCGGCTTTCGATTATACCGATTTGGGCGCCCACGGGAGAAAGACTCCCATCTCCCGATTTGGGTCGCAATATAGGCGTTTTTCTCTTTCGATTATAAGCAGGATAGTTACATAGTAAATGACGGCAGATAAACAGTCTGCCCAATAAGGTGGCCAAAGCCTCTCATCAGTTTTGCATAATGGTATTTTTAGAGGGCAACTGAAACAGGGGTTCTTGGTTTCAACTGAAACTGAATCAGTAGCCAACATTTGCTGTTCAGTTTCGGTCAAAATTGAAAATGACACCCCACCCCCAGCAGAGAATGGGTCCTCCTGGGCTACCACCGCCACGTCCTTCCCCTCCCCACCTGCAGGGAACAAGTCTTGCTGGATCAGCCACCCCTTCTCCCTAAAACAACCCCACCGTTCTTCCACCACCCAAAGGCCCTCCTGGGCTTACCTTAAAATGCCCACTCCTGCCTCTGCCGGTTCCTCCATCAAAATGGCTGCTGAGATTGCCACAGGAAGTATCAGTAGCTATTTTACAATTGGAACCAGCCTGGGCAGGAGTGACTGGGGATTGCTCCTGCCCATGCCGGTTCCGTTCTGAAAATGGCAGCTGTATGGGATCTTCTACAGCAGTCTTGGAAGCCATTTTGACAGAGGAACCGGCAGGGGCAGGAGCAACTGGAGATCTCTCTTGCCATAAGAGACCACTACACCCAGTGCATTTAAAGGTATGGTCCATGGAGGGCCTTAATGTGGTGGAAGGGCAGAGGGATTGTGGTCGTGGGGAGTGGCCAGTCCAGAAGGACTCACTCTGGCAGTGGTAGTGAGGTGAGAGAGTTTCAGTTTCACCCAAAAATACACTGGCATTTTTGTCTGAAACCAAAAGATGACCTAACCTGTATTTCAGGCCGATTTCGGTGCCGAAGCTGAATATGAAATTCAGTCAGCCTCGAAACATTTTAATTTCTATCAACCCTAACGTATCTTCCCCTGTCCTTCTGAGTTACACTCATAGAATATGATATGGATGTGTTATAAAATATCAGTCTTTGCTATTTTCAGGTCACAGGCTGTAGACATTTGCCCAGCACTGTCCTTACTTCCTAACTGCTGGGATTGCCGTTGAAGCCCACTTCAGCCCATCCATATGTGTCTTTCTATAATTGGGACACAGACGTAGAAGTCTGCCCTGTTTTGCCATATTTACCTTAGAATATAAAGCATAGCTAATCTGTAAATTAAGATGGAGCCTGGAAAATAGCTTTTTCAGAAACTCTTGTTTCAAGAGGATTTAATATGCCCCATCAGTTCACTGCTTTTCTAGTTCTAGGCCCTCTTTAGCCAAATTCAGTGTAGAATATTTTTTATTTTATTTGGATTTGCTTGCATCATTTCAGTAGTAACTCAAAGTGAGTTAAGTTCAGGTACACTAGGTATTTCCCTTCCCAGGGGGCTTGCAATCTATAATTTTGTCCCCGAGGCAATAGAGGGTTAAAATTAGTTGCCCAAGTTCATAAGGGGGAGCACTGGGAATTGAACCAGGCTTCCGGGTTGTCAGCTCAGTGCTCTAATTGCAAGGTTATTCCTAAAACCTTCAAAAACTAGGAAGGTATAAATTTTTTACCTCCTTAATATAGGAATGTTTTTATTACCACCATCATTAATAGAAAAGCTGAAATTGGAGTGATAGTAGTAATTTGGGGGTCAATATTCAAAGCTATTTAACAAGACAGGAGAGGCTCCTGCTCAGTTAAATTGCCCGTGCGGGGCTGTCCGCTGCAACACTTAACCGGATAGTGCCACTGAATATCAGCACTAATTGGTCAAAGTGAAACCAGCGATGTTGTGAGTGGTCCAGGGGCAGAGTTGGCCCTTAACTAGTTAAGTGCCAATATTCAGCTGTAACCAATTAAATTTAACTGGCCAAATAGGACTGCATAAAAAATAGTCTATCTTCACATACCTAGATATTTAATGCTGGTGCCCAGATCACTGACCGCCACCAGCTGTATACTTACTCCTCCTTTCCACAAATATTAAAGCAGCATCCAAATTAGATGTTTCGTACACTTTGCCTTCTAAAGCTTATATTTAAACAAATTTTAAGCTGCCTAAGTAACAGAAATACGCTTTTGTATTGTACTGCGTGTTTGACATGTTGAATAAAAATCAAAATTATCATTAACTATTGCAAGAAATTACAGGTTAATATTAGCCACCATGGTCAACATTGTTTATAAATGCTGGCTATGGATAGCGAATGACACTGAATATCTAGGTAGCACAGGTTGCAGTATTGCTTCTATCCAGATAACTTGCTGCTTCACCCACCCACTGCCCCAATACTATCCAGATAGAGTAGTACTGAGACAGTCCATAAGGATATTCACAGGCACTATATGGATGGTGCTGCTGAATATCCATGAATAGCACTCACTAAGGGGTCCTTTTACAAAGGCGTGCTAGTGTTTTTATGCGTGTGCTGTGTCTCTAGCGTTTAGTGCGTGCTAAAAACTCTAGAGGGCCTTTGTAAAAGACCCCCTAAGGGAATTATCTGAATAGTAGCTGCCATGATTGGGATAATTTCTTAAGAATATTGGGCTTTTAATTGTTAAGACTGTCCATGGTGCAGCAAACAAATTTCTGTATCTGTGTTACTGTTAAAAGAAGGATTTTATTGGGCATGTGTCTTGAAAACTTTCAGCAAAGAAGAGTTAAATATAAAAGCAGGATTTTAAAGCGTTAAAGACCTGTATAGAATAGAAGCCATATTGGACTAGATTCAATATATAGCGCTTGAAAAATTGGCACCAAAAATATTTCCACCTAGGTGTAGTCTGTAAACCACACCTAGATTTAGGTGTGGTTTATAGAATTACGCCTATTTATAGAATATGCCTAGTGGCCATGCCTGCACCTGTTAAGCATAGAGCAGGTGTATTCTGTAACCCTGCGTGTAGGTTTTCTTAATTCCCATTCCACACCCATGGCCATACCACCTTTTGGCAGAGCAATTAGAATTTATGCGCAACACTTTACAGAATACGCCTAGCAAGTTGTGTGTGTAAATTCTAATTAATGCCAGGTAGTGTCAATAATTACTTAAGTGGCAATTATTGGCACTGATTGGCTTGTTAAGTAATTGAATTGCACATCCAGATCCAGAATACAACTGGATTTGCACGCATAATTTTGGTTGCGCTATATAGAATCTAGGGGATTATGCAACTTAACTGAGCATTTATCTTGAGATAGAGTACAGTCATAAAAACTGAATTGAGCTGTGTGTACATATATCTGAAACATAAAAAGTACACTCACATTTTACCACCTACCAGCAACAGTGCATAGAAATTTGCTAAATAATAGACGATTGCAGGCACCTGTTCTTAGTTTGAATACAGTACTTGGTGTCAGTTATAATCATTATTATTATTATTCTAGGTCAGAACCTCATATCGTGGTTCGTGAACTAAAGGCAAATACCAAGTATGAGTTTGCTGTGCGGCTACATGTGGATCAGCTCTCTAGTCCCTGGAGTCCAGTAGTTTATCATTCCACATTTCCTGAAGGTATGGACACTGGTAGAGCAATGGTAAACGTGTTATCTTTATTATTATTTCCAAATCAGCAGAATGTCAGAAAGAAATTATGCATACGAGCTGATAATGTCTGGAGACAAAATAACTTTCCAAAAGTGTAAGAGAATGGGATAATATTTGACCAAGGGGAAAAAGCAATGAAAAGAAATGTCAAGTTCAGAAATGGCCCAGATTGGACACTGGCACACTGAAACATAGGCATTAAGGAATTGCTCCTTTCAAAGTGCCTCAGCCCCCATCTTTACTCTCCTGGGCTGAATCGTCCAGGAATTGGGGATAGTTTATTTCATCTACACTGATGATATTCAGCTCATAATCCCATATGAAGCTGGACTTCCAAATTCTTAGAAAAATGTTCTTTGGAGGAGGAAGTGACTTCATCCCAGTGAATGGCTGCCTAAGATTGTAGCATGCCACTCTGAAACTAATCTGTGTTTATCATAGCCATCCTAGTTTTTAGCTGGAAAAACTGAACAAGGACGGTCTGCAGGGGTGCTTGGCTCTCTAAAGGCATGAGTGGCGCTCAACAAAAAAAGGTAAATTTGAAGAAGTTTGCCTTTTGCATTGCGGCAGCAGCAGGTTCTTCATGATGAGACAGAGGTTCCGCATTGGCACCAGTGCCTGCTTCCTCAGGCCCGTCAGTGTCTGAGTCATGAACCTTCAGACCCAATAGCAAAGGTCCAGACCTGGATGAGAGAGATTAAAGAAGATCTTAAATTAATACGCACTAAATTTTTGACACTAAATGCGAAACTTGGGCGAGCTTACTGACCTTGGAAAATGGTCCAGGGAGAAGGAAACATGCCTCGATGAGCAAGCTGAGGCGCTTCAGACTGTGGACAAGAAAATGCAAGCAGACAAGGCTACGACAACATATTTTTTGGACAAAATTGAGGATTTTTCCTCAATGCTTTTTTTTTTTTTTTTTTCTTCAATGCTGCGTTCGGCACCTAACCCTTACCGTTCAGTGAATCCAGACTGCCCCAATTTGACTGCCCCTATCGGACCGACCGTTCACTTGTCTATTAGATTGTAAGCTCTTTGAGCAGGGACTGTCTCTCTTTGTTAAATTGTACAGCGCTGCGTAACCCTAGTAGCGCTCTAGAAATGTTAAGTAGTAGTAGATTTGGAGAATCGGAGCCACCGGAGGAACCTGCGCTTCTGGGATCCTGGAAGACCGGATTATCTGAACTCTGAAGATGTGATCCAAAAAATCATAAGACTGCTGCTAGCTACTGAGACAGAACCGCCAGACCCCACAGCAGTGGGTTTTGAAAGAGCCCATCACGCCTTGGGCCACACCCGGTCCAATCAATCGAAAGACATTATAGCATGTTTTATGGATTTCAAACTAAAGGAAAGGGTCCTTACCAAAGTGCGCACAGTTGGGACATTTGAGTGGGATACTTACCTTATTACTGTCTAAATCAAGATCTTTTAGTGACGACTTTGAAGCGGCAGTGAGAACTGTGCCCACTGATGCAATGCCTTTGGGAAAACGGGATCTATTACCATTGTCATTGTCAATACACTTGCCTTAGCCTACGACCAGGATGGCAAACAGTTCCAGATATGAACCTTGGCTGAGGCGCAGACAGTGCTTCCCTCAGAGGGTCACTCGGAACCTCACAGTAAGACACATCAAATCTCGTTAATACCAGAGCATCCTAAGTGGCAAAGAGTGGCTAAGGGCTGTGGTCAGCTGAAGAGGCAACTCTCAGAGAAGGCGCTTCCAGAACATAAACCCACTTGAGCAACAACTATGATGAGTAATGTGTGCGAGAACGTTTTCCTTCAGCGGGCGACAGTCTTTATTTTTGATACTATTTCTGCGCTGTCAGCTGGGACTAGACTTTGGATCTTTAGCTGTTGTGACTGTTCTTCTATAAAGACACCAGATTGGCGGATCACACAATTTGTTTAGAACTGTTGGTTATTATAATGTTGTGGATGTCAGTTTTCTTCTCTCTGCGGCACCTTGACATGTTTGACTGATAGCTCAAGTGTTACAGTTTGGTTTTGTGGAATGGGGAGGGGAGGGGAGTGGGGTGGGAGGAGTGTAGGGGGGATTTGGGGGATGCTTTGTACAGCTTACCATGCGACTCTGTTTTTTGACCTTGATATGTGCCTGGTTATTGCAGGTTTCTTGGCAAGAGGGTAGTTTGGGAGATGGGGGTGGCTACATGCCTTCCTGTATGACTGTTGTAGACATGGCGAATTTGGTTTGTATAACACATTTGAATTCGGGAGTGGGATTTGTGCAAGAAACACACTTGCTGCCCTTACACAAAAAGCTATTATCTCATTGGACATTTCCTAAAATGTTATGTGCATTCAACAAGATGCAGCGAAAGACTAAGGATGTTCTTATAGCTTTATCTAGCCGTCTCCCCTTTCACATCAGTGAGGTAGCTCGGGATAAGTGGGGTAGGTATGTACTAGTTAAGGTGCAGCTGAGTGGGGTGCTCTATACGCTCCTTAATATCTACTCATCTAATGCTGAACATGGTTTGTTTTTGATGACTTGAATATAGCCATGGGAAGGAGAGATTGGTGGTGGTAGTGGGGGGATTTTAACCTTACTCTTCAGCCCTCCCTAGATAATTATAACTCTCAGATACACTATCTTTGACCAGACAAAGAACGCCTGAAAGCTTTTTTTACTTCACTGGAGCTTGCTAGAGCTATGGGGACAAGTAAATCCCACCCAGCGAGATTACACTTTTTATTCCCCAGTGTATCAAAGCTACTCTCGCATAGATATGTGGTTTGGGGACATTCAGGTGCTCCATTCAATGCAAAGGACATGTATACATATTCGCTACTGGTCCAACCATGCATCTGTTGAGCTAACACTACATTATCACTCTGAGCAGGAGGGGCCACTCCAGTGGCGTTTTGATGATATTTTATTGTCTGACCCAACTCACATTGAGCAGTTTGAAAGAAATATAGTTGAATACCTCTCACTCAATGATGTGAAGGGCATTGAACCTGCAATCCTTTGGGAGGGCCTTAAAGTGGTACTGAGGGGTAGGATCATCTCTCTACAGGCACATCTACAAAAGAAGTGCACAGCTCAGGAGACTGCCCTTCGAAGTCAATTGCAACCCTCAAACCCCTCCATAGGACCCAGAAGCCTTCTGAGGCTTTAGGAGCCCAGCTACATCAATTGAGGATAGATCTTATTGAGTTACAATTGGCAGAGACAGCTGAAGCCTTGCAGAGAGTGAGATAGACTTCCTTTGAGTTTAGCAACCGGGCTAGCCAGTTGTTGGCCCATAAACTTAAGTGTCAAGCCCAGTGTAACCATATTGCTACTAAAGTAGACATGGAGGGCTCACTTAAAACATCCAATGCAGACATTAGAGAAATATTTGTAAAATATTATTCAGAATTATATGGTTCTGGGCAAGTCCCATCACAAGAGGATAGTTCTTAGTATTTGGTGAGCATGGATATACCTTTACTGACCCCATTAGAAGCTGACTGATTATTCTGCCCTATAGAGAGCAATGAGGTTCTTTGGGCGATTAAAAGCATCCCGAACAGAAAAGCCCCAGGGCTCAATGGGTATACGAATCATTTTTATAAATGCTTTGACAAACATTTGGCCCCTCTGTTGCTCCGAGTCTTTAACTCTTTTTGAGATAATACAATGCTGCCATATTCTTGGCGACTCGCAGCTGTTGTCATACTTATACCCAGCAAGGAGCCACAGTTTTGCACTTTCTGTAGGCCTGTTTCCTTATTGCATATGGATTATAAAATTTTCACAAAAATATTGGCAGAAGATTACACAAAGTGATAGCTTATATTGTGCATCCTGAACAGGTGCTTCGTCGATTGGACTTCGGGTCTGAGATTAGCAAGAGGAGGTCATCAGCAAAAGCTGCTGACTTAAAAATCTGTTCTCCAATCCGCACTCCCCGAATCCCTACGTTACCTTGAATCTCCCTAAGTAACGGGTCCAAGGATAATACAAATAAAAGCGGAGACAAGGGGCAGCCATGCCTGGTTCCCCTTGCAATTGGAAACCAATCTGAAAAAACTCCATTTGCAAGTACTTGTGCCCTGGGATCAGTATACAATATTTGAATAGCCTGTACGAAGAAACCACTTATACCATATGCTTTCAACACTTCAAAGAGATATACCCACTCCACCTGATCAAAGACCTTTTCGGCATCGAAGCTTATCAGAAGAGCGGGGATATCCTCCAAGCATACCCTTTCCAGAGCTGCCAGAATACGCCTCATATTCTTTGCCACCATTCTCCCACAAGTGAACCCTACCTGAGGCTCCAAAACCAGCGAAAGTAGCAACCTCGGCAATCTGTTGGCCAAAATTATGGCCAAGTAATTAGCTTCCACATTTAAGAAGGATATAGGATGGTAAGATTCTGCATGATCAAGCAGCTTACCAGGCTTGGGGCGAACAATAATTTGGGCCTTATTAAGGTGACGAGGCAACTGTCCTTGCTGTACTGATTCATTAAACACATCCGCAAGGAGCATTCCTATTTCTGGGTGTAAGAGATAATAAAACTCATTACGCTATCCTTCGGGCCCTGGTGCCTTACCTAAAGGACTCTGACGGATCACCCATTCCACCTCCCCCATGGTAATGGGCACATAGAGTTCTGCCAAGCCCTGAGATGTCACTACAGGCAAATCTAGGCCCGATAGATACACCTCTTCATCCAAAGGCGGTAACATCTGTGGCTCATAAAGGTGACCAAAAAACTCCTTCTATACTGCGTTAATATTATCGTCACTGTGCACCAACCCTCCCGAAGCATCTCGCAATGTGGTTATCTTGCCTGGTCCAGAGCTCCCATGGGCCATCTTAGCCAGAAGCCTACCACTCTTGTTCGCAAATCTATGAAGCTTATAATTGTAGTGCGCATGTAACTTCTTCGCTCTCCTATGTAACAGTTCATTTAAAGCCTGTTGGCTCTCCAACAATTGCTTTCTAATTCCCAAGGAGTGACCTCTCCCGTATTGCTGGTGCAGAGAAGTTACCCTTCGCTCTAGACAATCACCTCGCGATGCCAGGCCTTTTGCTGAAAACTAACATAAGAAATCACCTCCCCTCGGAGGACACACTTTGCAGCCTCCCAGAAGAGAATCGGGTCCTCCCTGTGTTCCTCACTGCTAGTCTTATAGTCCTGCCCCTTAGATTTTATAAAGGCCTGAAAAAGACTATCCTTGTACAAAAAAATGGGAAACTTCCAAGAACCCCCCTGTGGGTTTCTATCCCTAGCCTGGAGATTTAGTTCCACCCATGCATGGTCGGGGATCATTATAGGGCCCAGTTTTATGGCCCCACAGATGACAGCTGTTCCCAGAGTAGCACGTAATCTATTCTAGACATTGTGGAGTGTGCTCTCGATATGTGTGTATAATCTTTCTTTAAGGGGTGAAGTGTCCTCCACACATCTATCAAGTCCAGAGCTGAACATAACATGGATATTCCCCCGTGAGATCTAGAACGTTCTCGCCCTCTTGGCTGTGAACGATCTAGTTGAGGATCAGCCACTTCATTGAGATCCCCCCCTAACAAGACCGGCACAACTCCCATATCATGTATTTTACGAATTAGTTGAATATAAAATGCCTTCTCGAAAGTGTTTGGAGCATAAATGTTGCATAGCAGCCAAGGTTGCCTTTCCAGCACCACTGATGCCAATACAAAATGGCCCGCTGGGTCAGCAATAACCTGCTTTGTCTCCAATTGCAAACCCTTTCTGATCAGGATCACCACCCCTCCTCATCTACCCACTGCCAGGGCACCATGGATCTCTCCAACCCACCACCTTTTTAACTTAGCTTGCTCCAATGCAGAGAGATGGGTCTCTTGCAAGAAAGCAACAGAGGCCCCCCGGTCATTGAGAGCCTTTAAAATCTTTTGTATTTTAATCGGGGAGTGAATTCCCCCCTACATTCGAAGTGAATATTTGTGTGCTACCCATATTCTAAATAAGTGAGTCCAAGGAAAAAAGAATTGGAAAAGGTACAGCGAAGGGCGACGAAAATGATAGTGGGGATGGGACGACTTTCCTATGAAGAGAGGCTGAGAAGGCTAGGGCTTTTCAGCTTGGAGAAGAGACGGCTGAGGGGAGATATGATAGAAGTGTATAAAATAATGAGTGGAATGGATCGGGTGGATGTGAAGCGACTGTTCACGCTATCCAAAAATACTAGGACTAGAGGGCATGAGTTGAAGCTACAGTGTGGTAAATTTAAAACGAATCGGAGAAAATTTTTCTTCACCCAACGTGTAATTAGACTCTGGAATTCATTGCCGGAGAACGTGGTACGGGCGGTTAGCTTGACGGAGTTTAAAAAGGGGTTAGATAGATTCCTAAAGGACAAGTCCATAGACCGCTATTAAATGGACTGGAAAAATTCCTCATTTTTAGGTATAACTTGTCTGGAATGTTTTTACGTTTGGGGAGCGTGCCAGGTGCCCTTGACCTGGATTGGCCACTGTCGGTGACAGGATGCTGGGCTAGATGGACCTTTGGTCTTTCCCAGTATGGCACTACTTATGTACTTATGTACTTATGTACTCTATCCAAGCCCTAGTCTCAATATTTGTAACCCTCCGAGGGGGCGTCTCAGCCTCCACCCCCCAGGTCAAACTGAATTTTGCTATGACTTCATGTAGCCCTTGAGGGCAACCAGATAAGCAACCAGGCATCATTTCCCCCAGAGCTACCCACTTCCATAGATGAAGCCCCCCCCCCCCCCCCCCCAGCAAAAGAGTTTAGATTAACCCCAAAATGTAAAATAGATGCTGTCTTGTTCCCCCTCCCCTCTCCAAACACACTTGAGTGAGCCCCCTAAGGCATAGCGGACATCTGTCCTCGAGTAAGTAATATAAATCAGAGAAAAAAAAGGAGAAGCATCCTTCATAACAGTAGCCATCCATTTTAACCTCCCCCGCCTGTTGCATGGTATCATCAATGTTTCCCACCTGCTGCTGGACCATCTGAAGCTCTGCTGTCATTGTTGTATAATGCTCTTCCATTCCCTCCAGTTTATCTAAAATTAACTGTAACTTCCTACCAAATGTTTGCTCCACTGCCATTTTCACCTCTGTCGTGATCTCGGCTGTCCATTGGGAGCTTAGCGTCAGCGAGGGCGGCATGCCTATATCCGCTATCTTTGTCTCATGCGCATGACTTTTCTCCTTAGTCTCTCTCCTCTCAACTTTGGACGCCATCCGCGCTTCTGACCTGAAAAGATAATCGAGCTAGTAGGACCCACTCTTTCTCTCTCAGTTCTTGGTGGGGAGGGAAGGAAGGCTTTCTTAAGCAGATTATAGCGGTTACTCAGGAGCAGTGATTGTTACAGTTTACCTTTTGAGTGGAGGAGTAGCCTAGTGGTTAGTGCAGCAGACTTTGATCCTGGGGAACTGGGTTCGATTCCCACTGCAGCTCCTTGTGACTGTGGGCAAGTCACTTAACCCTCCATTGCCCCAGGTACAAAATAAGTATCTGTATATATGTAAACCGCTTTGAATGTAGTTGCAAAATACCACAGAAAGGTGGTATATCTAGTCCCATTTCCCTTATAAGGATAGTTTGTGATTAGTAATCGGAATGGACATCGATAACAAGTTTATTTGTTGTAGAATTTTTTAGAGGTGTGTTTTCAGTTCTTTTTTGAATAGAAGATAGTTTGTGATGCTTCTTGTGATCTTTGGTATTGAGTTCCACCATTTAGAACCCAGGTAATTAAATCAGCCATGTAGATAGATTTGTATGTTACATTTCTACAGTTGAGTAGGTGAAGAAGTAGGTAGTTTGTGATTTCTGGGCTTGCGATTCTTGAGGATAGTTCTACCAAGTCAGTCATGTATTCTGGAGACAAACCAAATAATATTTTGTAGATGATGGTGCTCACTTTGAACAGTCTTGCCTTGATTGGCAGCCAGTGTAGTGTTTCGAGTGGCAGCCAGTGTAGTGTTTCGAGTAGTGGGGTAGCTCTTTCATATTTTGACTTTGGGTTGATGCAGCTTCTATATATATCAGAGTATATTGGTACTCTAGGAGATAGTTTTCAGTGGTGGGAGGGGGCTGGGACAGGACATGGTTGATATTTTGTACTATTTGTAAGATGTTTTGGTTTGTTGAAAAATTCCAGTAAAAATGGGGGGTTTTTTACGGGTGGGGTGGATTGGATTTGTCATAATGGCATAGTTATCAACATGGACTACCTGTGTTATTTTACCACTAACTTGCGCTATTTTAGTCCAGGTTTTATTTTATGCAATGAAACCAAGTTCCTAGTAAATGAGTTCAACAGCAAAATAACATGTTTTAACTGTAGGTCACATTGATAACTTCCCCCCTTAATCTTCTTAAAAGTAATCTGAAAAAAGGCTATTGCTTTAGATTTGGGGGGGGGGGGGACAGAAAAATAATTCCAGTAATGGCCTGTAATAGGGGCCCCCAACTCAAATTTAATTGGGGGTCATAATTGACTCCAAGCTGACGATGGAGTCTCAGATAACCTTACTGGTAAGCAATATTTTTTACCAAAGTCCATTTATGGAGGGGGGGGGGCGAGGGAGTCATCTACATGAGCTACTGTTTAGACAGGGATTTTTTTTAACCACAACTCATGGTATTTTAGCACAAGTCTCATTTTATGCAATGAGACCTATTATTAATAAGCAGGTTTAACAATAAAATAACATGTCTTAACGCTAGCCCAAATTGATCATTCCCCCCCCCCCCCCCAGTTGACATATTTGTCCTTTCTTATCAGAGTACCATCATGGGCTACTTATGCAGGCAATTGTTCTTTCCCAATTAGATTATTGTGATTTCGATATATTTGGGCCTCCCTAAATAAAATGACATGTCTACAAGTATTGCAGAACACTGCCACTAAGTTGTTTTTCTGTGGCTCAACGTGGGAGCAGGCAGCTCTTTACTTAAGACAGAAGCACTAGTTGCCAGTGGCAGCAAAGGTTCAATTTAAAATGTTACCCTCTTTTCAAATAATATCCATTTATATGAAAGAGTTAGTGGAGGTCTATACTCCCTCTAGTTTACTGAGGGAATTGAGGTTAAGGTAGTCATCCTTGTGCTTTTGAAAGAAGCTGAAAAGGTGGTTTCCTGAGCAGTGTTATGTGAAAATTGTCCCCATTTAAAAATATAGGAACTAAGAAGTCTGTGTTTTGCCATGGAATTGGCTATCATTAGTTGACACTAGGATATTCCCTATTTTACTTAATTTGAGCTATGTGATTTATTTTGTATTCATCTATGAATAAGCTTAAAATTGGGTATGCAATATGTACTCTGTGTTGAAGTGGAATAATATGTAAAAATTGTACACAGACCCCTGGATTTTATATAGCGCAACTTACATTGCATGTGCAAATCTAGTTGAATTCTGGATTTGCGCACGCAACTTAATTACTTAAGCCAATCAGTGCTGATTGCCATTTAGCAAGCAATTATTGACATTAATTGGCATTAATTAGAATTTACACGCAGAAATGTCTAATCATATTCTATAATGTAATGCGCATAAATTCTAAGTCACATAGTTGAAAAGGGGACGTGGAATGGGCAGGTCATGGGCGTTTCTAAAATCTATGTGCGTTGTTTTAGAATATACCCACCCAGTCCATGTATAATTGAGGCATCTGCATTTATACCAAGTTTTACCTGGCGTAACTGTCCGTGACTAAATTTCATCGCACTGACAGGCACTTGGCATATTCTATAAACCATGCAAAAAATTAGGCTTGTTGTATAAAGTATGCCTAGATTTAGGCGTACTTTATAGAATACACCCAGGCGGAATTCCTTTTGGCACTGATATTTTAGGTGTGATATATAGAACCTAGTTCAGAATGTGTATTTGGGAAGGATTTATGTAAGAAAGGTTATTTATTCTGATTCTATGGTTATCTTTCTTGAACCTTTACTGATGAAGTAGGCTATAAATTTGGATGTCACTGAAATCATTGTCCAGAAATCTCTTTGATGTGTGTGAAACATTGACCTAGTGTGTCTATATGCTTGTGATTGTTCATCAAATCCTTTTGTTTGAATTTCTAATAGTCCTCATGTACACTTGTTCTACACAGAACGCTTGAATGTATATCAGTTTGATAAGTTGTCTTATATTGTGTTTCCATGTGTTTATACAGCCCCAACAAGCCCTCCGGTGGGAATCAAGGTGACCCTGATTGAGGACAACGCTGCTTTGGTCTCCTGGAAGCCTCCTGAAGATCTGGAGACAGCAGTTACTCGCTATACAATCCTCTATGCTTCCAGAAAGGCATGGATTGCTGGCGAGTGGCAAGTTCTGCATAGAGAAGGTAAACTAGAATGGAACACAAGAAAAGACACATGGGGGCTCATTTGGGAGTGGAGGAGTGGCCTGATGGTTAGGGTGGTGGACTCTGGTCCTGGGGAACTGAGGAACTGAGTTCGATTCCCACTTCAGGCACAGCTCCTTGTGACTCTGGGCAAGTCACTTAACCCTCCATTGCCCCAGGTACAAATAAGTACCTGTAAGCCGCATTGAGCCTGCCATGAGTGGGAAAGCACGGGGTACAAATGTAACTAAAATAAATAAAAATTTCAAAGTACGTAGACTTACAAAGTTCCATAGGTTACTCCGTTATAGAGGCTTTGGAAAGAGCGGCTTGGTTTGAATATATAAGATTTTTAAAGATATTTGATTGAATGCTTTCATTGGAGCTGTTTCTTTGACTTCAATTTTATCACTGTTACATCTGGGGGAAGGAGATTGATGATCTACTATATCCTACAGAATGGTCACCATTTTTATCTCTACCACCGCCCTCAGGAGGGCATTCCAGGCACCAGCCACCATCAATCTTTACATTCATACTTTTTAAAATCAAAATGTATAGGCATAAATGAAAGCCCTGTCCCAACCCTGTTTCCAGGAACATCCCTAAAAAGTGTAGCTGAAAATACATGTACACAGGAATTACACACACAGTTTCACCTACATATCAGGAGGAAAATTTTAGAAAGATATTTCTTTGCAAAAGAACTCCTTTACCTGTGGAAATACCTCTTTTTTTTTTTTTTTTTTTTTAATTTGAAAAGAGTCCTAATTATTGAATTCCAAATTCAGTTACAAAAAGAATTACACATTACTTGAAAGCTTACAATTCACAATAGGAATCTAACAGCTTGATATCTAATCAAACTTCAGGTAAATTGAACTACATACAGGAACCACAACAGGAATTGAAAGTCAAGTTAACGCACATGATATGACCCCAATTTTGTAAGTTTTTATACCCACGAAACCTGTAAACCCCCCATCCCCCTCCCATTTTCCCCCCTCCCCTCTACCCAGTCGAACTCCTCCCAACCCCCCCCCCCCCCCAAGATGTGCAATTCTTCAAAAAGGGCTCCCAGATCGCCTCCCATTTCGCCTCAGCATGGGTCGTATCAGCTCAAAGTCTCTCCATTTCACAAAGAAACCTAAGTTTGTTTTGCCATCGAGACAGAGATGGGACCTCCCTAGATTTCCACTGCCTGGCAATCACTACTCTCGCCACAACCATTGCTTGCCTGACCAGCAACGCCTGTATTTTTGAAAGGGCCAGAGGTTTTTATGAGAATATAAAAAACTCCGGAGACCACTTAATAGGTCTTTGGATCCACTGTTGCAATCTGTATTGTATTGCTTTCCAATAGGCCCTAACTCTAGTACAAACACACCAAATGTGTCCCATCTGTTAATATGGATTGGAGCTTGAGTATCCACTGGAATGGTGGTAAGCCAGGTTACAGGACTTAGGTCAGCAGAGGACGAGGCCTGATAACCCACTAATGGCATAACAGTTGAGAACCTGCAAACGCAGGGCTATATGATGAAGTCTTAATAAAACCTGAAACAAATTACAAATTGAATATAGCATATATGATGATAGAATAATAGATAAAAATGGTTTGTAAAATCTAGCTTGTATTTCTATAACATGGCACACAGGTCATAAGATTATATAAAAATAGATTGTGAAACTGGATGTTTCTATAAACGATAAAGACAAGATGTTCAGGGTGACGGAAAAGATGCGAGGTTTTGAAATAGCAAAAGCAAGAGATGTTTACCGGAAAAGACAGTTGGGTACAGATGGACACCTGGCCGGAAAAGAAATGTTTCAAAATAACTAGAACAGGAAAGAAGTTGGTACAAGATGGTACAAAGAGTACAAATGAACATCTGCCGGAAAAGGGAAAAAAATTGGTACAGAGATATTGGCCAATAAGATGAAAAAAATAGGTACTGCCATAAGCTTCTATTGAGATCTGTGCCTATAAAGGAGCTAACATTCAGACAGGAAAGTTAGAAGCTTCTTCAACACTTGACCGACAGCAGAGCTCTGTGCATTTGAACCTAGATGTATGTATTAAACTGAAGACTTTATCTTGGTAAGAATAAACAGAATCTTATTCCTGATAATTATCTTTGTCTTTATTCCTACATACTGTATTATATGTGCTCTTTCCTTATTATCTGCTATACACAAATAAGCCACACTCACTGAACCACAAAGAGTAGATTAAAAACATATATATATGTGGGAACATAAATGACCCAGGATACACCTAGATCCAGAAAGCCAGAAAGCAGTGGTTATGGGAATTAGTTTCGAATTGCGGCTGCTGATGCCTCCCCAAGACAGACCGCCCCCCCCCCCCCTGGGATTGGAGGGAAACTGTAAACCTTTTGGATGAACTTAAGATGTTTAGTCCCCCATGTGGAAGAGCCCAGAAGGGGTCTAAAAGAGGGCCATTTAAACACATCGTACCCCTTTGACCACAGCCATAAGTACATAAGTAATGCCATACTGGGAAAAGACCAAGGGTCCATCGAGCCCAGCATCCTGTCCACGACAGCGGCCAATCCAGGCCAAGGGCACCTGGCAAGCTTCCCAAACGTACAAAGCTTCCCAAACGCCAACAGAGTAGTGAAACTCCAGGGAACATATGATGAAGCTTCACCGGAGTCAGATACCACCGGTAGAGCACCTTTACCACATTCTCCTGAAAGGGAAATGAAATAGAAATCTTGGACCAATTGTTTAAAAAAAAAAAGGCCCAGTCGCCCTCCTCAATAATCACCCCCAATTCCTGATGCCACCACCACTCTCTATGGGCGTAATTAGGACCCATATGCCCACGTAAAAGGGAATACAAACATGTAATAAGCCCCCTGGTAGTTTTAGAATCTTCACACAAGTCCTCTAGAGAAGTGTTCTCTCGCAAAATAACCGCCCGGATCTCCTTTGAAAGGAGAAAATGCCTCAACTGAGAGTATGCAAACAATTCATTAGGCAGTATAGGGAACTGTTCCTGCAGAGACACAAATGAAATCAATCCGTCTTCATCGAACAACTGACCCCAGGAGGCCAGTCCCAAGGATTCCCACCGATAAAAGTGCCCCAAAGAAACCCCAGGAGGAAAGAGTGGATTATGCGCTATCGGTGACAACTTAGATAACACCGCTTCAGGCCTATCAAAGAGCCCATCCCAATAGAAAAAAGTAGAATAAATCAATGGACACAAATCCAAACCTAAAGACCTATGCTTATGAGGTAGCCACATCAAAGCCCTAAGCGGACACGAGCCTACCTCCGCTTGTTCCAACTTCACCCATTGCTTGTGCGATTGATCATGATACCACTCAAAAGTAACTCGCGCTTGAGCCGCCCTGTAATACTACTACTACTATGCAACATTCAGAACACCAAGGTCCCCCTTTCTCCTATCCTTGTACAATAAAGCTCTGGGCAACCAAGGACGCTTATTAGCCCAGATAAATCAGGTCAATTTATCCTGCACCCCTTTCAAAAAACCTCCGGATACCCTAATTGGAAGAACCTGAAAAAGGTACATCAATCTCGGCAGGACATTCATCTTCAAGACCATAATTCTACCCAACCAAGTTAAGTTGGTCATGTCCCACTTCTCCAAATCTCTATAAAGTGTCTTCAAAAGGGAGGGATAATTAGCTGAAAACAACTCAGATATATTGTGGGTGATCGTGACACCCAAATAGGCTATACCTTTCGCCACCCATTTAAAAGAGAAAGACTGCTGAAGCGAATCCGTAACCGGGGAGGGGATGCCAATCGCAAGAGCCTCTGATTTACTCACATTTAATTTGAAACCTGAGACTTCAGAGTATAACGACAAACCCTTCATCAAATTAGGAAGTGAAATTAATGGTTTTGTCAAGGAGAGAAGCACATCATCAGCAAAAAGCGCCAACTTGTATTCCCTTTTACCAACCTGGATACCTGTTATGTTTGGATCCGACCTAATGTACATCACAAGAGGCTCCATAACTAAAGCAAACAACAATGGCGACAAAGGGCATCCCGGCCGTGTCCCCCGGATCAACGAGAACATCTTTGAGTTACCTCCATTAGGTCTCACACACGCCCTAGGTGCTGTGTACAAATCCCTAATCCATCTGCAAAATCCTGATCCAATGCCAAAGTGATCCAACACTTGAAACATAAAGGGCCAGTGGACTCTATCAAAAGCCTTTTCAGCATCTAGTCCCAAGAGACAAACCGGCAGTTTTCTTTCTTTGAAATGTGGATCAAGTTAACCATTCGTCAAATATTATCCGACGCTTGCCTGTATGGGATAAACCCTGTTTGATCTGGGTGAATCAAGTGAGGCATAACTTGAGCTAGACGGTTGGCCAGCACTTTTGCCAAAATTTTTATATCTGAGTTTAAAATTGAGATAGGGAGGTACGAGGCACATTCATTCACATCTTTTCCCGGCTTGGGGATCACCGCTATCCAGGCCTCCATCATAGAGGAAGAAAACTCACCTCCTGCTAAGATCTCCTTTCCTTATTTTCTTTTGTCCTGTTTCTTTTATTCTTTCTAAATTAATTGTAACCGTATCACCTCTTTCTCCGAGGACAAGCAGGCTGCTTGTTCTCACGACTGGGTGACGTCCGCGGCAGCCCCCACCAACCGGAAAGAAGCTTCGCGGGACGGTCGGCACGCAGGGCACGCCCACCGCGCATGCGCGGCCGTCTTCCCGCCCGTGCGCGACCGCTCCCGCCAGTTCCTTTTTTTCCGCGACTGGAGAGAGTTGTGCTTCTGCCACTCTCTCTGTTTCAGCCGCCGGATTTTTCGACCGCGTTTACGCGGATCGTCGCTTCGCTTCGGATTACCGTTCGGTTTTCCTTTTTCTTGTTTGTTAAAAAAAAAAAAATCTCTGCGCGTGTGGAGCACGCGCTCCCCTTTTCCCTCGCTTCCAGCGGGGACGCCACATTGCGGCCTAGTGGTCGCTCGGTCGTTTATCTTTTCGTGGTGTGATTTTAGCCACCATTGACGACTTTGACTTCGCCGACGCGATTTTTCCGTCGATGTCCTCGAAGGTCCCGAGTGGATTTAAAAAGTGTGGTCGCTGCGGCCGGCCGATCTCGCAGACCGACACCCACGCTTGGTGCCTCCAGTGCCTCGGGCCGGAGCACAATCTCAAGTCGTGTGCTTTGTGTCTCGGTCTCCGGAAACGGACTCAGGTTGCGAGGCAAGTTCTGCGGGACCGTCTTTTTGGAACTTGCGCCGGCCCCTCGACGTCGACCTCGACGGCATCGGTATCGAAGGCCGGTTCTTCGGTACCGGTATCGATGCCCGAGACATCGGCACCGATGGCAGCGACCCCAGGAGAACAGGTCCCGTTGGCCCGCCGGTCCGCCGGTGAGAGTGGGTTGAGAGGCCGCGTGGGCAGTCGGCCCCGGTCACTCCCTCAGCTCGTGAGCCACGGGACCGACCCCTGTCTGACCCGGTGCCTCGAGACCGAGGGGGATCGACCTCCTCCTCCTCCATGCCCTCCGGCGCCGGTGACGTGCATCGAAAAAAGGATAAGAAGCGTCGTCACCGGACGCCCTCGGTGCATCCCGAAGAGGAGTCGACGCCGAAGCGTCATCGTCGAGAGGAGAGGTCTCCGTCGGTTGTGGAGGTACCGACGCGTCGGGGTTCCGGCACCTCGGTGCCTTCTCCTGGCTCCCAGCAGCTTCCGGCACCGACACCCTTACCGGCCCCACCGCCTTTCCCGGCAGCGGGCCTGGACGAGTGCCTCAGAGCCATCCTTCCGGGGATCCTGGAAGGGCTGATGCGCCAGGCTGTGCCGGCGCCGGGGGTGCTTGCGCCCTCGGCGCCGATGACTGTGGCGCCGGCGAGCTCTAGCCCGGCGCCGGGGCTGTCGACACCGCCGCCGCTTGCGGTGCCGGTCTCGACTGCCACGCAGGTGGAGTCCCCGTCGACGTCGATGGAGGGAGCTCCGTCCCCGCCGGCGCGGGAGTCCACCGCTCGACGACACCGAGACCTCGGTGCCTCGACGTCGAGCCGGGCCCGGTACAGGACTCAGCTACATGAGCTAATGTCCGATACCGAGGATGAGGACTCGTGGGGGGAAGAGGAGGACCCTAGATATTTCTCCTCAGAGGAGTCTACGGGCCTTCCCTCGGACCCCACGCCTTCACCGGAGAGGAAGCTCTCACCTCCTGAGAGTCTCTCCTTTGCCTCTTTTGTGCGGGATATGTCTATCAGCATTCCCTTCCCCGTGGTCTCTGTGGAAGAGCCGAGGGCCGAGATGCTCGAGGTCCTCGACTATCCATCACCACCTAGAGAGTCCTCCACGGTGCCGCTGCACAATGTCCTGAAGGAGACACTGCTTCGGAACTGGGTGCGACCATTAACTAACCCCACCATTCCCAAGAAAGCAGAGTCCCAGTACAGGATCCACTCCGACCCAGAGCTCATGCGGCCCCAATTGCCCCATGACTCAGCGGTCGTGGATTCTGCTCTCAAGAGGGCACGGAGTTCGAGGGATACCGCCTCGGCGCCCCCGGGGCGGGAGTCTCGCACTCTGGACTCGTTTGGGAGGAAGGCCTACCAATCCTCCATGCTCGTGACCCGCATCCAGTCATACCTGCTCTATATGAGCATCCACATGCGGACCAATGTGCAACAGCTGGCGGACCTGGTCGAGAAGCTCCCGCCGGAGCAGTCCAGGCCTTATCAGGAGGTGGTCAGGCAGCTGAAGGCATGCAGAAAGTTCCTGTCCAGGGGTATTTTTGACACCTGTGACGTGGCATCTCATGCTGCGGCCCAAGGTATAGTGATGCGCAGGCTCTCATGGCTGCGCGCCTCTGACCTGGACAACCGCACCCAGCAGAGACTGGCTGACGTCCCTTGCCGGGGGGATAACATTTTCGGTGAGAAGGTCGAGCAGATGGTGGACCAACTGCATCAGCGGGAAACCGCTCTCGACAAGCTCTCCCACCGGGCGCCTTCAGCATCCGCCCCCACGGGTGGGCGTTTTTCCCGGGCACGGCAGGCTGCACCCTATTCTTTTGCAAAGCGTAGGTACAACCAGCCGGCCCGAAGGCCTCGTCAGGCACAGGGACAGCCCCAGCGCGCGCTCGTTCTCGTCAACAGCGTGCGCCTAAGCAGCCCCCTGCGCCTCCACAGCAAAAGCCGGGGACGGGCTTTTGACTGGATCCACGGGAACATAGCCGCCCTACAAGTGTCCGTACCGGACGATCTGCCGGTCGGAGGGAGGTTAAAATTTTTTCACCAAAGGTGGCCTCTCATAACCTCCGACCAGTGGGTTCTCCAAATAGTGCGGTGCGGATACGCCCTGAATTTGGCCTCCCTGCCTCCAAATTGTCCTCCGGGAGCTCAGTCTTTCAGCTCCCATCACAAGCAGGTACTTGCAGAGGAACTCTCCGCCCTTCTCAGCGCCAATGCGGTCGAGCCCGTACCACCCGGGCAGGAAGGGCAGGGATTCTATTCCAGGTACTTCCTTGTGGAAAAGAAAACAGGGGGGATGCGTCCCATCCTAGACCTGAGAGGCCTGAACAAATTCCTGGTCAAAGAAAAGTTCAGGATGCTTTCCTTGGGCACCCTTCTGCCAATGATTCAGAAAAACGATTGGCTATGTTCCCTGGATTTAAAGGACGCATATACTCACATACCGATACTGCCAGCTCACAGACAGTATCTCAGATTCCGCCTGGGCGCACGCCACTTTCAGTATTGTGTGCTGCCATTTGGGCTCGCCTCTGCCCCACGAGTGTTTACCAAATGCCTCGTGGTGGTAGCGGCCTACCTACGCAAGCTGGGAGTGCACGTGTTCCCATACCTCGACGATTGGCTGGTCAAGAACACCTCGGAGGCAGGAGCCCTCCGGTCCATGCAGTGCACTATTCAACTTCTGGAGCTGCTGGGGTTTGTGATAAATTACCCAAAGTCCCATCTCCAGCCAACTCAGTCTCTGGAATTCATAGGAGCGCTGCTGAATTCCCAGACGGCTCAGGCCTACCTTCCCGAAGCGAGGGCCACCAATCTCTTGGCCCTGGCTTCGCAGACCAGAGCGTCTCAGCAGATCACAGCTCGGCAGATGTTGAGACTTCTGGGTCATATGGCCTCCACAGTTCATGTGACTCCCATGGCTCGTCTTCACATGAGATCTGCTCAATGGACCCTAGCTTCCCAGTGGTTCCAAGCCACCGGGAATCTAGAAGATGTCATCCGCCTCTCCACCAGTTGCCGCACTTCACTGCTCTGGTGGACCATACGGACCAATTTGACCCTGGGACGTCCATTCCAAATTCCGCAGCCCTCGAAAGTGCTGACGACGGATGCATCTCGCCTGGGGTGGGGAGCCCATGTCGATGGGCTTCACACCCAGGGTCTGTGGTCCCTCCAGGAAAAGGGTCTGCAGATCAACCTCCTGGAGCTCCGAGCGATCTGGAACGCACTGAAGGCTTTCAGAGATCGGCTGTCCTGCCAAATTATCCAAATTCGGACAGACAATCAGGTTGCAATGTATTACGTCAACAAGCAGGGGGGCACCGGATCTCGCCCCCTGTGCCAGGAGGCCGTCGGGATGTGGCGTTGGGCGTGTCGGTTCGGCATGCTCCTCCAAGCCACGTACCTGGCAGGTGTAAACAACAGTCTGGCCGACAGACTGAGCAGAGTCATGCAACCGCACGAGTGGTCGCTCCATGCCAGAGTGGTACGCAAGATCTTCCGAGTGTGGGGCACCCCCTCGGTGGACCTTTTCGCCTCTCAGACCAACCACAAGCTGCCTCTGTTCTGTTCCAGACTTCAGGCACACGGCAGGCTAGCGTCGGATGCCTTTCTCCTCCATTGGGGGACCGGCCTCCTGTATGCTTATCCTCCCATACCTTTGGTGGGGAAGACCTTACTAAAGCTCAAGCAAGACCGCGGCACCATGATTCTGATAGCGCCTTTTTGGCCCCGTCAGATCTGGTTCCCTCTTCTTCTGGAGTTGTCCTCCGAGGAACCGTGGAGATTGGAGTGTTTTCCGACTCTCATCTCGCAGAACGACGGAGCGTTGCTGCACCCCAACCTTCAGTCCCTGGCTCTCACGGCCTGGATGTTGAGGGCGTAGACTTCACTGCGTTGGGTCTGTCTGAGGGTGTCTCCCGGGTCTTGCTTGCCTCTAGGAAGGATTCCACTAAAAAGAGTTACTTTTTCAAGTGGAGGAGGTTTGTCGTGTGGTGTGAGAGCAGGGCCCTAGAACCTCGTTCTTGCCCTGCACAGAACCTGCTTGAATACCTTCTGCACTTATCAGAGTCTGGCCTCAAGACCAACTCAGTAAGGAATCACCTTAGTGCGATTAGTGCTTACCATTATCGTGTGGAAGGTAAAGCCATCTCTGGAGAGCCTTTAGTCGTTCGATTCATGAGAGGCCTGCTTTTGTCAAAGCCCCCTATCAAGCCTCCTACTGTGTCATGGGATCTCAACGTCGTCCTCACCCAGCTGATGAAACCTCCTTTTGAGCCACTGAATACCTGCCATCTGAAGTACTTGACCTGGAAGGTCATTTTCTTGGTGGCAGTTACTTCAGCTCGTAGGGTCAGTGAGCTTCAAGCCCTGGTAGCTCATGCTCCGTATACCAAATTTCATCATAACAGAGTAGTGCTCCGCACTCACCCAAAGTTCCTGCCGAAGGTGGTGTCGGAGTTCCATCTTAACCAGTCAATTGTCTTGCCAACATTCTTTCCCAGGCCGCATACCCGCCCTGCTGAACGTCAGTTGCACACATTGGACTGCAAGAGAGCATTGGCCTTCTACTTGGAGCGGACACAGCCCAACAGACAGTCCGCCCAATTGTTTATTTCTTTCGACCCTAACAGGCTAGGGGTCGCTGTCGGGAAACGCACCATCTCCAATTGGCTAGCAGATTGCATTTCCTTCACTTACGCCCAGGCTGGGCTGACTCTTGAGGGTCATGTCACGGCTCATAGTGTCAGAGCCATGGCAGCGTCGGTGGCCCACTTGAAGTCAGCCACTATTGAAGAGATCTGCAAGGCTGCGACGTGGTCATCTGTCCACACATTCACATCTCATTACTGCCTCCAGCAGGATACCCGACGCGACAGTCGGTTCGGGCAGTCGGTGCTGCAGAATCTGTTTGGGGTGTAAATCCAACTCCACCCTCCAGGACCCGAATTTATTCTGGTCAGGCTGCACTCTCAGTTAGTTGTTCTTCGTAGGTCAATTTCTGTTGTACCCTCGCCGTTGCGAGGTTCAATTGACCTGGGTTATTGTTTTGAGTGAGCCTGAGAGCTAGGGATACCCCAGTCGTGAGAACAAGCAGCCTGCTTGTCCTCGGAGAAAGGGTATGATACATACCTGTAGCAGTTGTTCTCCGAGGACAGCAGGCTGATTGTTCTCACCTACCCTCCCTCCTCCCCTTTGGAGTTGTGTGTTTCATCTTTTGCTAGTCATTCAACTGGCGGGAGCGGTCGCGCACGGGCGGGAAGACGGCCGCGCATGCGCGGTGGGCGTGCCCTGCGTGCCGACCGTCCCGCGAAGCTTCTTTCCGGTTGGTGGGGGCTGCCGCGGACGTCACCCAGTCGTGAGAACAATCAGCCTGCTGTCCTCGGAGAACAACTGCTACAGGTATGTATCATACCCTGATCTGGCAATAGCCTATCAGTGCATTGTAAGCCACTTTGAGCCTGCTAAACTGTGGGATAAACGTGGGGTATAAATGTGCAAATAAATAATCTCTGTCAGAATGGGGGCTAATTCCCCTCTAAAAGCTTTGTAGAAATCATTGGGTAGTCTGTCCAAACCAGGAGACTTTGCCGCAGGAAGAGCCTTGATCACCTTAACAACCTCTTCCACTGAAACTGGGGCTTCCAGAGCTTCCCTCTGCGCATCTGTAAGTTTAGGAAAAGAGCAAGTCGACAAAAAGTTACATGTCGCTTCAGGATTTGGCGCAATATCTGAGGTGTAGAGGGATTGATAAAACGTCTGAAATCTCTTCCTGATCTGCTTGGAATTGGTTGTCATAGTTCCCCCACCGTTCTGTATTTTAAGAATAGTCCTGTCAACCCTTGTTTGCCTCAATTTTACCGCCAATGCCCTACTAGGTTTATTGCTAAAGACAAAGTGCGAGCATCTCTGTTGATCATGAAAAAACTGTAACTGATCCGAATATATGTGGTCCAATTTCAAACGGAGCCCCTGAATTTCCCTCACAGTTGTGACGGAGTGAGTAATTTTATGGCGTTTCGTTAAAAGATTTAACTGCGTTAAACATTGCGCAACCTCAGCTCTTTGTTCCGTTGCCTGAAAACTAGCCTTTTGAAGGAAATAGCCCCTCAACACTGCCTTTAATGCGTCCCTTACCACCCCCGAAAGAGGGTCCTGAATCAACATTATGCTCTAAATAGTCACGTAAAGTCTTCCTATACCCAGCCAAGATTTCCTCATCTTTCAACAAAGTGACAGTCAAGGACCATCGCTTCTCTCTCTCCTTCCCTGCAAGTGAAAGGAGACCAACCCAGACCGGAGCGTGATCCGATACAGTGGGCGTACCAATATCAGATGACCACCCAGCATGTGTCAAGGATACATCTACAAAGATATAATCAATTCGAGAATAAGTGTCGTGGGGATACGAATAAAATGAGTAATCTCTAACCCGCGGGTGGGAGACATTCCAAACATCAGATAAACCCCTAGCTGTCTGTTCGTCTGTCCAATTTAGATTGTAAGCTCTGTTGAGCAGGGACTTTCTTTTCATGTTAATTTGTACAGCGCTGTGTAGGTCTAGTAGCGCTATAGAAATGGATTATACTACTACTACTACTACTATTAAACAAGATCTCTAGTAAACCAGGTCAAGGCTTGAGATACCATGACATCTACAGCAGAAGCCACGCCCGACCTGTCCAACACTGGGTGCAGTGTAGCATTAAAGTCCCCCCCCCCAACAATAAGTTTACCCGGAGGGCAAGAGGAAAATTGTCCCACCAATTTAGACAAGAACCCTTTCTGCCCTTCATTAGGCTCATATATCGAGGCCAATGTTACAGCCTAATCACCCAATAATACACTCAGTATCAAAAAGCGCCCCTCCGTATCTCGCTTCACCCTCACCACCTTGAGCTGCAGCGTGGAATGAATCATGGTGGCCACCTCTCTTTTCCTAGACCCATCTAGAGCAGACGCACAATAAACAGAGGAGTATTGAGGATGCGATAAAAACTTTTCATGTTCCCTTCTCAAATGAGTCTCCTGGAGAAACACCACCTGTGGATGAAAGTGAGTTAATTCTTTAAATAACTTTTGGCGTTTCTGCGGTGAATTCAGGCCCTTCACATTATAGGATAAAAATTTTAGGTCCCCTGTCATATCAAACACCTACAGGCTAATTCTCCTCTAAAAGCTTTGTAGAAATCATTGGGTAGTCCGTCCAAACCAGGACACCCACCTTCTCCTCTACCCCTACTAGTCTTCCACCACCAGGCCTAATATCTGCCCCCCCTGAAATAGATATTTCCCCTCCAACCCCGCCTGGGAATTATAAGAAAAGGACATCACCCAATTCCACAAACCACTCAATCCCAACACCTGCAGCTCCCCCACCTAGCTCATTCAGACCCCCCTCCCCTCCATTCCCCCTTCAACCCCTTCTTTCAGAAGGAATGGATCCTAAGGAGCTTAACCGAGATTGGGTGGCAGAGCCGGTGGCGGGAGGGGGGGATAGTGCTGGGCAGACTTATACGGTCTGAGGCGGGGATAGTGCTGGGCAGACTTACACGGTCTGTGCCCTGAAAAGGACAGGTACAAATCAAGGTAAGGTATACACAAAAAGTAGCACATATGAGTTTATCTTGTAGGGCAGACTGGATGGACCATGCAGGTCTTTTTCTGCCGTCATTTACTATGTTACTATGTTCTTATCCCCAAATGCTCAAACAAGCATCCTCAAAGTCCAAGTTTAGAACTAATGAAGGAGCCAAGAGCTTCCTAGAGAGATTTCATGAACAATCAGAACTTCCACAACTTTACTTAAGTACAAATCTAACTGGATGTTCAAGCAGCTGTTCCAGATGACTTGACTTTCCCCTCCACTCTCCTCCATCTCTGCAGCTTAGCTTTCACATTGGCAATCGATGTAGCAGCCACCGGCGCTTCCGCCACCAACACTCCTATGTCCGATAGTATCTTCCAAGTTTTTCCTGCTGTACGGATGTGATGCCTCTTACCCCCTGCAGTGAAACAAAGAGCAAAAGAAAAGGCCCATCTATAAGGAATTTTTTGCTGGTTTAGGACCTCAAGTACTGGTTTCATTACCCTCCTCTGACTGAGCGTGAACTGAGACAGGTCCTGAAAAACAGTTATTCTGGCACCATTATATTCCACTGAAGACACCTGACGCGCCTTCTGTAGTATTTGTTCTTTCACAGGAAACGCAGCAAATCGCACTATGTCTCTAGGCCTGTTGTCAGCTGGTTTTCCAAACGCCCTGTGTGCCCGATCAATCTCCATCTCCTCCTACCCCAGGAATTTACCACAGATCATTTTGACAATTGTAGGGACATCCTCCTTGTCTCCCACCTCAGAAACACCTCTTAAACAGAGATTATTCTGTCTTCCACGGTTCTCAAGGTCATCCACTTTATATTGCAGCTTCTCATATGCTGCAGTTATTTTCTGAAGGCGCGAATCAGCACTGCTCAGTTGCTCTTCATGGCCCTCCACGCAATTCTCCAACTCCTCCACCTGACCGCCAAGCTCATGGAGATCCACGCTCAGGGCATCCATCCTTTCTAATATCTCCTCCTTAGAGGTTTTAATATCTTCTCTGATGCCTGCTAGCATTTTCACTAGATCTTTAGTAAAGCTCTGCACTTGTGCTGAGGACCCGACCTCCGCCAACGAAGCCGCTGAATCAGAGCGGGAAGGGGAAGCATGGCGGCGAGGAGCCTTCACTGCCGACTTAGCAGACAGCCTCGTGCTGTCTTTCCTGGCCACCGACATCCTCCAAATCTCTCAGCAAGATCGTTTCAGCAAACCTGTCCAGACAGGAAAAAGGGCACATTTCAAGGCTGGTGCAAGCAGGCGATGCTAGTTAAAGGTGAGGAAGCAGCGGAGCCCCAGGATCAAGCAGCCATTAGGCAGCATGATGTCACTTCCTACCTGTGGAAATACCTTTTAAAGGTACTCTCTGTATATGTAATAAGAAAGTTTAAAACATTTAGGGGGGAAGTTAGCATGGGCTACCATTAAGATGGGTTATTTTACCACAAGTCATGCTATTTTAGCCCAGGGACTCATTGCCTAAATTTCCCCATGGAGGTGGATTAGGAAGGAGAGAAGAGAGAGTGAGAGATGTTGACCCTGGGGGGGGGGGGGGGGTGCAGAGGAGTGGGAGGAAAGGAAGACATAAGGCCCTGGGGGTGGAGGGGGTAACAGGAAGGAAGGATGGGAGATATGCTGGCCCTAGAAGGGAGGGGGTGATGATGCTGAAGAAAAGGAAAAGTGAGGGGCAGTGCTTGGCATGGGGAGGAGGATAGGGACCCAGAGAGATTGTAAGCTCTTTGAGCAGGGACCGTCCCTCTATGTTAAATTGTACAGTGCTGCGTTACCCTAGTAGCGCTTTAGAAATGTTAAGTAGTAGTAGTAGTAGTATGTTTAATATCTGGACGAGGATAGGCACACAGAGGAGTAATACTCAACACAGGGAAGGGGACAGACACAGGAGTGATGCTGGATAAGGGGGTATAGGGACAGGGGTGATGCTGGATAATGTTGGGAGAGACAGAGGGGTGATGCTGGGCATGTGAGAAGGGATAAGGAGACAGAAGGACAGCGCTAGAGAGAGGAGATGCCAAACATGGCAGGAAAATAGGGTTAGGGTTACAGGGTAGATGCTAGACAGGGTGGATAGGGACACAGAGAAAAGATGGATGGTGGACATAGAGAGTGAAGAAATGCCACATGAATGAGGAGACCATGGCAAGAGAGTTAGGAGAAGACAGGGGAAAGCAGAAAACACTGTTGGGAGGACATTCCTTATAGTGACCACCCTTTCTGTGAGTAAATTCATCTTTCATAGTAAGCTAGATGTTTCCATCACATTTAGGTTTTGGTAACTTTTGATACTGTAACACTGATATTTCACTGTAATAGAATCACAGTAAGGGGGCAATTCTATAAAGGGTGTCAAACGATAGGTGCTAAAATGCACCCAGATTCCATTATAGAATAATAGTGTAAATCAGCATCTATATATATAAAACTCACCCTCAACGTTCTATTTACACTGACGTCACTGAAGCCAGGTTCGTAAGTTCGAAGCTCTGAAGCCACACAAAAGCACAGTCTGTGGGCCCCGCCCTCGCGTCAAACATTATGACGTTGAGGGCGGAGCACATTCTCAGCTCCAATGTTGTACTGCACTGTAGCTCTCGCACGGAGGCTGCAGGGGGGCCGGCGACACACTGAGACACAAAGGGACGGAGGGGAGCCTTGCTAGCACCCAGTGGCGTACCAAGGGGGGGGCGGTGGGGGCGGTCCGCCCCGGGTGCCAGTGGGTGGGGGGTGCTCCGCTCCCGCCGCCTCCTGTGGCCGTTCCCGCGGCGCCGCACATTAAAAAAACCGGCGAAGCAGCGTCGCAGGCAGCGCCTCACGCCCTGCTTGTAAAAAAAAAAAAAAATCAAATCTCCTTCCTTCTCCTCCTCGTCTTGACGTCGACTCGGGCCTTCCAATCAATTTGATTGGAAGGCCCGAGTCGACGTCAAGACGGAGGAGAAGGAAGGAGATTTGATTTTTTTTTTTTTTTACAAGCAGGGCACGAGGCGCTGCCTGCGACGCTGCTTCGCCGGTTTTAACGGGACTGAGGTGGGGAAGGAGAGGAGCGAAAGGGACTCGGGTGGGGGTGTTCAGAGGGGAGAAGGGGACTGGGGTGGGGGTCTCAAACAGGGGAGGGGAGAAGGGGACTGGGGTGGGGATCTCAGAGGGGAGAAGGGGAGGGGAGAAGGGGACTGGGGTGGGGGTGTTCAGAGGGGAAAAGGGGAGGGGAGAAGGGGACTGGGGTGGGGGTCTCAGACGGGGGAAGGGGAGGGGAGAAGGGGACTGGGGTGGGGGTGTTCAGAGGGGAGAAGGGGACTGGGGTGGGGGTCTCAGACGGGGGGAGGGGAGAAGGGGACTGGGGTGGGGGTGTTCAGAGAAGAGAAGGGGACTGGGTTGGGGATCTCAGACGGGAGGGGGAGGGGAGAAGGGGACTAGGGTGGGGATCTCAGACAGGGGAGGGGGAGGGGAGAAGGGGACTGGGGTGGGGATCTCGGGAGAAGGGGGTGGGGGTGTTCAGAGGGGAAAAGGGGAGAGGAGAAGGGGACTGGGGTGGGGATCTCAGGGGAGGGGAGAAGGGGACTGGGGTGCGGATCTCAGAGGGGAGAAGGGAAGGGGAGGGGAGAAGGGGACTGGGGTGGGGGTGTTCAGAGGGGAGAAGGGGGCTGGAACTGGGGGCTGAAAAAAGGGGCAGAGAGAGAGAGAGGGGACAGATCCTAGATGGAAGGGGGAGCGAGAGGGAGGGCAGACCCTGGATGGATGGGAGAGGGAGGGCAAATGGTGGATTGAAGGGGCAGAGAGAAAGGGCAGGCAGTGGATGGAAGGGACGGCAGAGAGGGCAGACACTGGATGGCAGAGAGAGAGATAGAGTGAAGACAGATGCTGGATGGAAGGAAGACGGTGAAAAGAAGATGAGGAAAGCAGAAACCAGAGACAACAAACTGTAAAAATATATTTTTTTATTTTTTTTGCTTTAGGATAAAGTATTGTAGATGTGTTAAATGTTTATAATAGAACATGTAAATAAGGTAATCTTTTTATTGGACTAATTTTAATACATTTTGACTAACTTTCGGAGAACAAAACCCCCTTCCTCAGGTCAGGATAGGATACTGTAACAGCACTATACTGTACTGACCCGAGGACGGAGGTTTTGGCCTCTGAAAGCTAAATGTATTAGTCCAATAAAATGGTATTATTTTACTTTCTATATTTGTTTTATTTCTATTTGTTAATTTGTAAAGTGGTGATTGGTACTTGTTAGTTTTTTTCAAATTTACATCTGCTGTCTTTATATTTTGCACAGTACTAGGGGACAGTTTCTGTTTCTGTGGTGTTGCATTGTATGCAGAGTCTGGCATTGGGGGTTCAGTTTAATTTTTGTCTAAATAGAAAGTTTATGATTACTTATTCTCTAGTGGATTAGGGTGTATCTGTGTTTGTGAAAAAGACACGGCTTTCAGTTGGCATTGACTGTGCAGGATCTACGATCTGTACTATTCTGTCTGGTTTCATTTTACAATAGGTGAATTGATGTTCTAGTGCTCACTGTAGTGTTTAAGATGCTTTCCTTTTCCTTGTGTGACTCGTAGAAATGACTGCTTATGGTATGGTAGAATTGCTCTATAGGTCCTGAGTGTTTTGTATTCTCGGCATGCCTAGTACTGGATTTGGGGGGGGGGGGGGGTGTTAAAAAATGACCGGCCCCAGGTGTCAACTACCCTAGGTACGCCACTGCTAGCACCCGTTTCATTGCGATTTGAAACGGGCCTTCGTTACTAGTATGTAGATAAAGAGCAGGAGAGCAAACAGAATTTACGTGCCAACAGTTAAGTGCGGCCCCTTATGCTATGTCTATTAGAGGTGTAGATGCATGAGTCTAAATGTGGCACTTTAGCGTGTAAATAACAGCATTCTATAACCTAAATATGTAATTATTTGACACACCCATGCACCTCCCTCTGTGAATGGTCCCCTGCAGTTATGCACTATGCAAATTGTGCTCACATTATAGAATACCACTGTGCGTGCAAATAGCACTTAACACGCCTAAATGTGACATTCATGTATAAGTGATAGTACTTTATAATCTTAGTTTGCAAATCACGCTTACATTTAGGTGTTAAAGTTATAGAATTAGGGAGTAAAAGGCTCAGATACGTAAATGAAAGTGGAAGGGACTTTTAAAGGACCAGCTTCCTCGTGCTCTAAATCCCGTATAAGGGTTTCAGACCCAAAAGTGACAGAAATCCATAAATCTCCATTTATTTAAAGTTTGGTTTACTACCACCTCTGCTGTTGTATTTTATAGCTCAGAGACATCAGAGAAAAGCCCTGGGCACTTGACAGCTTTATGACAAGATCTGTATTCTGCCAAAGGTTGTCAGACACATATGATGCAGCTGCTGGAAAAGATGTTGGAACAATTTCATGTCTCTGTCTCTCTCTCTCCCTCTCCCTCTCCCTCTCCCTCTCCCTCTCTCTCTCCCGAGGCCCAATCTCGAGTTTTGAACAGAGGCAGCTTTTGACTCCTTTTAATGAATTCTGTCTCAAAGAAAAAAAATTCTTCCCAAAGTAAATGTTATGTCTTGTTTAAATGGTATATGAACCAACTATTGCCTATGTCCAGATTGATCTTGTTGTACACCGACAGATGAATTTCTTCAAAAAGGCGGTGAATTCTAACAAATTAATTAACAGGGGAGAAAAAAACCTTTAAGTTAGTAATGTTTCATAAGTAGGACAGTGCAATTATAGAGCTAGACAGCCTACCTGTGCTCTGAGGGCCCTTCATGTGGGGACAGCGCTTATCACAATCCCACATCTTAATTGCTGTAAATCAACAAAAGCAGTGTAGGGATTTCTGACCATGCAGTTCTTTTTCACTGGAGCTGATGGGAAAGAGTTTGCACTATTGGAACGTGACCTATAACCCTTAATGGTGCGAAGTATTGCAGCCCCTTTGGTCACAGATAGCACAGCTTTCTTACTTCAAAGGCTTCCAGAAACCTAGGCCTCAGTTCTGGAAAATTCCTGAGCCATGTTTATGGCTAAATATCTGGAGGCTTTCACTTTTATTTTTCCTCTAAAGGAAGATGTCTAGGCTGGCCTAAAGGGATATTTGTTTGTTTTATTAAGATTTATTTCCCACCTTATTGAAGAAATTCACACAAGGTAGTGTTACATATTTAGATATTTAACTCCCTCTTGCAGAGATTTTATTCTTGTGTATGACTTTTTGTTTTTACGTGCTTCTGAATTATACAGATTTGAGACCATAGTTTTTTTCATGACAAGTTTCTGGTATCTTTGGAAGTTCTTGAATCTTTTAAGTACTTTCTTTAAACAGACTCATGTGCTGTTTTTTCGGTCTCTGAAATTTCTGCTCTAATGTGATTTTGCAAGAAGATTTCATATTAAAACATTTTTCTCTGGGAGTCTAATTTAGGAAATCAGAGAGACACATTGAAATAAATAAGTTTTTGAATGCCGCTCCTTTTTTTACCCTCTACCCCTGCTAGTACAAAAATTGAAAATGAATAGTATTTGGAAGCTTTGCTGTTCTCCGCATTGTACACTGCAATAACTCATCACAAAAATTCAAATCTGTTGTTTAGACTATGAAATTTGATTTTGTCCCTGAGGACTGGGTCCTATCCAACTCTGTTCTATGTTTAGTCCAAGCTGCTGAGGGTCAATCTGCTTTCAATAGTGTGCTGACAAAATGTACTGATGTTTCAGGACTTAGAGGTTAAACTTTGATGTCTCTACTTCAAAAAATGTGATGAATATGTGAATAAAAACAAGTTTGAATAAATCATGGTTGAACCCTCCCCCCCATACCTTTCCTGTCCCCATCTTCCAGCCTCTCCCCCCCCCCCCCCCCCCAATTCTCCGAGAAGATTGGTCCAATTAACTATAGCTAGCAAAGCCCTGTGTTATAAGAAACCAGTAGAGTGGTTGGCAGAAGGCAGAGGGTCATTTTGTAACAACTGGGCCCAACTTGTACAGCCAGTACCCATATAAGGCCAGTTTTCAAAAGAAAAGTATTTATCCCACAAAACTCCCAGCACACATTTACCCCTGTTATCTGGTACACACAAAATTGTTTTGAAAGTTTACATGCATACTTTTGAAAATCCGAAAGTAGTCATGTAAGTCTAAATTCTGCCCCAACTCCACCCTAAGAAACAGTTCCGATCAATGCAGGTCATGCACATACTTTTACCTCCATAAATTCTAGGCAGTTATATAAGCCATTTCAATGCATCAGCCATTGTTTTATGGATTGAAATGGCTTTGAAAAGTATCCCCTTATCCAGAATGGGAACTAGGGTCTTTGTTATGGACAAACAATACAAAACACACCTTCAGCTGACCCTTTCTGCCAGCTGCTGACTATGGGAGCAGTGCAATAACAGCTTGAGCACACAATTTTGTGAGCACAAGATGCAGAAAAGGTTTTATGCACAATTTAACCCTGTACAAAGGCATTCTTAGAGATCAGCACACAGTATATTTAAAGCCATTTGTAGAGATATTCAAAGGGGAGTAAAAGAAGTAGTGTAGCCAACAGGACACTTCCAAAGACAACAAAGTCAGACAGCGTCTTAAATAATATTTATTCTAAAAGCCAAAGATGACTAGACACGGCACTGTGTTTCAGCAAAGTGCTTGCCTCAGCAGTCTACAAGAACAATAAATATTCAACCATATAAAACTACTTTAAAAAGTATAAAAATGTTTACATATAAAAACAGTAATGTATTGAAAAAGACACTCATAGTGGAAAGCATCAAAGGTAAATAAAATGTATAAATGCTAAAAACGTAGCTCAAAAGACACATCAATATAAAAAAAAATATCACGTATCAAAATGTAGCAATAAATAAGTGGTCACATTATAATATAGTGTAAATTATTCAAATATTAAACCATGAATAATATCACCAGCATAAATAAGTAGCACCAAAAGAATATGTAGATACAATATATCACACAGTGTCCATACATATGGTGCAATTTTTCTGTAAAAACTAATATACAAAGAATCCTATATAATAAAACGCACCTCCAACATTCTGAAGCTGACTGCATGGCTGAGGCATTTCCTGCTCTCCGAATCCATCTCCTGAATTGACATCACGTACTTCCGGGTTCGTCACAAGCAGAAGTGACCAACCACACGAGGTTTCTCGGGTTCAGAATGTTGGAGGTGCATTCTATTAAATAGGATTGGTCAGTTCCTTGAAGCACAGCCAGAGCTCAGCGTCCTGCACAGTAACGCTCAGACACCAGAGAGGGGGGGGCTGACACCAGAGAGAGGGAGGGAGGGGGGGCCTGACACCAGAGGGTGGGGAGGTATCTCTGTCACACACACACACTCTCTCTCTCACACAGTCAATGTCTTTCTCACTCTCACACACTATACTGTCTCTCACAGACTCTGTCTCACACTGTATCACATTCACACAGTCACACACTCACACACTCTCTTGGTCTCATACACTCAGTCGCACAGAGAGTCTGTGTCTCACACACACTCTCTCTCTCACACTGTGTCTCACATACGCACTTGCACACACTCTCATTCTCACACACACACACTCTCTCTCACAGACACACTCGCACCCAGACTTACTCTCTCTCTCTCACACACACACACTCGCACATTCACTCTCTCTCTCACACACAGTCACTCTTACATACACTCTCTCAAACATACACACTCCGAGGAAAACCTTGCTAGCACCCGTTTCATTTGTGTCAGAAACGGGCCTTTTTTACTAGTATGTATATATAAAAAAAAATAGAAAAACAGATGATGACTGATCTTTTTTGATGACGGCAATATCAAATAACATGACACTACAATATCAAATAACATGTCAAATGAAGTGGCAATGCACCGCTGAGATGTAATGTAACTGTCTATGAAAATATAGTTGACACGTTATTTGATATTGCAGTGTCATAAAAAAAGGCCAGTCCTGTACATTTACCATTTATATTACTTATTATACACCGATTCATTCTGGTCTTCATCTGTTTTTCTATCTTTTTATATTAGTTTTTCACAAAAATTGCACCATATTTTTGGACACTGTATAGTCACAGCATGGAGCGATACAAAGGCATTATAACATTCTCATTTTTGCTTTCCATTCCTTTCCTAATAATACGTAACATTTTATTCATTTTCTTAGACACCACTGCATACAAAGAAAG
This sequence comes from Microcaecilia unicolor, assembly GCF_901765095.1. Lineage (NCBI taxonomy): Eukaryota > Metazoa > Chordata > Amphibia > Gymnophiona > Siphonopidae > Microcaecilia > Microcaecilia unicolor. The sequence goes on from NC_044031.1 coordinate 708,036,976, forward strand.
CAGTGAATGCAAACAGATCTCATTGTGGTATTCATGGCGTCCAGACTGGGTTGTGATGTTCAAGGACCAGATAAATGCCTTTGAATATCGGCCGGTTTGTTTTTAGCTTTGCAATTAATGGCAGGCCATTGGATCATGATTTGGTAAAGCTCTCCTCTTACTCTGTCTCCACATGATGCCCACTGAGGTTTTCAGGAAAATCGGCGCAGCACTGACGTTTTATGTGGATTCTTAGTAATGGATGTGAACTTTCAGAAACTTGTCAGAAATAGAAAAGCTGCCTCTTAATGATGATTTGTATTATAACTCCCCATTGAATTATACACATTTTCATGCTGCAGTTTCTATCCTATGCAGAAAAATAGGAGAGACAAATTTGCTCTCTCTCTAACAGGGAAATACTAGGGATAATTCTGTATCTTTCTCCTTTTTAAAGCAAAAGGGTTCTATATATGAAGTTCCTGTGCCATCAGCAGAAACTCACTGCAGTACAGTAAAAAAAATAAACAACAAGAGTTTGTTTTCTGTGTCTTAATTCTCTATCCCAGATAGGTTTTTTGGAGACTACTGCCTTCTTGTTTTCTGTCCAGGGATTGAGTATTTTCAAAGGAAAATTATGTCATATGATCTATAAAAAGCCTGCCTTTTCCAGGAACAAAAGCAAAGCTGTTCCTGGGATTGGTAGCATGGAATCTTGCTACTATTTGAGATTCTGCCAGGTTCAACCACTGCTGGGAGCAGGATACTGGGCAAGATAGAGCATCAGTCTGCCCCAGTATGACCATTCTTATATTCTTATCCGGATGTATTTTCATAGGCAGGAATTTCTATTCACAGGAACCATAACCATGGCTTTGCTGGAGAACTTGGTGCCTGGGAATGTCTACCTTGTTAAACTATCAGCATCCAATGAAGTAGGAGAGGGACCCTTTTCAAATTCAGTGGAGCTTACAGTCGGGGGAAAAGGAGCCTCGGAAACCAGCCAGAAGTCAAAACGTTTGGATTCTGCTGCTGAAGGTTGGTACAGATTTGCATGGTGTGTAATGACTGTTGGTTGCACGCATCTTGGCATGAGGAAATGTTTCTTTCTTGTATAGGAAAGTCATCCACCTGCAGCATGTTTTAAGCTGGAATTTCTGTATGTCAATGAATGGGGCAGGAACTAGAGCAGGGTGTACAGGGTTTTCCTTCAGAACCATATTTTAAAAGGCACTTCAGTCTAGTGTACAGGGGAGGGAAAATAATATTCAGTGGCCCTGGTTCCTATTGCATGCCCGGGAGCACTGAAATACCTTGTTCTGGTGCTGTCAGTGAGCCAAGGGATAAATTTCAATAGTAGCTTTAACAACAAAAGCTTATACTTTGCTCACATTTAAATGTTGGTAGTATGTGTGTAACGTATATTATTCTATAAGTTACATAAATGTGAGTCCACCCATGCTTTGCCAAGTCTCCACCCATATGTACACCTACCTAAAAAAAAGTATGTGTGTAAGATATGTGCGTTATTTACAGAATAGCGCTTAGGTGGAATGTCAGCATTTAGGGGTCATTTTACTAAGGTGCGCAGAAAAATGGCCTGCGGTAGTGCAGACGTGTGTTTTGGAAGCACACAGAATCATTTTTCAGCGCACCTGCAAAAATGCCTTTTTAGAATTATTGCCGAAAATGGACGTGCGGCAAAATGAAAATTGTCGCGCGTCCATTTTGGTTCTGAGACCTTACCGCCAGACACTGACTTAGCAGTAAAGTCTCATGTGGTAACCGGGCAGTAATGACGTACGCACGGCAAATTCCACTTGGCGTGCGTAGCTGACGCGCACCAGAAAATAAAAAATATTTTCGGGCGCGTGTAGCAGATGTGCACCAAAAATGAAATTACTGCAAGGGCTACGCAGTAGCCATGCGGTAACTCCATTTTGGCGCACATTGGGCACGTATAGACGCTTAAGCGGCTTAGTAAAAGGGCCCCTTAATGCACATGTGATCACACATGCTTGTGTATATGCCATTATTTTCATAATTTATGCGTGTATTTGATTTGTTTAAGGTTAGCGCCCACCTTATAGAATTGACCCCAAAATATACACCCTCCCATCTCATAACAAGTTCTCAACAGTAAAAGCAAATATATTTTCCATGAAATCAGACTTCTGACTCTGTGGGGCAAATAGTTGCTGTACCATTCCCATATACTTTGAAAAGCATTCCAGTCCTCCCTTCCCCAGCTCTTCCATAACCATTAAACTACGGACTTGTATCCTCTGCTTAGTCATATTTGGGGATTTATGGCTCCTCCAATTAAAATACATTCATGTACTAGGAACACCACTTTGCTATGAACCTGCTTCATTCATCTCCTAAGCAATGTCAAGGTGACGTAATTATAAAAAAAAATGCAGTTGCTCGCACTGATATTTATTTGCCCATCATCCTGGTTAAATATGAGCAATCTGAGCCCAAAATGCATGAGTGCATTGGCAGGTCTAAAAACATATGGCTTAGCATAGATCCTCCACATCTAGGATGCCTGCTATCATTATTCTAATTGACCTTAAGGGCTCATTTAAGTGACAAACTTATACTGTTGTTCTTGCAAACCAGTTTTAACCATTAGAGCTGTGCCACAGAATACAAAATTGGGCCTCTAGTTATATATTTATCTGCCACCCTCCTAAAGTTAAATTTCAGCTTCCGCTGTATTTAGTGTTATTCTGACATACTATGAGGGGCATTTTAGAAAGGATGTCCAACTCAGAATGTGGACGTCCTAGTCAGTACATCACAAATAAACATCCATCTCATTTGTATTTTAGAACAGGATACAGCCTGTAAAGTGAAGCTACTTACCTGTTGCAGGTATTCTCTGAGGAAAGCAGGATAGATATCATTACATCTGAGTGACATCCCAACAGAGCCCGGTGCGGGACGTTGTCCAGCACTCTGTAACTTTTAAAGGCTTTTGGCAGCTGTCCCACCTTAGTAACATATAGTAGCGGGATAAGAATTCAACTCCTAGGAGAAGTGGGAGGGTTGTAAGGATACCTGTCCTGCTCTCTTTGGAGAACACCTGCTATAGATAAGTAACTTCACTTTCTCCGAGGACAAGCAGGACAATGGTATTCTTACATCTGGGAATCCCTAGCTGTCAGGCTCACTGAAAACAACAGTAGGATAATAGACAATGGCAAGACTAATCTGAACTACCCTAGGAGGGTGGAGCTGGATTCTACACAACAGAGAAATTCTGCAGGACTGTCTGACCAAACCAACTGTCGCATCTGGTGTCCTGCTTGAGTTGGTAATGAGATGTGAATGTGTGAACTGAAGACAACGTTGCAGCCTTGCAAATCTCCTCAATGGAGGTGGGTCTCAAGTGGGCTACCGATGCAGCTGTGGCTCAGATATTACGAATCATGACATGACCCTCCATAGTTAGCTGAGCCTGGGTATAAGTGGAAGAGAATGCAACCTGCTATCCAGTTGGATAACGTTCACTTATAAATGGCTGTCCCCATCCTGTTGGGACCAAAAGAAACAAAAAGCTGGGTGGACTGTCTTATGGGCTTTAGTCTGCTCCAGATAGAAGGCTGAGGCTCGCTTGCAGTTCAAATTATGCAGTGCACTTTCGCTAGGACAGGTGTGAGGTTTTGGGAAGAACGTTGGTAAAACGATTGATTAAAATGGAACTCTGACACTGCCTTAGGAAGGAATTTAGGATGCGTGCGGAAGACTACCCTTTAATGATGAAATTTAGTATAAGGCGAATCAGCTACTAGGGCCTTGAAGCTCACTTACTCTGCAACTAAAATGACCGCCACCAAAAACAGGACCTTCCAAGTCAGGTACTTCAGTTGACAGGTATCTAGTGGCTCAAAAGGAGCGTTCATCAGCTGGTTGAGGATGTCGTTGAGATCCCCACACACTGTGGGAGGTTTGAGAGGGGGGCTTTGTCAACATCAAACCTTTCATAAAGCAAGCATCTAGAGGCTGTACAGAGATGAGCTTGTCCTCCACATGAGTGTGATAAGCACTGTAAAGAGGTGAAACCTTACAAAGTTGTTTTTTAAACCAGACTCAGACCCCCCTTTTATTAAGGCGCACTCACGTTTTTAGCGCGTGCTAAAATTGGGCACTCGCTAAACATTAGCGATGCCAATGCATTCCTATGGGCATCTCTAACGTTTAGCGTGCGCTAAAAATGTGAGCGCACCTTAGTAAAAGACCTCTCAAAGAGGTGTAGGAGGTACTCAAGCAGTTTTTGTGTAGGACAAAGAAGCAGGTCTAGGGTCTTACCCTCACAACAGACAGCAACCTTTTCCATTAAAAAAAACAAAACACTTCTTAGTGGAATCTTTCCCGGAAGCCAGCAAAATCTTGAAGACACCCTCAGGCAGGTGCAAGGAGGTGAAGTCTACGCTCTCAACATCCAGGCCATGAGAGCCAGACTCTGGAGGTTGGAATGCAGGAAGGGACTCCTCGGTCTGCGTTATGAGGTTTGGAAAACAGTCCAATCTACACAGACCTTCAAAGGACAACTTCAGAAGCAGAGTGAACCAGATATGCCTCATCCAGTATGGTGCTATTAAGATCATGGTTCCCTGATCTTGCTTGAGTTTCAACAAAGTCTTCCCTACCAGAGAAATGGGAGGCTAAGCATACCGAAGACCTTCCCCCCAATGCAGGTGAAAGACAGCTGATGTTAGTCTGTCATGTGACCTGAGTCTGGAGCAATACTGAGGGACTTTGTTGTTTAAGTGAGTGGCAAAGAGATCTACTGAGGAAGTGCCCCATTTTTGAGAGATCTTGTGGGCCACACCCATATTGAGAGAACACTCATGTGGTTATATGACCTTGCTCAGCCTGTTTGTCAGACATTTGTCTTTTCCCGCTAGGTATGTGTCTCTGAGCACCATGTTGTAAGTTAGAACCCACTGCCATATCCAAATTGCTTCCTAACACAAAGGATATGAGCCCATACCCCCTGCTTGTTTATGTAATATTGTAAACTCCCTCCTTTCACAGCAGGGCCGGGTCATCTCCCTGGGCTCAGCATTCCACTCTCAGCCACAGCAAGTGAACACCTCCACAATGCAAGTTGAGGGGAAAAAATCCCTTTTATTACAGTCCACATTCACAGTTCATGAGCAAGTTTAGGTATACCCCTCCCCCTCCCTTCCACCCACAGTCTCAAACCTGGGAAAGTGGTCCCAGTACTTTAAGAGTCCTCTGTCCTCCCATAAGCAATGGACAGGCGTCTCCTCTTTCTTCCAAAATAAACCCTTTTGCTTCCAGTTATATCAGTCTTTAGTCCTCTGCAGCAACAGCTCGATGCTGTCCTCTTCTCAGCCAGGAACCTCAGTCCTTGAGGTTCCCTGCCAGAGCAGTGTTCCTCCCCCTGCACAGCAACAAACAACCCTGTGGCCTCCCACACACTGCTCTTTTCTTTATGCCAAAGTCACTTATCTGAACTCCTCCACCTCCATATGTTCCTCTCCACTGGGTGTAACAGCAGGTAAATCTGTTTCACTCACTTCCCATTCCATGTCCTTCCTCTCCCTCCCTCCTCTTCAAAGCCTCCAGAAAAACCGCCCTCTCTTTCTCACAGGTGGCAGGAATTATGTATTGATTCTTAAGCTATGGGAACTGATTTCCCTGGTTCAGGCGCCCCCTTCTGGTAACCACTGCCTCTCCATTCCCCTCTCTGCTGCTGCTGATGCCGGCTCCTGGAAGGGGAATCCGACCCGGGGTTTGGGTTCCACCCCCTCCCCTACTGGATTCTGGGTATGGTATTTCTGGTGCTAGTGGCTTCAAGGGGAGTTCCCAGGATCTTATCCTATTACAATATATTGCAACTTGATTGTCCAATTGAGTTAGGATAATTTGATTTATCAGCCAATCTCTGAAAGCCTTTAGAGTGCTCCATATTGCTTGGAGTTCCAGGAGATTGAAATGAAGAGGCTGCTCCTGGGAGGACTAAGTCTCCTAAGTGTGAAGCCCATCTACATGAGCACCCCAGCCCAAATGTATGCATCTGTAGTGAAGATTTTTCAGGATGGCGGAATTTGGAATGGTAGTCCCTGGACCAGATTGGATCGAATTAGCCACCAGCGTAGCAGTTGTTTGAGCTGTGGCATGACCTGGATGATATCTTGTAGATTCCCAGTGGCCTGATGTCACTGAAAATGTAGGGTCCACTGGGCTGTCCTGAAATGGAGATATGCCAAGGGAGTGACATGCACTGTTGAGGCCATGTGGCCTAGCAATCTCAATAGATGCCGAGCTGATACCTGCTGGCTGCTGCAAACCTGATCGGTGATTGACATTAGAGCAGTTGATTAATCTTGAGGAAGGAAAGCACAAGTTTGCACTGTGTTTAGCACGGTTCTTATATATTCCAGTTGTTGAACTGGGACGTTGGGTAGTTGATTACAACCCCTAGCAGCTCCAACACCCATATAGTCCTCTGCATTGATTCTTGAGCACCCTTTTGCAACTTGCTCTTGACCAGCCAATCGTCCAGGTAGGGAAATTCATGCACTCCCAAACTGTATAGCAGTGCTGTGACTACTGTAAGACAATTGGTGAAGACCCTGGGTGTGGATGTGAGGCTAAATGGTGCAGTGCGGTACTGAAAGTAGTGCTTCCCTACTATAAATCTGAGATACTTCAGATAATTGGGAAGTAACTGGATGTGGGTATATGCATCCTTTAAGTCCAGAAAGCAAAGCCAATTGTTTTTCTGAATCATTGGGAAAAGGGTGCCCAGGGAAACCATCCTGAACTTCTCTTTGACCAAATATTTGTTCAGGACCCTTAGGTCTAGGATGGGGCAAAATCCTCCCATTTTCTTGGTGATGAAGAAGTACCTGGAATAGAATTCCTTCCCTGGTGGAATGATCTCAACTGCATGTGGTGAGAAGAGATGCTCGGGTTAGTAATTTGGAGGTGTTTGTTGCCAATTGAGTAAGTATCCCGCTCAGACACTTTGAAGCACCCACTGGTTGGAGGTTGTAAGGGGCCACCTTTCTTGGTAAAAATTCAGCTACCCCCTACCAGTCCAGCCAGTCCCAGTCCATCTGATCCAGCTTCTCCCTGCTCGTTCCAGTCCGTCGGATCCAGCTTCTTCCTGCTTGTTCCAGCCACCTGCTCCAGCTGTTCCAGCCCGCCTAATCCAGCTTGCTCCAGTCAGCCTGATCCAGCTCTCCAGCCATCTGCTCCTGCTGTTCCAGCCCGCCTAATCCTGCTTGCTCCAGTCAGCCTGATCCAGCTTCTCCAGCTTCCCCTTGCTCGTTCCAGTCCATCTGCACCAGCTTGCTCCAGCCCGCCTAATCCAGCTTCCAGTCCATCCGCACCAGCTTGCTCCACCCCACCTGATCCAGCTTCTCCTGCTTGTTCCAGTCCATCTACACCAGCTTGTTCCAGCCCGCCTGATCAGCTTCTCCCTGCCTGCTGCCTGCCCCAGCTGTTCCAGCCCGTTTGATCGAACTTATCCCAGCCCGCCTGATCCAGCTTGTCCAACTTGCCAGCTCACTCACTCCCTACCTCTCTCACTACCTATGGCCCCCATTCACATTCTATTCCTCGCCCTATCCCTCCCCAATCTCTTCCCCCTCCCTCCACTCTATACCACACGAACTCACTACCCATCCCCCCCGTCCTGCTCAATACTGCAATACCCTACCTACCCCTATCCCCCACCACCTCACCATCCCTACTGTCCTCCTCCTCCTTCCTAGCTCTCAACCTCCAACACCTCCTTCCTGCCATGAACCCTTCCCCATTCCTCCTCAGCGCATCCCGCCTTCATCGCCCTACCTCCCCCACCCTTCTCCGCTCTCTCTTGCTCCTTCTCCTGCTATCCGCGGGAGACATCAATCCCAACCCAGGTCCACCACACATGTCCTCGTCCTCGTCTCATCTATGCAAACGTTCCCACGATATCTCCAATCTCATTTCCATTCCCCTCCTCCCCCTTTCTTCCCTCCCCTTCTCGTGTGCCCTGTGGAATGCCCACTCAATCTGCAACAAACTTACCTTCACCCATGATCTCTTCATCTCCCATTCCCTCATTCTTGGTGACTTCAACATACACACTGATAACTCATCCGACTCATACGCTTCTCAATTCCTCACCCTAACCTCCTCCTTCAACCTCCAACTGAGCTCCACCGACCCTACTCACAAATCTGGTCACTGTCTTGATCTCGCCCTCTAATCTCTGCGTCTCTGCTCTTCCCATTTCTGACCATCACCTGATCACATTCACACTTCATCACCCTCCCCCTCAGTCCCGCCCAACACTAACCACTACCTCCAGGAATCTCCAGGCTGTTGACCCCCCCCACCTTATCCGCTACTATCTCTGATCTCCTCCTGTCCATCACGTCGTCCGAGTCTGTTGACAAGGCTGTTTCCAATTACAGTGCCACTCTCTCCTCCGCCCTTGACACCCTTGCACCATCTGTTTCCCGTCCCACAAGGCGCACTAATCCCCAGCCCTGGCTTAACCCTTGCACCCGTTACCTTCGCTCCTGCTCCCGATCAGCTGAATGCCTATGGAGGAAATCCCGCACCCATACTGACTTCATTCTCTACAAATTCATGCTATCCTCCTTCCAGTCCTCCCTATTCCTCGCCAAACAGGACTACTACACTCATTTGACTAATTCCATCCGCTCTAACCCTTGTCTCTTCGCCACCCTCAACTCTCTCCTCAAAGTGCCCTCCGCTCCCACCCGCCCCCCTCAATCACTGGCTGAGTACTTCCGCGACAAGGTCCAGAAGATCAACCTCGAATTCACCACTAAACCTTCTCCTCTTCTTCATCCTATCACTCACTCCCTCAACCAATCAACCCAGGCCTCCTTCTCCTCTTTTCCTGATATCACCGAAGAGGAAACCGCCCATCTTCTCTCCTCCTCGAAATGCACCACCTGTTCCTCCACCAACTTACTTATCACCATCTCTCCTACTATCACCCCCCATCTGTCATATCCTCAACCTCTCTCTCTCCACTGCAACTGTCCCTGACACCTTCAAGCATGCTGTAGTCACACCTCTCCTCAAAAAACCTTCACTTGACCCTACCTGTCCCTCCAACTACCGCCCCATCTCCCTCCTACCCTTCCTCTCCAAAATATTGAACGTTCACAGCCGTTGCATTGATTTTCTCGCCTCTCATACCATCCTCGATCCGCTTCAATCTGGCTTTCGCCCACTTCACTCGACAGAAACGGCACTATCCAAAGTCTGTAATGACCTGTTCCTCGCCAAATTCAAAGGTCATTACTCCATCCTCATTCTCCTCGACCTATCCGCCGCTTTTGACACTGTCAATCAAGACTTACTTCTTGACACACTGTCCTCTTTTGGGTTCTGTCCTCTCCTGGTTCTCCTCTTATCTCTCCCATCGTACCTTCAGAGTACACTCTCATGGTTCTTCCTCCACCCCTATCCCGCTCTCTGTTGGAGTCCCTCAGGGTTCTGTCCTTGGACCCCTTCTTTTCTCTATCTACACCTCTTCCCTGGGCTCCCTGATCTCGTCTCATGGCTTCCAGTATCATCTTTATGCTGACGACACCCAGCTTTATCTCTCCACACCTGACATCACTGCGGAAACCCAGGCCAAAGTAATGGCCTGCTTATCCGACATTGCTGCCTGGATGTCCAACCGCCACCTGAAACTGAACATGGCCAAGACCGAACTTCTTGTCTTCCCACCCAAACCCACTTCTCCTCTCTCTGTTTCGGTTGATAACACCCTCATCGTCCCCGTCTCATCTGCCCGCAACCTCTGTGTCATTTTCGACTCCTCTCTCTCCTTCTCTGCGCATATCCAGCAGATAGCCAAGACCTGTCACGTCTTCCTCTATAACATTAACAAAATCCGCCCTTTCCTCTCTGAGCACACCACCCGAACTCTCATCCACTCTCTCGTTACCTGTCGCCTTGACTACTGCAACCTACTCCTCACTGGTCTCCCACTTAGCCACCTATCCCCCCTTCAGTCCGTTCAGAACTCTGCTGCACGTCTTATCTTCCGCCTGAACCGATACACTCATATCACCCCTCTCCTCAAGTCACTTCATTGGCTTCCGATCAGGTACCACATTCAATTCAAGTTTCTGCTACTAACCTACAAATGTACTCGATCTGCAGCCCCTCCTTACCTCTCAACCCTCATCTCCCCTTACGTTCCCACCCGTAACCTCCGCTCTCAAGACAAATCCCTCCTTTCAGTACCCTTCTCCACCACCGACAACTCCAGGCTCCGCCCTTTCTGCCTCGCCTCACCCCACGCGTAGAACAAACTCCCCGAGCCCATACGCCAGGCCCCCTCCCTGCCTATCTTCAAATCCCTGTTTAAAGCCCACCTCTTCAATGTCGCCTTCGGCACCTAACCTCTACACCTCTACCCAGGAATCTTGACTGCCCCAACTTGACATTTCATTCTTTAGATTGTAAGCTCCTTTGAGAAGGGACTGTCCTTCTTTGTGTATTTTGTACAGCGCTGTGTAACCCTAGTAGCGCTCTAGAAATGTTAAGTAGTAGTAGGTCATCCGGAACAGATACTTTGTGGCTATTCTAGAGCCGGTCAAGAGCGCACCCTCTCTTTTGGCTGGGGAGCAGGCTGTGGATGGGGCTGGTGAGCCTGAGGATATTGGGTCTGGGGCTGCTTCTGGGGATGGGCAGAAGAAGAAGTAAACCTACACCTTTGAGAGTAATAGTTGCTTCCTTGAGGTCCGCAAGCAAATCTCCTAGCAGAGGAGGACATTGAAGGAGGCTGCCAGGAAAGGAACTGGAGGGTATCAGTGTGTTTTTTTTATGAGGTCAGCAATCTCTTCTGCCTTGTCCCCCAAGAGATTGCCTCCCTGGCGAGGTACATCTGCTAGCCTCTCCTGAACTGTAGGTTCAAGATAAGAGACACACAGCCGTGAGAGTCTGCACATTTCTACATCTAAAGCGGAAAGTCTAGATGCAAGTATCCCAGCTAACTACGCTGTTCCATTGTTGTACTGAGGGAGGAACCTGTGCGCTAGCGTGTCCAGTGGTTACATCTTTTCCCCCTATAATACCGATGCTGGTTCCTGGCTACAGATCAGCTCAGCCACTTCCTGTCAGCAAGTATCCCAGCTAACTACGCTGTTCTAGTGTTGCATTGAGGGAGGAACCTGTGCTCTAGCACATCCGGTGCTTTGGTGGTGATGTCATCTCTCCCTATAATACCAATACCGGTTTCTGAAGCGTCACGTTGAAGGGGTGTGCCAAAGGGGCACACCCCTCCCCTTTGCATGTAATTTTGTTTGACATGCGATATACTCTCTTTTACTAAGTTTGGTAGGTTATATTCTTTTCTAGATTGGCATGGGTTTTACTGTCATTTGTTTATTTACTTGTGGGGAGGGGAATGGTTTGGCCTTTGGATATCAATCACTTGATAAGGCCTTATGTTGATTTTATACAATTTGATGCCAGTCTGTCTTATTTTGGTTATTGCCAATTAATTGATTGTGCTGCAGGCTTAGATTTGTAGACATCCAGGCCAGTTTAATAGAAAATTTCAAGCTACTCGCTTAGAGTTTTAACTGATGTATATAACTGTTTCACCATCTGTTAATAAGCAGCCAAGCTCTTACTTGCTGATACCATGTATTATAGGGGAAAAAAAGAGGTCAGGAGGAGGTACTGCTTTTATTTTTAAAGATTTATTTGAGATAGAGGTTTTAGATGCCTATACTTCTTTAGGTTTAAAGATTAGAGCGTATCATATGAGGGACACTTCTTTGAATAACTCGTATGCTGTTTTATTCACCTTCAGGGAAATGGTTAACAGTGAAAGATCAGTTTTCAGATTTTATGTTTAAAAATTCATTATTCTCTTCTCATAATTTGATTCTGGGGGATATAAATTTACATATAGAAGAACTATGGAATCATTCTAGAGTCAAGAACCTTTTAGCACTTTTGAATGCCTAAAATTACTATGGAGCTCATTTTCAAAAGAAAAAAAAACATCAAAAAGTGGCATAAATCTGCATTTGGACATTTTTCTCACAAAAACATCCAAATTGGTATTTTCAAAACCAATTTTTAGACGTTTTTCTATGAAGTCCATCAGATGTACATTCAGATCACAAGGGGGTGTGTCAGGGGCGGGATCTGGGTGCTCCTAACAATTGGACGTTTTTCAGCCATAATGGAACAAAACAAAACCATCCAGGACTAAAACTAAGACATTTTGAGCTAGACCTGTTTTTATAATGAATAAGGCACAAAAAGGTGCCCTAAATAACCAGATGACCACTGGAGGGAATCAGGGATGACCTCCCCTTACTCCCCTAGTGGTCACTAACCCCCCCACCCCCCAACAAAAAAAAGAACGTGAATACAAATATTACTTGCCATCCTTAGATGTTATACTCTAGAACAGCATTCAGGTCCCTGGAGTAGTCTAGTGTTGGGTGCAGTGCACTGCAGACAGGTGGACCCAGGCCCATACCTCCCCATACCTGTTACACTTGTGAAGGAAACTGTGAGCCCTCCAAAACTCACCAGAAACCTATTGTACCCACACATAGGTGCCCCCTTCACCAGTAAGGACTATGGTAGTGGTGTACAGTTGAGGGTAGTGGGTTTGGGGGGGGGGGGGGCTCAGCAGACAAGATAAGGGAGCAATGGTGAGAAGTGTACCTGGGAGCATTTTATGAAGTCCACTGCAGTGCCCCCTAGGGTGCCTTATTGCTTTCCTGGGATGTCTAGGGGACCAGTCTGCTAAAAATGCTGTCTCCTCCTACATCCCAATGGCTTTATTTTGTGCGCTTTGCACTTGGACTTTTTATTTTTATTTTTTGTAAATGGACCAAAAATCAAAATGTCCAAATCACAAAACTTTGTTCAAAACAATATTTAAAAAAATAGATGTTTTTCTTTTTTTAAAATTACCTTCTTTATTATTCAGATTTTGGATGTTTTTTGCAAAACGTCCAAATTCAGACTTAGACGTCATATCAATAATGCCCCTCCACATGTCTAATAATTATTCTACTCATGAAAAGGGGCATTGTTTGGCTTTGGTAGCTTATTCTTCTACAAGTCAAGTTGATATTACAACTTCTAATGATAATTGGTTCAAAGTGCCTTGGTCTGATCACTTGCTCTATCAATTCACATTGAATTGGAAACATGTTACTAGAGATATGATTAAGAGGAAAATTTCATATACATCTAGAGGTAGAATTGATGTAACAGCTTTTTGGTCAAAAATAGACAAGGCAGGTACTTCTATAGAACCTTTAAAATTTGCGAGCCAGTGGTCTTTTTTTAAGTAAGGAGATTTTAGATGCTTGGCATCGGTGCTGAAGAGGGTGACTTCAAATCCAGTTGAGTCATTGGTTTCAAGTCAAATGCAAATCGGTCCCGGGGCCTGCTACCGGTGCCCGATGTCGAGAAGGTGGAGACCTCCTCTAAGCTAGTGCACCCCCAGTGTCAGGCGAAGCCTTGATAGCCATTGGGGTCGATTTGTCCGATTCCGACATCTACGGACCAGACTTGGATGATCCAAATAGTTCCCTCTGGCGGGCCTGACATACCTTCTTTGTTCTTTTCTGCATTTGTAAGCAAAGAATACAGATGGGTCATGGTCAGACCCCAAGCATCCCACGCACCAATTGTGTGGATCAGGGCAAAATATCACCCAATAATATGGGGTGCATCTCTTGAAGCCAGTAGGTTCTTCTGGGGCATATCAAAAAGTACCATGGGTAAATCAAAAAGCTCAACGTTGAGGCCTAAAAGGGGCTTATCTCAAATTGAGCTTGGTACTCCGGCCTAAGAGGGCCTCGAGCCAGAAAAAATAAAGCATACTTTAAAATGCCAAAAATACTAATAAAATAAAAGGGAAGAAAATAAATTTTTATGAAGAAAAATAGGTAAAAACCCTGCACGGAAAGGCATAAAAACTGAAAGGAGAAGCGCTGAGGAGAGACACAAAATGCAAACTCCTAGCTCCATGGAAAAAAGATGACTGAGGGTCCCATGCTCGCACATTGGGTAGTAAGGCATTCACACATGGGGCTACTGCCAAAAGCCTCTAAAAGTTAGAGTGCTGGGTAGCATCCCACACCAGGCTCCATAAGAATGATGTCACCCAGATGTAAGGATACCATTGTCCTGCTTGTTCTCGGAGAATACATGTGAGATGGATGTCCATGTGCTAGGAACACCAGCATGAGCATCCATTTTACAAACTGAAACATCCAAGTTATGAACAGTGCAAAATGAGGGACATAGATGTCTGTGTGGCAGCAGAGGAATGTCCATATTTTAAAATGCCCACATACATTTTGCAGGAATAGCCTAATAGTTAAAGCAGCCAGCTGCAGTGAGATCTAGAGGCTGCTGGTTCAAGTCCCACAGCAGCTTTTTAAATTTTTGTTTTTTTGTTCCATGTGAATAAAAATACGTTCTTTTATCCACTCACAGGATAGATAGTTTTCAAATAGTCCATTTCCATGGGTGAAAGTAAGTGGTTTTGAAAGTTTACCTCTCCAAACATTATAGCTTAATATATTACAGTACGAGCTTTACTAAATTAAAGGGGACGGGACTTGATATACGCAATCAAAGCCATTTACATATTATATACAGGTACTTATTTTGTACCTGGGCAGTGGAGGGTTAAGTGACTTGCCCAGAATCACAAGGAGCTGCAGTGGGAATCAAACCCAGTTCTCCAGGTTCTCAGGCTGCTGTACTAACCACTAGGCTACTAATGAAATATTAACACCTTTTGCCAATGCCACTAAATTCATTACTGGTCTTTTGCATGTGCTGCTAGTGTCTCTTAAGAGATGTCTTGTACCTGTCCTTGAGATTCTAACTTTTTGTTTCCTATCACAGTTTATTCTGGCTATTATTCTCTGGACCAGAAATCAATGACTGGAATTGTTGTAGGAGTTTGCATAGCCTTGACCTGTATCCTGATCTGTATTCTAATCTTGATCTACCGCAGCAAAAGCAGGTATGTACTGATCAAAGGCTGGAGCTCTATTGTTAGGTGGCTTCAGGCCATCAGAGATAGGCTGAGCCCATCCTAGTTTAACCATACTGCAAGGATGCTTAGTACACTGTTACCAGAAAATTTTACTTTGTATTATTATTTTGTTTTGTTTTTTTTACTTTAAGGCTTATTAGCAGTTGTAGACCAAAGTTTGGTAGGCAGGTCTAACATAGTTTGCCCTAGATCCTGTATCACAACATGCCCATGTCTCCATTTCCACTGAAATTTTAACTTCCTACATTTTACCTTAATAAGTTGGAGAATCTATTCCCTCCTAATCCACTAAACACACAGAGTGACAGTACACCCAACAACCAAGACAAAAGGACTATAAAAAAGAAACCCACAAACAAAAGCATAGCGAGGTGTGTACACATACTTCCAAACTATATTTTTTTCTTTCCAACATTGTATTCCTACCTGTCTTAACCTCTTGGCAGATGTATATATTCTGTAAATCCAGATCAAATGTGTCCTTGAATCAAACTGACTCCTGGTATCCACACAATGAGGGGACCTCCCCCCGCCTTGTGGATTGTCATTGCCTTCCCCTCTGCTCCTTGTGGATTGTCATTGCCTTCCCCTCTGCTGTGTGAGGCAGTACGTTGCTGCTGCCCAATGTAGGGGAGGCGGGTATGACCCAGACTGGCAGTGCTGCCAGAACATGCCCAGCATCAGACCCAAGGCATGGAAGGTTAAGCCACTTGCCCAAGACCATAAGTAGCTGCCATGGGATCTGAGCCAGGCCTTCCGGTTCCCGTACTGTAAAAGGAGCACATATTTTTATTTTATTTATTTATTAGGATTTATTTACTGCCTTTTTTGAAAGAATTCACTCAAGGTGATGTACATATCTTTTTCACAGTGCTCTATCTTATTTTCATATGATGCTAAGAACTTTTGTATCATTTTCTTTTAATAAACCCTGTGAAGTGAACTCCAGGGGAAAGAGGGAACGGGACTTGATATACCATCTTTCTGTGGTTACAATCAAAGTGGTTTACATACTATATACGGGTACTTATTTTGTACCTGGGACAATAAGTGACTTGCCCAGAGTCACAAGGAGCTGAAGTGGGAATTTAACCCAGTCCCCCAGGATCAAAACCCACTGCACTAACCACTAGGCTACTCCTCCAGGTTTATAGAGGGCATAAGGCAAAACTAGAACTGGATTGATATTTTCCTGATGTCCTGGCTCCATATAACAGCACTAATCTAGGTCCATGAGAGGAAGCAGCAGTTTAGTTTTCTAAACCAGTGTCCAGTCAATAACATACATTATTTTTGATATGATGTCTTTTTTTTTTAATGGGAGAAGAAACAGATATGTCCTTGTTTCTTTATCAACAAAAGACTAATATTTTGATTTTTGCACAGTAAGGCTTAGGGCTTGCTCTTTGATATTTAAATGCTATACAGAGGAGTTGTTATTGTGCTTGGAATAGGTAGCATATTGTAATCTGATTTGTCATGCTTGGGAGTAAGAGAGATCAAAAACAAATGACTATTTAGGGATGCACATTTAGACACTGTAAAGTGCCATCCTTTCCAAGTGGATGCTTCATTAGGATGGAACACTTTACCTGACATGATTTGCAAATGTACAGATTTGATGGTTTTTCTTGTGCAGTTGAAAACCTGGTTTTCAGGAAGATCAAACAAGGAGTGAATAAGTGGAAATAGCCGGTGAAGTAGGTTGATGTTAAGAAAGGATGGAGGAGGATTTTATGGGTTGGGTGGGCAATATTCACAATGGAGAAGGGTAGTTAGTGGGGTTCCTCAGGGGTCTGTGCTAGGACCTCTGCTTTTTAATATATTTATAAATGATTTAGAGATGGGAGTAACTAGCAAGGTAATTAAATTTGCTGATGACACAAAGTTATTCAAAGTCGTTAACTCGCGACAGGATTGTGAAAAATTACAGAAGGACCTTACGAGACTGGGCGGCTAGATGGCAGATGACGTTTAATGTGAGCAAGTGCAAGGTGATGCATGTGGAAAAAAAGAACCTGAATTATAGCTACGTCATGCAAGGTTCCACGTTAAGAGTTACAGACCAAGAAAGGGATCTGGGTGTCGTTGTCGATAATACACTGAAACCTTCTGCTCAATGTGCTGCTGTGGCTCGGAAAGCGAATAGAATGTTGGGTATTATTAGGAAAGGTATGGAAAACAGGTGTGAGGATGTTATAATGCCATTATATCACTCCATGGTGCGACCGCACCTTGAGTATTGTGTCCAATTCTGGTCGCCGCATCTCAAGAAAGATATATTGGAACTGGAAAAGGTGCAGCGAAGGGCAACTAAAATGATAGCGGGGTTGGGACGACTTCCCTATGAAGAAAGACTAAGGAAGCTAGGGCTTTTCAGCTTGGAGAAGAGACGGCTGAGGGGAGACACGATAGAGGTACAGTGGTGGAAATAAGTATTTGATCCCTTGCTGATTTTGTAAGTTTGCCCACTGACAAAGACATGAGCAGCCCATAATTGAA
This sequence comes from Microcaecilia unicolor, assembly GCF_901765095.1. Classification (NCBI taxonomy): domain Eukaryota; kingdom Metazoa; phylum Chordata; class Amphibia; order Gymnophiona; family Siphonopidae; genus Microcaecilia; species Microcaecilia unicolor. Next base: position 708,054,533 of record NC_044031.1, read on the forward strand.
GGGTAGGTTATTGGTAACAGTGAGAGATAGCACATCACAAATTAAATCCGGAAAATCACATTGTGGAAAGTATATGAATTTATTTGCATTCTGCAGAGGGAAATAAGTATTTAATCCCTCTGGCAAACAAGACCTAATACTTGGTGGCAAAACCCTTGTTGGCAAGCACAGCGGTCAGACGTCTTCTGTAGTTGATGATGAGGTTTGCACACATGTCAGGAGGAATTTTGGTCCACTCCTCTTTGCAGATCATCTCTAAATCATTAAGAGTTCTGGGCTGTCGCTTGGCAACTCGCAGCTTCAGCTCCCTCCATAAGTTTTCAATGGGATTAAGGTCTGGTGACTGGCTAGGCCACTCCATGACCCTAATGTGCTTCTTCCTGAGCCACTCCTTTGTTGCCTTGGCTGTATGTTTTGGGTCATTGTCGTGCTGGAAGACCCAGCCACGACCCATTTTTAAGGCCCTGGCGGAGGGAAGGAGGTTGTCACTCAGAATTGTACGGTACATGGCCCCATCCATTCTCCCATTGATGCGGTGAAGTAGTCCTGTGCCCTTAGCCGAGAAACACCCCCAAAACATAACATTTCCACCTCCATGCTTGACAGTGGGGACGGTGTTCTTTGGGTCATAGGCAGCATTTCTCTTCCTCCAAACACGGCGAGTTGAGTTCATGCCAAAGAGCTCAATTTTTGTCTCATCTGACCACAGCACCTTCTCCCAATCACTCTCGGCATCATCCAGGTGTTCACTGGAAAACTTCAGACGGGCCGTCACATGTGCCTTCCGGAGCAGGGGGACCTTGCGGGCACTGCAGGATTGCAATCCATTATGTCGTAATGTGTTACCAATGGTTTTCGTGGTGACAGTGGTCCCAGCTGCCTTGAGATCATTGACAAGTTCCCCCCTTGTAGTTGTAGGCTGATTTCTAACCTTCCTCATGATCAAGGATACCCCACAAGGTGAGATTTTGCGTGGAGCCCCAGATCTTTGTCGATTGACAGTCATTTTGTACTTCTTCCATTTTCTTACTATGGCACCAACAGTTGTCTCCTTCTCGCCCAGCGTCTTACTGATGGTTTTGTAGCCCATTCCAGCCTTGTGCATGTGTATGATCTTGTCCCTGACATCCTTAGACAGCTCCTTGCTCTTGGCCATTTTGTAGAGGTTAGAGTCTGACTGATTCACTGAGTCTGTGGACAGGTGTCTTTCATACAGGTGACCATTGCCGACAGCTGTCTGTCATGCAGGTAACGAGTTGATTTGGAGCATCTACCTGGTCTGTAGGGGCCAGATCTCTTACTGGTTGGTGGGGGATCAAATACTTATTTCCCTCTGCAGAATGCAAATAAATTCATATACTTTCCACAATGTGATTTTCCGGATTTAATTTGTGATGTGCTATCTCTCACTGTTACCAATAACCTACCCTTCAATTATGGGCTGCTCATGTCTTTGTCAGTGGGCAAACTTACAAAATCAGCAAGGGATCAAATACTTATTTCCACCACTGTATATAAAATAATGAGTGGAGTTGAACAAGTGGATGTGAAGCGTCTGTTCACGCTTTCCAAAAATACTAGGACTAGGGGGCATGCGATGAAACTACAGTGTAGTAAATTTAAAACAAATCGGAGAAAATGTTTCTTCACCCAACGCGTAATTAAACTCTGGAATTCGTTGCCGGAAAACGTGGTGAAGGCGGTTAACTTGACAGAGTTTAAAAAGGGGTTAGACGGTTTCCTAAAGGACAGGTCCATAAACCGCTACTAAATGGACTTGGGAAAAATCCACAATTCCAGGAATAACATATATAGAATGTTTGTACGTTTGGGAAGCTTGCCAGGTGCCCTTGGCCTGGATTGGCCGCTGTCGTGGATAGGATGCTGGGCTCGATGGACCCTTGGTCTTTTCCCAGTGTGGCATTACTTATGGGTGGGTGGATTACTAGTTATTGTGGGGTAAATGTACGTATTTTCATAAATTTGTAAATCACAGGTCGATATAAATGATAAGTTTGATTAATAATACTCATAAATTTACCATTGGAATTAGTCTACATTAACAGCATCAGGTTGCATTAACTGGTATCATTAACTAGGGAATAGGAGCCCAAGGGGCCCTTTTACTAAGCCACGTTGGCACGTACGTGCATCCTATGCGTGTCAGTTTTGAGCTACCACCTGGCTACCGCGTGGCCCGGGTGGTAATTTCATTTTCTACGCGTGCCCACTACGCGCCCCGGAAAATTTCTGGCACGTGGCGTTCACTGGGCTGTAATCAGCATTGTATGTGTGCTGACAATTACTGCCCGGTTAACGCGTAAGACTTTACCATTAGGTCAGTGGGTGATGGTAAGGTCTCGGGCCGAAAATGGATGCATTCTAATTTTTATTTTGCCGCAGGTCCATTTTTGGCTAAAGAACTAAAAAGGCCTTTTTTGCAGGTGCACTGAAAAATGGAACTGCGCGCATCCAATACATGCTCTACTCCAGCGCAGACCACTTTTTGGCGCGCCTTAGTAAAAGGACCCCCAAACCTTTTAACTGCAGATAATTCTAGGAATATTGGATGAATCCATTTTCTCTCTCTCATTTCTTGAAAGTTCCCCTGTGAAAGAACTGACCTATTTTCCATTTTTACAGGAAAGCATCAGCCCAGAAAACTATGGAACAAGGACCTGAGCAGTTGGCACATACTAGAATCTCCTTGGCCAGTGGCAGTCAGGTAGGAAAAAACCTGAGCCGAACCGAAGAGAATGCAGAATCCTTGATGCCTATAATGCTGGGAGATAGCTTTATTGATACAAAGGTATTGTCAATTATTAATTTATTCTTACGTAACTATTAAAGATTTCCTTAATTCTAGTAAATAAAAGTAAAGCAACATATACTACCCACTATGGGGGAAATTCTCAAAAGGTCACCTAAAGAGAGGCGCTGGGATGATGTGTACTAAACACAGATTCTATTTCAGCAATTAATGCGTGCAGTTGCTGCTATAAAATACTAGTGTAAGTCTGAAGTTAGATGCCTAACTTTAAGCACAAGCACTTACACTAGCTCAATGGCTGATGCAAATGCAGGCAGTTAGGCTCATAACTGGTATTCTATAACTCACTTACATAGGTCCTAGGCACACCCCTGACCCACTCACGCCCTCCCAGTCCATGCTCCCCCTTACAATTCTTCACTGTGGATTTTGTGTGCACAATTTGTGTAATACCAACCAAATGCAGTTATGCACCTAACTGTGAATTAGTGCCAATTAACACCAGTAATCCAGGGATGTACATTTTGGATGAAGAAGGGACTTCTTTGGTTTCTGACCTTCACACACATCATATTTGGTGACTTTTTACGCTGGTCTAATGAAGGTATTACTACCAGCAAGAAACTTTGGCTTTCTCCAAGACCAGTATCACTACTAGAGTTCAGACCAAAAGAAACAGTGATGATGAGCCAAGGAGTCCAAACTTAAATGTCCAATGTTTATTGCAGTCAAATTTCCTAATGACCCAACATGGCCGTGTTTTGGCAGATGTCGCCTGTGTCAGGGGTCGC